>NC_138060.1:1854200-2219200 GCF_964194185.1 Rhinolophus hipposideros
CACAAGCCATAAGCTGCCACCCATAGGGCTAAGTGGGCAGATGAGGGCGAAGGGGGGAGCAGCTGCAGTGTTCACTCTGGATTTAAGGTGTCTGTGGCACTATCTACTAGAATTTTGACAACATTATGTGTCTCAAAAGTCCTAGTCTGATATGGTCCACTCTGTGCTTCTAGAGATCTCTTCTGACTCCTTCTGCAGGCATGATTGAGCCTCTCAGGGTCCTGCTTGATCCTTTTGTGAGTTGTGAATCTGGCACTAAAATATGCCAATTCAATGTTTAAAAGTCACAGAAAATCAGAATAGAAGGGGGGTGGTTTGAAGTCATTTGATCCAACTCCTCATCCTCATTTTTTATAGAGGTTCTTTCTGTCTGGGCTCTATATCCAGTGCCCTTTCCCTGTCCCACTGGGAGGCTCTGTTACCAAGCCAAGACCCCGGTCTGACATGCATAGGAGCCAAAACTATGATGTTGGCTTTTGAGAAAAGAAAAAGCTTTTATTGCTACAGGAATCAGGGGCACTGCTCAAATCTGTCTTCCTGATCTGGAGTGTGGACAAATTGTAAGGGTTAGGGACAACAGAGCAGACGGGGTAGTGCTGACAGGTCAATTATGGTAGAGAGCCACAGGCACCATAGAGCACAGAGGAGTTCCAACCTGGTGAGGTTGGATTGGTCAGTTCTGCATTTGTCCCTACTTGGTCTAGGCACTGGACCTTCCATACTGAAGGAGCACTTGCTTTATAAAGAGCTCTGGCGGCCACACTTCTGTTACTTGAGTGACGTAGACTGAAGATGTTTGGTTCTGCGATCCTCTTGAGGATGAGGTGTCGTCACTATAAAACAACTCAAGGGTTGTGATAATCTGCCCCCTTAAACAGGCAGAACCAGTGAGATCCTTTAGTTCCAGAGGGTTGTGTTTAGGAGACCAGCCTTGGTCCAGTTTTGACACCGGGCAAATTAACCTGTCTGAACCTCAGTTTCCTCATATGTCAAATGGAAATGGTGACAATAGTGCTTGTTTTATAAAAGTCTGAGTTTCCTATTGCTGCTGTAACAAATTACCACACAGTTGTTTAGTGGCTTAAAACAACATATTAACTCTCTTAGAGTTGAGGAGGTCTGAAGGCTGAGATCAAGGCACTAAGGCTGAAATCATTCCTTCTGGAGGATTCAGGGAAGGATCCGTCTTGCTGCTGTTTCCAGCTTCCACAGGCTGCCTGGCTTCCTTGGCTTAAGACCCCCTCCTCCATTTTTAAAGTGCTTCACTCCAACCTCTAATTCCATACTCACATCTCCTTCCTCTGACTTTGGCCCTCTTACCTCCCAATTTTAAGGCCCTTGAAATTACTTGGGACTCATCCAGATAATCCAGAATAAACGCTCTATCTCAAAATCCTTAACTCAATCACACCTTCAAAGCCCCTTTGCCATGTAGGATAACATATCCACAGCTCCTGGGGATTAAGATATGGACATCTTTTGCGGGGGAATGTGCAGTGGGGTTGGGACGATTCTGTTTATCACAAAATAATATAGTCAACATAAAAGCATGTAGCATAGTGCCAGGTACATAGTAAGCACTCAATTATCATTTAGGCACCATGTACTATGTGCCCAGCACTATGCTGGACAAGGCGCTACCACAGTGTTCAAAAACAGATGTGGTAGCTGCCTTTGTGGGCTTATCCAGTCTTATCAGTGTAACATTTGAACCCTCAGATGTGCTGAAATCTATTTCAAATATGTTTGGTGAATATCGGTTGGCTTTTTCTGTGTAACAAACTACCCCAAAGCTTACTAGCTCAAACAAGTATTTATTTAGCTCTCAATTTTCTTAAGTCATCAATTTCAGTTCTTCTGGTCTGGGCTGGACTTGGCTGATATCAACTGGGCTCACACACGGTCAGTTGGAGCTCCTGGTTTATAAGGGTTTGGCTGGAATTCATGGGGCCTCTTTCCATGTAGTGTTTCAGCACCCAAAAAGTTAGCCCAGGATCACCTGTGTGTTGGGAATAGAGAGACAAGAACAAAAGTTGCAAGGCCTGTTAAGTCATAGGATCTGAGGTGACACACTGTCACATCTCACTTCCATTGATCAAAGCAAATCAAAAGCCCTGATTCAAGAATAAGGAAACAGGCCGGCCTGGTGGCTCAGGTGGTTAGAGCTCCATGCTCCTAACTCCGAAGGCTGCCGGTTCGATTCCCAAATGGGCCAGTGGGCTCTCAACCACAAGGTTGCCAGTTCAATTCCTCAGGTCCCGCAAGGGATGGTGGGCTCCACCCCCTGCAACTAAGATTGAACATGGCACCTTGAGCTGAGCTGCCTCACGGATGGCTCAGTTGGTTGGAGCGCATCCTCTCAAGCACAAGTTTGCCAGTTCGACTCCCGCAACGGATGGTGGGCTGCGCCCCCTGTAACTAGCAACGGCAACTGGACCTGGAGCTGAGCTGTGCCCTCCATAACTAAGACTGAAAGGACAACAACTTGAAGCTGAATGGCACCCTCCATGGCCAAGATTGAAAAGACAACTTGACTTGGAAAAAAATCCTGGAAGTACACACTGTTCCCCAATGAAGTCCTGTTCCCCTTCCCCAATAATAAAAAAAAAAGAATAAGGAAACAGGGCCTGTATCTGCGGTGGTGGAAACACTGCTGGCATCCACAGCTGCAGAGACGCAAGGGATCCCAGGACAGAACAGAGACACAAAAGCCAGGAGGCTTATGCTTAAGAGGCATAAGATTCAACACACCAAGAGGCCAACTCCAAACCAAACCAGAGTACTACTGGGTTTGACCTACAAGAGACACACCCAGAGGGAATTTTCTACAGGCACAAGTGCCCATAGAGGCCAAACCACATTTAAGTGGTCAACTCTCACGCAACAGAACACCCTGTGGTGAGCAGAGCCAAGCGTCACAACTACTCAGCCTAGGAGTTAACCCCACCTATTCATAAGTGAAAAGCAATTAAAGATATTCTTTAACAGGACAATATACACAAGGCAAGAGTCACCTTTGGAGCACACGCAGAGGAGAAGAACGAAGTAGTGTAAGTCAAATATAAAGGACACATAATACATAAGATAACCCAGCAAGAACTAAGAACTCTAGGGGATCTACCTAATATATCGAAGCAAACACAGAGTCAGCCAGAACAGGGACAAAGAAAAATGTCCCAAATAAAAGAACAGAAGAAACCTCCAGAAATGGAACCAAATGAAACAGAGGTAACCAACTTATCAGAGACAGAGTTCAGAACACTAGTGATAAGAATGTTTAAGGAGCTTAGAGACAACAAAAAGATAGAGAAATCATAATGAGCAACCAGTTAGAAATAAAGAACACAATTACTGAAATAAAGAACTCACTTGAAGGAATTAACAGCAGGTTAGATAAAGCAGAGGATCGAATCAGCGACTTAGAAGACAAGTTAGCAGAGATCACCCAAACAGAACATCATAAAGAAAAAAGAATAAAAATCAATGAAGATGGGTTAAGAGACCTCTGGGATAACATCAAGTGCAACAACATGCGCATCATAGGAATACCAGAAGGTGAAGAGAGGAAGCAAGGGATTGAGAACATATTTGAAGTAATAATGTCTGAAAACTTCCCTAACCTGGTGAAGGAAACCAACATACAAGCCCAGGAAGTGCAGAGAGTTCCAACCAGGATAAACCCAAACAGGGCCACACCAAGACACATTATAGTTAAAATAGCAAAGGTTAAAGACAAAGAGAGAATCCTAAAAGCAGCAAGAGAAAGACAGAGGGTTACATACAAGGGAACTCCCATAAGACTATCAAATGACTTTTCTACAGAAACATTGAAGGCCAGGAGGGAGTAGCAGGAGATACTCAAAGTGATGGAAAACAAAGGCCTACAACCTAGATTGCTTTATCCAGCAAGGCTATCATTTAAGATTGATGGAGAGATAAAGAGCTTCCCAGAAAAGAATAAGCAAAGCCAGCATTGCAAAAAATACTAAAAGGACTTCTGTAAATAGAAGAAAGATGAAAACAATCTAACTACAAATAACAAAATGGCAATAACTATGTACATATCAATAACCACTTTAAATGTAAATGGATTAAATGCTCTAATCAAGAGACATAGGGTGGCTGAGTGGATAAGAAAGCAAGACCCTTGTATAGGCTGTATACAAGAGACTCACCTCAGATCAAAAGACACACACAGACTGAAAGTGAAGGGTTGGAGTAAGATACTTCATGCAAATGGAAATGAGAAAAAAGCTGGAGTTGCAATACTTATATGTGACAAAATAGACTTTAAAATGAAGAACATATTAAAAGACAAAGATGGGCACTATATAATAATAAAGGGATTGATCCAACAAGAGGATATAACCCTAGTAAACATCTATACACCCAACATAGGAGCACCTAAATACATAAAACAGATATTGACTGACATAAAGACAGAGATCAACAGTAACACTATCATAGTAGGGGACTTCAACACACCTCTGACACAAGGGACAGGTCTTCCAGACAGAAAATCAATATGGAAACAATGGTCTTAAATGACACATTGGACCACTTGGATTTAATCAATATTTTCAGAGCATTTCACCCCAATGCTACAGAATACGTTCTTCTCAAGCTCACATGGAACATTTTCCAAGATAGACCATATGTTAGTTAGGCCACAAAACAAGTCTTGATAAATTTAAGAAATTTGAAATCATACCAATTGTCTTCTCTGACCACAGTGCCATGAAATTAGAAATGAACTACAGGAAAAAAACTGGAAGACACACCAATTCCTGGAGGCTGAATAATATGTTACTAAATAATGAATGGGTCAACCAGGAGATGAAGAAAGAAATGAAAAGATATCTTGAGACAAACAAAAACACTATGACCCAAAATCTATGGGATGCCGCAAAAGAAGTCCTAAGAGGGAAATTCATAGCATTGCATGCCTACCTAGAGAAACAAGAAACATCACTAATCAACAGTTCAAAAGAACGCAAAAAAAGCCCAAAGGGAGTACAAGGAAGGAGATAATAAAGATCAGAGCAGAAATAAATGAAATAGAAACCAGAAAAAACAATACAAAAGATCAATGAATCCAAGAGTTGTTTCTTAGAGAAGATAAACAAAATCAATAAACCATTAGCCAGATTCATTAAAAAAAGAAGAGAGAGAGGACCCAAATTAATAAAATCAGAAATGAAAGAGGAGAAGTGACAACAGACACCGCAGAAATACAAAAAAATTTAGGAAACTTCTATGAGCAACTATACGCCAACAAATTTGACAATCTGGAAGAAATGGCCAATTTTCTAGAGGCGTACAACCTTCCAAGGCTAACTCAAGAAGAAACAGAAAGCCTGAACAGTCTGATTACCACCAGGGAAATTGAATCAGTAATCAACAATCTCCCAACAAACAAAAGCCCTGGACCCGATGGCTTTACAGATGAATTTTACAAAACGTTCAAAAAAGAATTATCACCTATACCCCTCAAGCTCTTCCAAAAAATCCAGAAGGAGGGAAGACTCCCAAACACTTTTTACGAAGCCACTATCATCCTGATCCCAAAATCAGACAAAGACACCACAAAAAAAGAAAACTACAGACCAATATCTCTAATGAACATAGATGCAAAAATTCTCAACAAATTATTAGCAAACAGAATTCAGCAATACATTAAAAAGATCATACACCATGATCAAGTGGGATTCATCCCTGGTATGCAAGGGTGGTTCAACATCCACAAATCAATTAATGTGATACACCACATTAACAAAATGAAAAATAAAAATCACATAATCATATCAATAGATGCAGAAAAAGCATTTGATAAAATACAGCAGCCATTTATGATAAAAACCCTTAAGAAAATGGGAATAGAGGGATCATATCTCAACATAATAAAGGCCATATATGATAAACCCACAGTTAATATCATACTCAATGGGGAAAAGCTAAAACCATTCACCCTAAGATCAGGAACAAGGCACAGTTGCCCACTTTCTCCACTTCTATTCAACATAATGCTGGAAGTTCTAGCCACAGCAATCAGACAAGAAAAAGAAATAAAAGGTATCCAAATACGTAAGGAGGAAGTAAAATTGTCATTATATGCAGATGACATGATACTATATATAGAGAACCCTAAAGACTCCACCAAGAAACTATTAGAGCTGATAGATGAATCTAGTAAAGTAGCAGCATACAAAATTAATATTCAGAAATCAGTTGCATTTATACATACCAATAATAAAACATCAGAAGGAGAAATAAAAAAAAACAGTCCCATTTACAATTGCTTCAAAGACTATAAAATAGCTGGGAATAAATTTAACCAAAGAAGTAAAAGAGCTATACTCAGAAAATTGTAAGACACTGAAGAAAAAAATGAAAGAAGATACAAATAGATGGAAACACATACATGTTCATGGATAGGAAGAATTAATTTAGTTAAAATGTCCATACTGCCTAAGGCAATATACATATTCAATGCAATTTCTGTCAAACTACCAACGACGTTTTTCACAGAAATAGAACATATAATCCTAAAATTTTGGGGGGACCATAAAAGACCGCAAATAGCCTCAACGATCTTGAGAAATAAGAACAAAGTGGGAGGTATAACAATACCTGACATCAAATTATACTACAAGGCTACAGTAATCAAAACAGCATGGTACTGGCATAAAAACAGACACATAGATCAATGGAACAGAATAGAGAGTCCAGAAATAAATCCATGCCTATATGGCCATTTAATCTACAACAATGGAAGCAAGAATGTACGATGGGGTAAAGACAGTCTATTCAATAAATGGTGCTGGGAGACCTGGACAGACACGTGCAAAAAAATGAAGCTGGACCATCTCCTTACACCATATACAAAAATAAATTCAAAATGGCTTATACTTAAATGTAATATCTGAAACCATAAAATTCCTAGAAGAAAATATAGGAAGAAACTTCATGGACATTACCCGGAGTAAGATTTTTACTGATATATCCCCTTAGGCAAGGGAAGTGAGATAAAAAAATAAACATGTGGGATTACATCAAACTAAAAAGTTTTTTCACAGCAAAAGAAACCATCAATAAAACTAAAAGGGACCCTACTGAATGGGAAAAGATATTTGCCAGTGATATATCTGATAAGGGGTTATTATCACAAATTTATAAAAACCTCACTCAACTCAACTCCAAAAAAACAAACAACCCAATTCAAAAATGGGCAGAGGACATGAAGAGACGTTTTTCTAAAAAGGACATGCAGATGGCAAACAGACATAAGAAAAAATGCTCAAACTCACTAATCATTAGAGAAATGCAAATAAAAACCACAATGAGATACCACCTCACCCCAGTCAAAATGGCTATCATCAATAAATCAACAAACAACAAGTGTTGGCGGGGTTGTGGAGAAAAGTGAACCCTTGTGCACTGTTGGTTGGATTGCAGATTGCTGCAGGCACTATGGAAAACAGTATGGAGGTATCTCAAACATCTGAAAATGGAACTACCTTATGATCTAGCAATTCCACTCTTAGGTATCTATATGGAGAAATCCAAAACTCTAATTCAAAAAACTTTATGCACTCCTATGTTTATTGTGGCACTATACACAATAGCCAAGACATGGAAACAACCAAAATGCCCATTGGTACACGACTGGATTAAGAAACCGTGGTACATTTATACAATGGAGTATTATGCAGCCATAAAGAAGAAATCTCACCATTTGCAACAACATGGATGGACCTGGAGAACATTATGTTAAATGAAATAAGTCAGACAGATAAAGACAAATCCCATATGATCTCACTTATATGTGGAATCTAAAGAAAAGAAAAAGTGAATGAACTAATCAGAAACAGTTTTGGACACAAAGAGGAAAAACTGAGGGTTGCTAGATGGGAGGGGGTGGGGATAAGGGGGAAGGTGAGGGGATTATAAAACAGTCAGTAACCACAAGATAGCCATGGGGTTTTGAAAATTAATTCGGGGAATGTAATCAATAATGTTGTAAAGATTTTGTAGAGTATTCAATGGACACTTGTCTCATTAGGGAAACAACCTCAGGGATGATGTAGATGCCTGATCACTGCACTGTACACCTGAAGCTGAAGCTGAACAATAATGAATGTCAACTACAAGTTTGTATGTATATGTATGTACATATATATATGTAAAAAAAAAAAAAAGAATAAGGAAACAGACTTCATCTCTTGCTGGGAGAAGTAGTAAAGTATTGTGGTCATTTTTCCATCTTCCCCAATGACGCTGAAAAGAAAGGAAGAAGAGAGGTTGTGTCCTGTGGAATCAGAGGAGAGTTTCTTTCTGGAAAGTTCCCCAGGAGAGGAAGCAGCAAGGCCACAGTCTGTCCAGGAGGGGCCCTGGGGTGGCAAATTGTTCTTGTGCTCTCAGAGAAGCATAGCACATTAGCATGTGTCCTTCTGTGCTAAAATTCCAGGCCCCAAGATCTCTACTATAAATGACACAGAAGTCCTTGGCAAGAAAAGTCAAGTTCACCAACCTCTCTTCTCTTTTTCAGGAAGCTAGTGAGAGCAAGAAGAGCAACTACACCAAAGTCTGCACAAGTGACAAAAACATAAATTTTGAGAAATTAAGAGAGGTCATTGGAACACTAAGTTCCTTCAGGACAAAGGCCTCTGTTTGTCATTGGCAAATGTGCGTGAAAAAAGTATGATTACAAAACATTTGACTCAGCTGTATTCCAACTTTCTAAAGAGAAAAATATTTACTTATGTGTAAGGCTGGAAAAATGACTAAAGAGATATGTACAGCACAATGCTAACAGTGGTCAGTCTTCTTTGCTGGGACAAGAGAGTTTTTATTGTCTACTTCTCTGAACTTTCCCAATTTTCTATAATAAACCTGAGTTACTTTAGTAATCAGAAAAAAAATGTAATTAAAAAAACTCACAATGCCTAATTGCTTCAACATTTTAAAAGAAAGCTCTAAGTTATTTGATTATATTACTAATGGTATTTGCTGGAACTGACGGAGGAATTTTTCCTGAGAGTCCCCAAATGATGTAGATGATGTTGGATCTGCCGGCAGTTTCTGGGTGTGGGCCGGGATCCCCTATGGGGGTGTCCCGTGACTGAGGCAAAAGCTCCTACTTTTATACCTTCCCTTCCTGCTTGGGGAAGGGGAGCTGTTAGAAGAAGGGAACTGGTGCCTTCTAATGAAATTCGTCTACCAGGTTTGTTCTGCTTGTCCACCTTAAAGGAATTAGCAAAGTAACCCACTCTTATCTATCAGATCTGCTCCGTTTGTCAGGCCAAAAGGGAATTTTATGATTAACCTCAAGGCCTTGTTACATTTTATCCTGGAGCGAAGGAGTGATTTCAAAACCTGGAGTTTTAGGGTATGGCTGTCTTTGTTTATTCCACCAGGGACCTCCCTGTCTACTTAGGGACGCGCTAGCTAACCTGTACCAGAACTGGGGCTTCTTTATTTTTTCCTTTAAAATTATCCTGGGGCACTAATTTGTACACTAAGGTCATGAACTCTTAATTTCAAATTCATAAAGTAAAATGTTTTAATTAGTGCAATTTTCTTCCATCTGTATCCAATCCCTCACTTCTCTAGATGACAGAAGCTCAAAGTGTTGCAGAGAAATGGCAAGGACCAAGAAACTCAAGCGGCAGGCAGAGATCAGGGAGAACACAGCTTTATTAGCCGGCAGGCTCAGCGGGGATCCTTCCCAAAAGACTGAGCCCCCAGCAAGGTTTTGAGCAGGTTTTTATGGGTTGGGGAACTTCCTTGAGTCGGGGAAGGGATAGGTGTCGTCTGGTGATTGGCTCAAGGTGTGGCTTGGAGGGGGTTATGCAGAAGTGGGCTGGGGCTTAGCCTGGGACTTCTCTCTCTGATGGGGCCACCATTTTAGCTCATTTCCACGTGGCAGGGAACCATTTTAAGGTCAGTTTCCCCATCATGTCCCCCCTGTTGATGATCGTAAGTGCTAACAACTTAGAAATCATCATATTAGCTAAGAGGACGATAACCCCGTAGGACAAGGATCTGGCTGTAGCCCGATGGGTGACGGAGGTCTCTATGAAACGTAAGTATGAGAAGGTTGGGTGGCCAGCGAATTTTTCCCGGCAGTCTGAGAGACAGGAAAGGGAGGTTGTGACTCCTTCCCAGGGAACAGATAGCATGAGAAATAGCCAAATCATGGTTGCTGCCTAAGACAGGTTAGGGAGAGGAGGCAAGCAGCCTAGAACAGGAAGTAGAACCTAACATTCCCTTTTCCAGTGGTGACCAGCTCGGTGGAAGGATGCAATGAGACCAGCAAAGGGTAGAAACCATAGGAGTCCAATAACAGCGAAGACAGAGGCCGGGCAGACGACGGCGAGGCTCATCCAGGCTGTTTCTTGAGGGTCAGATGGAGTGGACGGGCCCGGCGGTCCAGTCGTCAGTCTCTGGCTGGGCTCCTTTAACCCGAGTGTGATGGATCCACAGGACAATGCCTGAAACTAAGAGCGGTGGGAGTAACAAGTACGACAGTGTGAGGGCCTGTCCACCGGGGTCAGAGGTGATTGCGCTTTCAATCTTTGACCCAGACTTGGTCTCCCGGGGTAAAGGAGTGTACCAGGGTACTGCGAGAAATGGGGGCCCTTTCCAGAATGTAAGCATGTACATCTGTGAGGACCTTGCCTAGCACAGCCATCTGGTTTTGGAGGCTGGAGAACCCCAGCTGGCAAATGTCACCAGGGAGATGATTAGCAGGGGAGGGGGCCTCCCGAACATAATCTCGAAGGGAGAGAATCCAGATTTGCCAGGGGTGCAGGGCATCCAAAGGACGGCTAGTGGTAGGTGGTCCACCCACCCTAGGGAGGTCTCCTGGTGGAGTTTAGCTAGTGTCTCCTTAAGAGTACGGTTCATGCGTTCAATTTCCCCTGAGCTTTGTGGTCGGTATGCTGTATGGAGTCTCCAGTTGATACCCATAGCTCTGGCTACCATCTGGAGGAGTTATCAGAGCTGGCCCATTGTCACTGTGGATAGAAAGTGGAATCCCGTAGAGGGGGATAATTTCCCTGAGGAGGACCTTAGCTACTTCGCAGCTTTTTCAGTTTGAGTGGGGAAAGCTTGTTCCCACCCGGAGTAGGTACAAACCAAGACCAGTAAATGCTTAATGTCACGGCATCTTGTCATGTCAGTGGTCGACTTCAAGGTCCTTAAATGTGCAGCACCGCTTCTCTAAATCCTGGGATGGGCTAGGGCCGGACTTTGGATTGTTCTTTGCACAAGTGAGGACCTAGTATGGCTGGGATGAAGAGTCTTCCATATGGCAGTTGCTACCACCCTTGTGGCAATCTGGTGGCCCCTTCTGACTTTGCCCATCTGAGTTTTTCTTTTGTGTACCGTGGTGGTAGTGTCAGTGACCAAGAGTAGCTCTAAGGCTTCCCATTGCTACTGATTTGGCTGTGGTGTTGGCGAGCCTGTTCCTGACTGCTGAGGGCTCGTTGTCCCTCTGGTGGCCCCGACAACGGATAACCGCAACCTGCTGGGGAATCCAAATGGCTTGTAGGAGCTTAAGGATTTCTTGTTTATTTTTAATAGTTTTTCCCTCACGGTCAGAAGGCCTCTTTCTTTGTCTGTAGCCCCATGGATATGGACGGTAGCAAAGGCACACCGAGAGTCAGTGTAAATATTGACTTTTCGGCCCTCGGATAGAGTAAGGGCTCTTATTAGTGCCCACAGTTCTGCCCGTTGGGCCGACCATCCCAATGAAAGTGCCCCTGCCTCGAGTATCTTGTCTGTGGTGGCTATTGCGTACCCCGTGTTATGTTTTCCATCCCTCAGGAAGCTGCTGCCATCAATATACAGAGTAAGGTCCGGGTTAGGGTGTCGACTGTCCTGGAGGTCAGGTCTGGTGGCGTAGACCTCGTTGATAACTTCTATACAGTCATGTTCTGGATCCCCTTTCTCGGTTGGTAAGAAAGTGGCTGGGTTCAGGGTGCACACAGTTTCTAATGAGATCTGAGGGTTTTCCAGGAGTAGCCCCTGATACTGAATCAGCCGTGCATTCGACAGCCATCGGGGTCCTTGACTGTTCATTAAGGTGGTGACCGAGTGGGGTACTTTAACTATGAGTCTTTGGCCTAACGTGTCTCTGCAGAGCTGGGCTTTCTTCCAGGAGACTCGATACTCCGTCTCGGTTAAGTGGGACAGGAGTGCCCGTGTCGCGATTTGGCACTTGGTCTCGGTGGCACAGGCTAGGAGCAGATCATCCACGTATTGCAATAGAGTGCAGCGGTATTCTTCTCAAGGGAAGGTGGCTAAATCTGAGGCTAGCGCTTCCCCAATGAGGGTTGGGGAGTTTTTGAAGCCCTGTGGGAGCCGAGTCCATGTCAGCTGCAGCTGCCAGCCAGTATCAGGTTCGGTCCATTCAAAGGCGAGCAGTGATTGGCTCTGGGGCACCAACCAAATGCAGAAAAATGCATCTTTCAGGTCCAGGCAGGTGAACCATCCAGCCTCTGGGGGCAGCTGACTGAGGAGAGTATACGGATTTGGGACTACGGCGTTGGGACTATGGCGTGTAGGGAGACTGTGGCTTGGTTCACCGCTCTCAAATCTTGTATTGGCCGGTATTCTCCATTAGGCTTCCTTACCGACAGGAGGGGCATATTCCATGGCGACTGGCACTCTACGAGTATCCCTGCTGCTCTGAGATGGGTGAGGTGTTCTTGAATCTCTGGCCCAAGCTTCCGTGGAGATAGGGTATTGGCGTAGCCGTTGGGGTTGAACTCCGGGTCTCAGTTCCACCAAAACTGGGACTTATGTTTTGCTAGCCCAGGCGGGTTATCTTTGCCCCAAACCTCTGGGAAATCGGCCCTGTATGCTTCGGTTCTGTTCTACACTGCCCGTCCCGTAAAGCCTCCATTCTTTTTCCCTCGGGGTGGTGATAGACAGAATAAGTCCCTCTGATGGGGGCTGCAGTGACATGGTAGCTTGGCCTGATGGTTTGAAGGAGATTTGGGCCCCTAATTTGGTAAGGAGATCGCGCCCCAGGAGAGGGACTGGACAGTCCAGTAAGTAGAGGAACTCATGTGACACAGTGTGTCCTCCCAATTTACAAGTCCGAGCCTGGCAAAACGGTTGGCTCTTAGCTTCATCCCCGCTGGCTCCCATTATGGTGACTCTGTGGTCCCCGAGAGGTGCCACCGGCGTGGTGACTACTGAGTGTTCTGTTCCAGTATCTACCATAAAAGTCACTGTTTGGCCCCCTACCTCTAAGTCAACCATGGGCTCGTGGGGGCTGAGTTCAAACGAACGCTGTCCTCTTTAGTCCGACTCAATTCCTGCTAATCCTATGTAGTCGGGCTCCAGGCTGATTGGGTTGGGACCACGGGGAGGCCGAGGCTGGAAGCAAAGTGTCTAGAAGTGGCTAGGCCGTGCCAGCTGTTGGCCATGTTGCGCAAGGAGGTGGTGGCGGCTCTTCGTCTGGGTCCCCAGAACCGTACCCAAGGAGGAAGGGATTGGGCTATTTCCAACCACGAGTCAACTTAAGGAACTGGTCTGGATGTCCTGGGGTCCCCGTGACAACTAAGTAGACTTGGCGAATCATGGGGAGGTCAAGAGTACTTTCTGGGGGCCATCCCACATCAAAACCTGGCCACTCCAGCTCACAGAAAGCTCGGAGATGTCTGGGGGTCATTTTGACCCCGCAGTCGCCTCCAAAACCTTTCCTGAAATTCTTTAGCATGCAATCTAGAACCGTGGGCTTCCCGTGTTTCCCTCCCATGATGTTCAGTGTTGTGCAGACAAGGGAAGGGTTTCAATCAGGCGCCCACCTGGCCGGTTCCCTTGCGGGAACTTTGGGTGCGTCTTGGCTAAGGTGTGCCCTTATAAACCCCAGGCTAGGTTGCACCCCGAGAGTGCAAATCACCGTTATGCCTTATGATGCTTCCACAGAAACGCAGGCTGAGGCTCACTGGGTTCCGTAGGCGACAGGCCATGGGTCCACACAGAATCCCATTTGGGACCAAGCACACACACACTCATTCAGGGAGGAAAGACGCCCTCCCCCGGAATGGCCCTAACTGGAGTCCGAAGTGGGACTCAGCGGGAGGTGATCAGGCTCCCCTTTTGTCATGTGGCACAGGACTGACTTGGACAGTGGCCCCGGGGGCTTACCTGGTCCGATGGGAGGATCCAGCTGGTTGTCCCCGGTCCCTCTCAGCAGGTCCAGCTGGGGAGGTGCGGGCCGCGGTCACTCGGGTAAGGTCCGGTAAGGGGTCCACAGAAATCGGCAGGGTGCACCTATACCCTTCTTGGGTTCCCTGTCGCTCTGCAGCCCGCCTCTCGCCCCACACTGGTGGCACAAGGGGCCAGTGCGGTTGGATTTCCTGGTCAGGGAACCAAATTTTGCAGAAAAATGGCAAGGACTGAGAAACTCAAGCGGCAGGCAGAGACCAAGGAGAACACAGCTTTATTCGCCTGCAGGCTCAGCGGGGATCCTTCCCAAAAGACTGAGCCCCCAGCAAGGTTTTGAGCAGTTTTTATGGATTGGGGAACTTCCTTGAGCCGGGGAAGGGGTAGGTGTTGTCTGGTGATTGGCTCAAGGTGTGGCTTGGAGGGGGTTATGCGGAAGTGGGCTGGGGCTTAGCCTGGGACTTCTCTCTCTGATGGGGCCACCATTTTAGCTCATTTCCACGTGGCAGGGAACCATTTTAAGGTCAGTTTCCCCATCAAAAGGTCTTGAGCAAGTGAGATACCCAGACACCATCACACTGACTTCTTCATGCAAATAACTCTACACAGCTGTGATTTACTATCTTACTTGTTATGGGAGTTTTGGTTCTTCTTGCAGACGCAGTTAAGAATCAAAGGTCAGCAAGCTGATTAACATGTAAGCAGGGTGTATTAGTGATACATTCTCAGGGAAAAGAACTGGCCTGGCTGAGGTGGGGCAGAGGGAGAGAGAGAGAGAGAAGCCTAGGTTCCTGGTATTAGTGATATGTTTGTTCTCAGGGAAGAGAAAGGACAGAATCAAGGTCGGGGAGTGGGCGAGAGGGAGAGAGAGAAAGAAAAAGAAAGAGAAAGGGGGAGAAAGAAAAGGGGAGAGAGAGAGAGCGTTTGAAGGCCAGAGAGAGAGAGAGCCCTTGTCCTGAGAACTTACAGTTTGCTGGGTGGGGTGAGGGAGTTACGTATTGATTTGGCGGGAAAAGTGGTGCATGCTCTTTTATGGGAGGGCGTGATATCCTAAGATGGGTGGAGGTTTGTTGACTCAGATTCTTACCTTGCCCCAGACCACCTCTTTTCATCTTTTGTTGTAAAGAGACACATGGCTGGAGGCAGTCAATTAAAGCTAGTTATGAACTTATTCTGTAGGCATTATGGACCCCTTCCCAACTCCTTCTTCTTCATTTTCTAACTTCTACCTCACATTACTCTTTGTTTTTATCAGGAGTCAATATACAGAATAGGCATGCAAAGAACATTTCTATATCTTCTATAAAAGTACTGCCAAAGAGCTTCTCTGTCTTTGGTTCATGGTCTTTTCCATGGAGATCCCCTCATTAGATTCCCTTTGCAAACATTATGAGGAAGTTGGGTTTCTATGATGCACGGCTGTGCTTCCTATTAGGAGACAGTGAGATAAGGTCATCTTGATTTCATTCATCTTGAAATTCATCTTGATTTCATTCATCTTGATTTCATTCATCTTGAAATCATTCATCTTGATTTCTCTTTGCCTTTGCTGCTGGGAAGCTTAGAATCAAATTTGGTGTTCAATTAAGGGAACCCCCTCCAGGTGAGCTTCTCTGTCTTGAACAGTACCACCATGTATCTCATCTGTCTCATTTCCTGCTTGGATTGGTCAAATACTCTAACTGGACTTCCTGAATCTCATCTTACCCTATTCCTCAACACACAGCCCCAACAATAACAAGAAGCCCTTCTTCCACAACAGCAGGGCAAGTGGCCTTTGTAACATGACAGTCTGATCTTGTTACCTACTAGTTAAAAATCTTTCCATATGAAGTCTCAGCTCCTTAGTTTCTCTTGCATGTGTCTCCATTGACCTCTCTCAACTCCCATTTTGCTTCACTCCAGCCAAACTGAATCACCACGTCACACCCTCTTCTGTGATGCTATTTGCCTGCCTTGAATGCCCGTCTCTTTGCCCTACCCCTGCTCAGCACCAAAAGTGTCATGAAGTGAGTCCCCACAGTTGTCCACAGTTCCCCTGAAACAACAATGACCACCATGAATTGAAGGGTGGGTGTCCTTATCTGTCTCTAGCTCTAAAATGCAAGCCCCGCGGGCTGGTCCCAGGTCTGTCTCCCATTGCATCCCTAGGGCCAGCACAGTGCCTGGCCTACATGTAGGAAATGCTCACTGAATATTTATTAGAAGAATGAATAAACTCATTTTCTGGCATAGAAATCTCTTTCTTCCACCCACCTCCTCTCCCTAACCCTCATTATTTCTCTGTTGCTTTGTATTGTGCATTTCTGTAACCTTAAGCCAACCTGTAGTAGATCTTTTTTAAAAAAAATGGCCACAATCTCCGATTCATTGCGGCATACCCTTACTGCAAATCCTATCAAGGGTTGGGATCTATTTCCTCATCCCTTGAGTCTGTGCTGGCCCCTAACTAATAACATGCAGCTGCTTGAATATGGCTGGCTTTGCATTAGCTCGGGCAGTTCTGCACGCTTCTACTCCCTTTTGGAACTGTGCTGCTGTCATGAGAACAAGCCTGAGCTAGCCTGCTAGATGATGAGAGACAATATGAAAGCCCCTCCAGCGCCCCATGCGACAGGACAGCCTGGGGGCAGCCAGACAAGTGAGTGAGACCATCATTAACTAGTCAGCATTATAGCCTGCCGACACCTAAGCCCTGTGGGGTCAGCTGAGCTTGGCTCAGCTGGGTGCACACACCTGGCTTGACAAACAGCAATAACAAAGCCTCATTGTTCAAAACCCCTCTGTGTTAAGGTGGCTTGTTCTGTCCTGGTAGCTGACCTCGAGTGACACCATCTCCATCAGGTTCATACTTTGAAGTCTCCAGCGGGTTAAGGTACAGACCCCAAATCTGTTTTTAAGGACAGAATTATAAAGTGCACCCAAAGTTTTAGGTGACATCCTTTTGGTCTCCACTCTACTTGTTCTACCTCCCCTCCACGCTCTCAAAAAAATTAATTCCTTTCCCCTGGACTTTACCTAACATACTCACATTTTCCTCGCACTGGGATCCTTTGAACTAAACCAGTGACTGGCTTTGAAGTCTGTGTGGGCTGGTGCTTGTAAGCACCTCCGTGACCTCCAGCAAAATTTAACTTCTCTGAATTCTAATTTTATTGTCCTTAAAATGGGTGCTATAATTCTACCTCCAGGGGATTTGGAAATTCATTCATTCATTCATTCACTCATTCCATGAGTATTTACTGAGGGCCTCCTTTTGTTCTAGGCACTGGGGACTTGCTAGTGAGCAAACGGAGGACTAGCCTCTGTCCTATGAAGCTTACACTCTCCCAGAGGGAGACGGTAGCAAGCAATGAACAGAGTAAAGGAGAAATGATGTGGCGTGACTGGAAGAGGATCAGGAGGGGAGAGACAGGCTTGGCAGTGTGGGTCCTGGTTGCAATTTTCTACAGAAGTCAGGGTAGGTCTTACTGAGAAGATGATATTTGAGGCGAGGCTTGATGGAAGTGGGAGTTCGTCTTACAGGTGAGTGGAAGCAGAGCGTGTAGGCAGGAAAATAGCCAGGCGTAGGCCCTGGTGTGGGAATGTGCCTGGTGTTTCTGAGGAGCCTGTGAGTCTGGAATTGAGTGCAGGGAAGAGCAGCAGGAACAGGCAGAAAAGGGAGACTTGGGTTTTACTCTGAGTGACATGGGCAGCCAGGGGAGGGCTCTGAGCAGAGAAATGGGGCTTGCAGCTCGGCCATCACATCCGGACAAGGAGTGAGTGCTCCATACTCAGTTTTGAGACAGGCAGCATGAAGTTGCTGGCAATACTTCAGTCTAGGAGACAACAGGGCCCCTCGAGTAATGGCAGGTATGCCCCGTGGCCTGGCCAGAGGCCACCAGGGCTTTCTGTAGCTCGTAGTCTGTCAGTTCTATTGATGTGGGTGATGTTGGATCTGCCATCAGTTTCCCAGTATGGCCGAGATGGTGTCGCATGAAGCCAAGGAACGGAAACACAGACCAGGAAAGGCAAAAAGTTTAAAAAAGAGGACAGTTTATTAGGCAGGAGAAGAGGTTGCAGTTCCCGAGGGGGAGGGGGTCCTGAATGGAGGGTGCCCTATGATTGAGGCAAAAGCTCTTACTTTATACCTTCCCTTGCCTGCTTGGGCAAGGGGAGCTGTTTGAAGAAGGGAACTTGTTTGAAGAAGGGAACTGGCACCTTCTAATGAAATTTGTCTACCAGGTTTGTTCTGCTTGCCCACCCTAAAGGAATTAGCAAAGTAACCCACTCTTATCTATCAGATCTGCTCCGTTTGTCAGGCCAAAATGAATTTTATGATTAACCTCAAGGCCTTGTTACATTATGTCCTGGAGCAAAGGAGTGATTTCAAAACCTGGAGTTTTAGGATATGACTGTCTTTGTTTATTCCACCAGGGACCTCTCTGTCTACCTAGGGACATGCTAACTCTCCTATATCACAGTTCTCCTACTTCTACACACAGCTCTGAGCCAGGGAAGCAAATGTGCATGAAAGACAACTATAGCCTGCTCTAGAGGCTTTCTGTTGATGGAAACAGTGTCACCTGAGGTCAACCACCAGGAAAGATACAGTGAGCCCCAGGGGAAAACTCACCCGGGGGCAAGAGGACGTGTCAGCCATTCTGTGAGTTTATGGTTAAACTCTGTAACCCAGAAATCCAGCTTGGGGCACTCTGGCCAAGAGTGACTACATAAGGACTGTGACATTCCCTCTTAAGAATCAGGGAGCTGATGTGGACAGTTGGGTCATCAAGGGCTCTAGCTGATACCAGTAGCAGCAAAGGAGCAACACAATGAGCAGGGCCAGTTTTCTAAATCAACCCAGTATGAGAAGTAACCCCCATCTGGGCTTTGTACACCAGTCAGTTTCTCCATTTTCCCTGGCTTGGGCATAGGTGTGACCCCTTTGGAGTGGTAAGGACCTGGGGTTCTGGGAAGTAGGGGGGCAGTGTTAGGGAAAAAGAGAGAGAAATACAGAGGCAACGGGAATGCTACTAATTAGACAAGAGGAAGCTTGGAACCAGTAATGTG
The DNA here is from genome assembly GCF_964194185.1 of Rhinolophus hipposideros. Taxonomy (NCBI): domain Eukaryota; kingdom Metazoa; phylum Chordata; class Mammalia; order Chiroptera; family Rhinolophidae; genus Rhinolophus; species Rhinolophus hipposideros. The sequence continues at coordinate 1,873,434 of NC_138060.1, forward strand.
AATATTAAGAAGTGACATGTCTTTATTTGTATCCTAAGCTACTGGAGATGGTCAAACCAGCTAATTGACCATTGTTGCTCTTACTACTTACGTGCCTCCTGGAGAGTGTGTGAGTCAGCTGTGCTATGACTTTGTTATACCTAGGTCCCCCTTCCAACCTCTGTCAAGGTGTCTACAGACTTGAACCTTCACTGTTAGTCAGGACATGGACCATGGCTACCTACTGAGGTGGCACTAAGCTAGGAGACAGTTACTCCCAGTGAGCTGTGACTGGCAGTGACGTCTGACTGGCAGTGAGCTCTGATTCACAGGGAGTTCTGACATGCAGGGAACTCTGACTTGCAGTGAGGTCTTACTAGCAATGAGCTCAGACTGGCACTGAGCTCACACAGGCAGTGAGCTCTGAGTGGCAGTGGGCTCTGACTGGCAGTGAGCTCTGAGTGGCAGTGGGCTCTGACTGGCAGTGAGCTCTGAGTGGCAGTGGGCTCTGACTGGCAGTGAGCTCTGAGTGGCAGTGGGCTCTGACTGGCAGGGAGCTCTGACTGGCAGTGAGCTCTGAGTGGCAGTGGGCTCTGACTGGCAGTGAGCTCTGACTGGCAGTGAGCTCTGAGTGGCAGTGGGCTCTGACTGGCAGTGGGCTCTGACTGGCAGTGAGCTCTGAGTGGCAGTGGGCTCTGACTGGCAGGGAGCTCTGACTGGCAGTGAGCTCTGAGTGGCAGTGGGCTCTGACTGGCAGGGAGCTATGACTCTCACAGACTTCTGATTCACAGGGCGCTCTGACTTGCAGGGAACTCAGAATGGCAGTGAGCTCTGATTGGCAGTGAGCTCTTACTCGCAGAACCCTGACTCTCAGTAAGCTCTGAGTCCCAGTGAGCTCTGCCAGGCCATGGGTTCTGCCTGGCAGTGAGCTCTGCCTCGCAGGGAGCTCTGACTTGCACTAACTGAATGATACTGGCCAAGTCAGTTAGAAGCTGTTTGCTTCAAGGACACTTAGAACACTTTTTCTCTAACTTGAATTCTAACTTGAATGTGTGAATTCCCAGGGGATCTTTACCAATGCAGCTTCTGATATGGTCAGTAGGTCTGAGATGGGACAGGAGCTTCCTCTTGAAACAAGCTCCCAGGTGATTCTGGTGCTGCTGAGTGACAGTAGAGTGTAATGATGTGGTTCCATCTCTGGGCCCATCATAATCACCTGGGAAGCTCGAAGCACATGCAGTGTCTAGCTTCACCCCCATAATTATTCTCATTTCTTTGGGTTGGGGGGATCTGAGCCCTGGAGGGTTAAATAATCTACCACAGTGATTCTACTGTGCAACTGGGATTGAAAACCACTGATTTGGTCTATGGTCCTCACCGTCTAGGCCTGTAGGTAGGAAACTATATAACTTCTCCTCCAAGTGGGAACACATTTTAGAGTGAAAGGGTTCACATGTGATAATCACACAGGTTCAGCAGGTGTAAATTAGAGCACTGCTGGACAAATCTGGATATGTAGTCAATCTCACAGTAGCCTGGTAGGGACTCAGCCCTGCCCAGGTCACAGAAAAGGTCAGTGACAGCACCTGGACTTGCAACCCCGGAGCCTGATTCTGAATTGAGTCCCCGTTTCACTTCCTCATAACCTTAATTACTCAGCTTGTGAAATGGGAACAGGAATGCCTGTCTTGTTAACGCTAATCTAGGGTGATTATGAATATAAACGGAAGCCGTCATCCATGAAAATATGCTTTAAAAGGCTGAACCACTTGATGGAATCAGACGGCGTTTGATTAGTGTAAGTCTGTAGTTACCAGAGCCAGTCTGAGATCTACCGGCCTTGAGTTAGAGTGACCACTAACAAATAATAAATGGGCTTTATTAGCTAAAATAACATGACAAAGAGGAAAAGTGGGGAGATAGGAGTCAGAAAGGCATTTAATAGAGAGGAGTGTCATTCCCTAGATCCAGTTGCTTAGGCTGAGGATAAGACAGGAATCGCAGAGTGGCCCACAAGCTAAATGGGGATCAATATTCTCTAAAAATAATGAAATTAGTGTGATACATAAATAGAAGCATGGTGTGTCTAAGCCATGAGTTCCTTGTAGTAGACCTCTCGGATTTGAGGATGGTGTCCACGTGATGAAGGGCAGAGATGACATTGGAATCAAAATTATCATAGTGGCAGTGGAGGGAGCTGAGGGGTTGCAGATAAAATCCCTTCCAAGCAACACATTTTGCAGATGAAAATACTGAGGCCCAGCAATGCTAAGTGAGTTCTACTCAACAATCACCAATTAACTGGTTGAGCCCAGATTGGGCTCCAGGTCTTGGAACAATCACTCCAAAGTCTGTGTGCTTTGTGTGCTGATGTCTAAAGAAATGCCAGTTAGGACTTAAACAATAACAATGACCACAGTGCGATTATAACAGCCCCAAAACTAACAGTAATCCTCTATTATCATCTAATATTCAGTCCCAGAAAATATTCAATTTTCCCCAATTATCTCAAAAACATATCTTTATGGTTGGTTTGTTCAAATCAAAACTGTACTTCTAGCTCAAATTCCACATGGCATTGGTTGATAATTCTCTTAAGTCTGTTTTCATCTATAACAGTTTTCCCTCCCTTTTTAAATTCTATTTATTAGTTGAAAAAAGAAAACCTGAGTTGTCTGTCCTGTAGCATGTACCCCAGAACAGATTAACTGCGGTCCCCTGTGGGGATTCTGGATCTGTCGTCCCTGTCAACCACAGCGCATGGCCTGATTCGTGCTCAGGATTTAGGCAGTACTCCTTTACTTCCATCACACCACATCAGAAGGCTCAGCACGCAGTGTTGGACTCAATCTGCGGTATCTAAAAAGGGAAAAATGATGTGGCGTTATACATTTGTGCACACCCATAGATGTACAACATTACCCTAATATGAACTGCGGACTCTGGGTGATGACAATGTGTCAGTGTAGGTTCTTCAGTTGTAACACATGTCCACTCCGGTGGGGGTCTTGGTAGTGGGAGAAACCATGCGTGTGCGGGGGCAGAGGGTACATGGGAAATCTCTGTGCCTTCCCACCGATTTTGGTGTGAACTAAAATTGCTTTAAAAAACAAAGTCTATTTTTAAAAAAAGTGAAACAATGGCTTTATAGTACTCCAACATGGAGGGTGACGAGGAGGGAGAGAAATGAAATAAGAACGAAAAAGATGGTTGCTGAAGTGGGGCCATGGACACTTGGGTTCATTGTACTATTCTCTCTACTTTTATTATGTATTTGAGAATTTCTATAATAAAAATTAAACAAAACATTGCCGAGAAATGTCCCTAAGAAGATATGGCAGACACAGTTGGTTGCTTCTAAGCCAATGCCACCATGTTCTTTTTCTTTCTTCAAAGAATCTCAATTCTGTTCAAGTACGTTAATGTAGTTATCTGGCCAGGTGTGCTGGCAGCTCCAGCCCCAGGAGTGAAGGCAGTGGTTCTATGCTATAGCTGCCATCTACAAGGCTGGCTGCTTTATGAGATGACCTGTGCGAAGCACTCAACAGAGGAAATATCAAAAGACATCTCTTGTGTTCATCACTGCCTTTAGTCTTCACAGCAAACCAATGAGAATATATCCCCACTTTACAGATGAATGTGAGGCTCACAGATGTCTCATAGCCCTGGGAAAGGCCGGAAGGCTTAGATTTGTGCAGCAACTCCAAAGCCCACATTTTAACCACACTAGGTTACACTTTCAGGTCTGATACGATGTATTTTCACTGGGTTTTCTCTCTAGGTTGGTTGTACTTCACAAAAATTTGTAATTGGAGGCAGACTTTTTAGGAACAATGAGATAATATTTGATATTGAAAGGACACTCTATGGTCCTATGGTGATATTTTTCACATTTTTCTGACTATAATGATCTCCTAGAGTATTTGTTAAAATGCAGATTCTGGAGAAGGGGCCTGATAATGTAAATTTTTAACAAAACACCTTCCCCCCCATGTGATTCTCATAATTAAGCAACTTAGTGAAACTGCATCACAGCACTGACTACAGGCCCAGATGAAGAGGATTTACAGTGGTACCTCGGTTTTCTAACGTAATCTACGAGCTCTGAAACATTCAAAAACAGCTGACAGCTAGGCCTCAGGATCTTGCACGCAGGGAAAGCTGTGTGACATATTCGATTTCTGAGTCGTATTCAAAAACCGAAGCATTTCCTTCCGGGTTTACGGCATTCATAAACCAAAATGTTCGTCAACAGAGATGTTCGAAAACCGAGGTACTACTGTATTAAATCTAAGCAGAGAGAGGGACCCACGGCCCTGCTGGTGCCCCATTATCAGCAGGCAAGTTCTGATTACACACACAGTGGGTCCATTCAGAGGCGGGTCCAGCCAGGAATTTTAAATTAGAGTGAAAATTCTAGACTAGCTGTGGCTGGCCATCACATCTGTAAGTACATGTGAGAGCATGGTCAGTATAAGAGAAGTGGCGGGAAAGCAGAAAACAGAGATCTTACAAAAGAAAGCAGTGGGACGGTGGAAGGGGGTGACAGGGAGAGAGGGAGAGAGACAGAGAGAGAGAGAGAGACAGAGAGACAGAGAGAGACAGAGAGAGAGAGACAGAGAGAGAGAGAGAGAGAGAGAGAAGAAAAGGGAAAAAGAGAGGATCAGGGTGAGAGAAATGGAGAGGGGAGGAAATATAGAAATGGCGGGGGAAAGTGGAGAGAAAAGGGAGATAGAATTTAGTGGGTTAAATAGTGACCCCCCCAAAAATATATTCACCAGAACCTCAGGATAGGACTTTACTTGGAAAAACAGTCTTTGCAGATGTTATTAAGTTCAGGATCTGAATGCTGGGTATAGGGTGCGTCCTAAATCCAATGACTGATATTCTTATAAGTAAAAAGAGAGGGGGGGTTTGCACAGAGACACAGGGAGGCCGTGTGAGGTGGTGGAAGAGGCTGGAGTGAGGTGTCTACAAGCCAAAGGTGCCAAGGATTGCCAGTGGCCACCAAACCCTAGGAGAAACGCCAAGAACAAATTCTTCAGAACCTCCAGAAGGAACCAATTCTGGATTTAGACTTCTAACCTCCAGAACTGAGAGAGATTAACTTTATGTTGTTTTATGGAAGACCTAGGAAACGAATTCATCCTAGGAGATGTAAAATACCAACCATAGGAGAGGAAGAGAGGACTGGGAGGGAGAGGGAGAGAAAGGCAAAGGAGAGAAGCAAAAGTGAAAGTGTGAAGGGAGCGAGATAGCAAGAAGGGGGAGGTGTTTAGCCCCGTTCAGCCTCTTCCCCAGTATTCTTGCCCCTTGACATCCTGGTTTGTCTGAGGATTCTGCATTAGGTTTCTGAGAATCTCTGCATTCTCACATGATGCCCCCTTTGCTAACCCAATTTCTCGAGAGGTGTCTGTTCCTCATACACTGGCCGCGTAGTGAAGAGTGCAGAGCTGCCATTGAGCCCCCATCGCTTGGGCAGCATAGGCTGGCACTGGTACTAGGAGCAAGGAGGCTGAAAGAGACCAGGCACCCCAGAATGGCGCTGTGCACGTGGGATGTATGGGGAGCAGGTGCAGTTGGTGACCAGCCGCTCTCTGGTGGATGATGCAGCTCCTGAAGTCCTTGCATCCCTCCACCTCACTCCATGGCAAGCTGGCTTCCTGGGACCATGCCAAATGTTGATGAGCCACCTGTCTTCTCCTCAGCTTCGCCAAGGGCTTGATGGCCTCCTCTGCAGCTGGTGCCATCAGGGTCGGCCCTCAGTAGGGTGGTCAGTGGGGATTCCTTCCACCACACCAGCTGGAATGCTCCAGAACAAAGGCAGTGGGGCACACACTTGGGGGTTTTATAGACACTTTCTCTTTCATGTAGTGTTATTTATTACTGATAATCGCTAACACTTTAAAAACCCTTCCTGTGTGCCCGTCACCATGCTAAATGCTTGACAGACATCATCTCAGATTCTCCCAATAACTCCAGCCATAGGTGGTGCTGCAATCCCACATTAGAGGGACAAACGGAGGCAGGTCAGGAAGTAAAGACCCAGCCTAAGGTCCCCAGCAGGAGACGGACATGCTCAGGGTTTGAGCCCACAGGCTGCCCTTTCAGCGCTGAGCTCTCTCTGTGGGTGCACCTTGAACAAGGGTAGCCCTTTGTTGTCACAACACTCACACACTCATTTGTTAGTGAAAACAAGATAGATTTTCCAGCATTTTACTTGGGAGAATGAAGACCTGAGCAGTTCTTCTCTGGGCTTCCCAGCCCTGGTGCCTCCCCTCTGTTCCTGGCGTCTACATCTGGCTATTCACCCTTAGAGGGATGGGAGGGTCAAAGGAAAATGGGAGTGAGAAGAAGAAGGCTGAAATTCACTTTACTCTGATGTGAAAGTCTGAAAAACAAAGCCCAAATATAAGCTTATTTCTTCACTTCCCTTATGCTCTTCCTCCAGACTTCCTGGGGTTCGGATTAGAGCTCACCCTAGTTGCCCTGATTCGTCCTTCCAGCAGATTAACTCCCCCATCCCAGTCTTGCTGGGGTCACCATGATGTCACCTATGGTTTACCACGTGGGTTTTGGAGTCCGGGCAACTGGGCTGGAAACCTGGAGGCAGGCCTGCTATGGGTGGCTGAGGGACCCAAGAAGAGCCAGGGTCAACTCTCTGGGCCTCACTGCCTCACTGACAAATCAAGACAACAGTAATATCCAAAAACCACACTTTAAATATGTGTTGTTTGTTGCATGTCAATTAGCCCTTAATGAAGAGATTTCCAAAAGCACAATACTGTAGTGTTTAGGAATGCATACTTCGGTGCCTTCAACAAAGCAAGAAAGTGAGGGAGAAAGTTGTGGCCTAGATAGGACAGGAGGCTTCTGGGGTATGCAAACTTATCCTTCCTTAAATTGCATAATATGGCTTGCTTTATATTTCTATTGGACACTGCTGTCTTAGAGAATTCTTAGTTTCTCAGTCACATCTGCAAGTTTTCTGCACTTCCCTAGGGAGTAATTCACTTGAATCTGGAAGCTGAGATTTATTTCAAGGAGCAAAGGGGCACCTGACAGTAGCTTTTACTCTCTCAGCCTGCGATTCCCTTAAACACAGGTTTTTTTCCCTCCAATTTCTCTGGTGGGGAGGAGCCATCAACTTGCGAATTCCAGCAGCTCAGTCTTGCTCGATCCAAAGCATCATTTCTATCAGCATCGAGCCTATAGCAGAGGTTCTTTCTGGTCTTGTTTGGCTGAGTAGGTCTTATTCTTAAGCCCAAAAAACCCCATGCTGGGATGACTTCCTAAGTGAGGTCAACAGGCATGAAAAAGCTGGAGGCCGAGGAGAGTGCAGCCCTGCCAGGAGAGCAAGCACCTTGCTGGTGGGCCCTGCAGTGACTGCCAGGGAGTATGGCAGTTTTCAGGGCCAGGAATATGCTGGGTCTTGATCTGGGTGCTTGTTTGTGGGTGCCATCACTTTATGAAAAGGCATCAAACTATACATTTATGATGTGTTCTCTTTTCTGTAGGTATGTTTATACTTAATTTAAAACATTACATAATAAGACAAATAGAATATGAGTGAGAATCTCAAAAAAATACCATAAGGAGGGGCAGGCAGATGGCTCAGTTGGTTAGAATGCGAGCTCTTAACAACAGGGTTGCCAGTTTGATTCCCACATGAGCCAGTGAGCTGCACCCTCCACAACTAGGCTGAAGACAATGAGCTGCTTGCTGAGCTTCCAGAGGAGCAGCCGGATGGCTCAGCTGGTTAGAGCGTGAGCTCTTAACAACAAGGTTGCTGGTTCAATTCTCGCACAGGATGGTGAGCTGCACCCCCTGCAACTAAAGATTGAAAAAACGGCAACTGGACTTGGAGCTGAGCTGCACCCCCCACAACTAAATTGAAGGACAATGACTTGACTTGGAGCTGATGGGCCCTGGAAAAACACACTGTTCCTCAACATTCCCCAATTAAAAAAAAATACAATAAGGAGAGAGAATTAAAACCCTGTGACAAAAAGTCTCTAGGACAGAATGTGAAAAGAACTTCCATCATTTATTTTTTAAAATGTGTCAAATAGGATAAATAAAATAAAATATAACATTTGTGACAGATGCTTTGAATGGCCCCTGTGATCCACCTGTGGTGATTTCCTTGTGGGTCTCCTCCCCTTGAACATGGGTGGAACTTGAGACTTGCTTCTAACCAATAGAACTCAGTAAGTGACCATGTACACAATTCCATGTACATGATTACAGTGCACGGGGTCCTGCTGCAGTCTCTGTCTCCCTGCTAGCCTGGAGGAAGCAGTCATCCGTGTTGGGGAACTCCACGTGAGAAGGATTCACCCTGTGGTGTCCTCCAGGACCTGAGGTGGCCTCTGTGCAACAGTCAGCAACAGGCTGAAACCTTCAGTCCTAAACAAGCAGACTGATTTCTGCCAACAACCTGAAGGAACTTGAAAGCAGGTCCATCCCCAGCAGAGCCTCTGATGAGACTGCAGTCCCTGCTGACATTCTGAACACACCCTGGTGAGACCCTGAACACAGGACCCAGCTGAGCCATGTTGGGACTCCTAAAATTAATACAGTGTGCAGTGGGTTGCCAGTTGATTTTCACTGAATGAAAGAACCCTAAAATATGGGTTTTCAAGGTCTCAATCTCTCCGTCTCTCTCTCTTTCTTTCTCTCTCTCTCTCTCTCTCTCTCACACACACACACACACACACACACACACACACACACGGATGAGCCTCAGACATCACTTATGGATGATTTAATGGGTAAGGGGAAAATCTTTCTGAAAATAATTTTTTAATGAAATTAAAATATATTTATTGTAGAATTTTTGGAAAGTACAGATTAGCAAAAACAAACAAACAAAACAACAACACATAAAACCACCAATTTCTTCATTGAAGATGTATTAAATTTAGAATACCTGTAAGTAACCATGATTGACATGCATAAAGATTTGATTTTATGCATTTATAAAAATAATACTTGCTCATTTTAACAAAGTTGGGAAAACGGAAAGATAAAAATGAAAAAAAATGCAAAGCCACCAGTAATCCTACTCACAGATATAATCCCTGTTAGCATTGAGACATGTCATCTGTGACGTGTGTATTAGTCTGCTAGGGATGCCATAACAAAATCCCATACACTGGGTGGCTTCCACAACAGAAATATATTCTTTCATAGTTCTGGAGTCTGGAAGTCTGAGATCAGGGTGGTTGGGTTCTGGTGAGGGCCCTCTTCCTGGCTTGTAGAAGTTCACCTTCTAGCTGTGTCCTCATGTGGGAGATGGGGTGGGGAAGTGCTGCCTAGTAACTCTTTTTATGAGGAACTAATCCTATTGTCTCAGGGCCCCACTCGCTTAACCTTAATTATCTCTTGAAGGCTTTATCTCCAAATATAGTCACACAGGGGTTAGGGCTTCAACATATGATTTTGGGGGGAGACGATACAGTCCATAGCAGTGTGTGTACAAATTTGTTTTTAATTAACAGTAGGATTTTATTCTGTTTTCACTTAGCAAAACATTCTATTTTCTCACATCATTTGATATTCTCCTACATTATTTTTATTGGTTGCATAGTATTCCTGCATAATACCTGCATAATGACTATATGAACGTACTATTAGTTGTTTAAGAAATCTAGTATGAATATTCAGATGGTTTTCAACTCTTTTCCATTATAAATGGCATAGGAATTAATATGCTTGTAGTTTAATACGCTTTGTATATTTGCATGATTAATTCTTTCATGATAGGTGGAAGGCATTACCTTGAAGAAATTATCAAAAAGGAGCTCCTATATCTTTGCCTTTGTTCTAAGCTATGTTACAGCAGAGAACAGAAAGGCAGATATTATTTGGAATTTAGATCTTGCATTTCCCCTGCAGCTTTAGAAACCTCAGATCTCAGGGAAACATTGTTCTTATAGAACCAAGGAGTTAGCCTGGAGGTCCTGCATTAGGAAGAGCTTCCAGAAAGGCCCTTGGCATGCACAAGCCGTGTGCCCTGAAGCTGTGTGTGGGGGTCACTCTTCAACCCCTTTAGGGAAATGTTATGGAGGTTGAGTTATGAAGACCAGGTTGCAAGTTAGAGAAGGAGCTGGCAGGGGTATGTCAGGCCCTTCACTTGTGTTCTAAATTATAGAAGAAGTGAGAACAGAAGAGAAACCACGCTAGCAAACACATGGCTGGGCGTACAGAAACTGGTGATATTGGGTGGTATTAAGGAGATGGTTTTGGGCCAAGACATCAGCCTACTCAAATCCTGCTTTAGACCATCCTTCCTTGGGAAAGATAAAGATGGAGAGAATGAAACTAAGGAATGCATTGTAGTAGGCATTTGTTGGTCTCCTCAGCATTTTCAGTCTCCTCAGCATAATTCAGTCTCCTCAGCATTTGTTTTCCATTCTTTGGGTAACAGCACCCCCCTCCTTCCTTTGGGGACCAGCCCTTGCCCAATCTCTGCCCAGGGTATAGATACAAAACCCAAGCCTGGCCAGTCCATCAGCTGGTGTAACAATAGGCTTGTGACTAGGACAGACCAATGGAGTCCTGCCAGGATTCCCACCTGACCTAAGAGAAATGAATGGCTCTATCTATTTTCACTGGTTGCCAATGGTGGTGCTCACCACCCAAAAATAAAGGGAAGCAGATGTGAGAAATGAAGATACAGTGAGTCTTGATGAGATTATTGGGGCTCCTGGATGTCATCATGCTGGAAGCTGCAGAAACAAGTGCACTCTTCTCCCCTCCCCCACCACAGCCCTTTGTTTTTTAAGCCAATTCGAATTGAATTTCTTTTTCACTGGTAACCAAAAGGGAATAAAATATCTTTATATGTAACTGGGGCTCCCCCTGCACCTCAATGCAGAGCTCTGGTGAGCTATGCTATAGAATCTTTCACCCAAATTCATGTGATGCCCGTGACCTAGAACCAAAACCACCCATATGTGAATTTCCCACTTATCAGTGAGAAGAGAGAGAGAGGGAAAGAACACTTATCTAAAGGAAAATGAGGGTGGGAGAAGAACAAACATGTGAAGAGGCAGAACTGGCTGGGACTACCCAGCTTTTCTTGCTCAGCCACACGGAAGGGGGAGATGAGGACAGCCCACACCCATGAGCACGTGACTCTTGGGACTTGGTGAGTGCTCTGTTATACCTCTGGGGATTGTGGCCCATCAGGGTCTTTGGATTAGACCCAAACCTCCATTCCTGCTCTGTGGGGTGGGGGAGAGGAGAAGGGGTCATTAGCTCCACTTAGCCAACAAATTTATGGGCAAGAGGCCAGTAAGAGTGTGACTCGGGACATCAGTCCTCGTGACTTGGCCATCTTGTCACCCCGCACAAGGGGCTACCTACTCTGAAGATTGCCCTACTCGTAATTCAGTTTCTCAGCCCTCTCTGCTCTTTGTCTCACCTCCTAAGCATGGCTGCTTCTTTACCCCTGCCTGTGTGTCCCGGAAGAGTGAGCATTGGCTGGTGGGTTTCTTTATGCCCACAGATGGTGGTTTGGGGCTACTAATAGGTCTGATCAGACAATGGTCAGGGTGCTGGTGGGTGGATGTGCTCATGTGATGCAACTTATGGTTTCAACTGGGACACTGTCTGGCTTTTTTCTTCAGAAAACCCCAAGAAGTTTTCAGAAGACTTCCGTTGGGCTCATGTCTCCCAACCCAGGTTAAAGGAATATATATATTATTATGTCTATGTGTGTCTGCAAGAGCCTATATGAGCATACAAACGTTCAGAACATTCTCTCACACATTTTCATTCCCACGCACCCCACCCCTCTCTTTTTCAAGTACACAATAGTCTGTAATCATGTGAACCAGGCTGTTACCTAGGCTACAGGTGTTTTCTATTATTCTCAGCTGCCTTTCAGCCATCAAATGTAGGAGCCCCATCCTGGAAGGCTGGCCACTAGCCAGCCATTTTAGTCACATGATGCACCTGGCAGAAGGTAACCTTGACACCAAGCCTTCCCACATGTCACAGTATGCTCCCAGAATAGCCCCAGCCTCGCCATTTCACCCCAAGTTGGAAAGATGGAAAAGAATTTGCCTTTTTGAGTCGCCTTGCCTGGCTGTTTGCAGAGTTGTTTCTCAAAGTGTGAACCTCAGACCAGCAGTATCAGGAAGGCGACTTGTCAGCAAGGTGACTTCTCAGAAAGGCACATTCAGTTCCCACCTCAGACCTACTAGGTCGAAAGCTCTGGGGGGAGGCCTAATGACCTCTTTTAAAAGCCTTCCAGGTGATTCTGATGCTTGGCAGGGTCTTAGAACCGGTCACTGACAGCATGGTATCACAGGGCTTGAGTTTGCGTAGCAAAAGTGTTCCCAGCAGCTGACATTCCTGTGCTGACTGTGTGCCTGGCTCTGAGCTGAGCACTTCACCTGCATCCTCTAGTGCAGGGCTTCTCACCTTGAGGAATAACAGACTCAATGAGGATCTTTTGAAAAATACTGATGCTTGGGCACAACTTCATGTAAACAAAACCAGATGGCCCAGTGGAGATCCAGCAGTGGATCTTTAAACACTTCCTGGTGACCCTGAGTCACAGGGAGGGTTGAGAAACACACCTGTAGCCCTCTCCCTGACACCTTGTACCTGTGCAACTTTGGCAAAATTCCAAAGGAAGGGGTGATTCCTACCCTCCTATGCCCCAAGACTGCTATGTGAAGTAAATAAAATAAAATATGTGAAGTCTTCTTGTAACTGCCCTTAAAATTGTAAAAAGATGAGCTTGAATGCCCAACTTGAGTCTAGTGGGAAACTCAGCATTTCTGTCAGGAAATTGGGCTGGGGGTTTTCCTCGCCTACCGCCCTGGCTCTGACTTTCCCTTTAGATTTCTCGTCTGTGTCTAAGCACGTGCTCTACCCCACTCCAGTCTTCCTCTCCCCAAACTTGCACCAACACAAGCTCAAGGTATGTGTATGACAGACTCTGCTCAAAGATCAGAACCACATCAAAGGCTTATGGCACTGCAGTGCAAACACGTTTAAACAGCTAGTAAGATTCTTTATTTACAGCATTTCCACCTCCAGGGCCCAGTTGCTGTTCCTCTTTTCTGTTAGGACTCCAGGCACTCCTGCTAACCCTCCCCTCCCCTCCCTACCTTCCAGCCCCCAGTCTCGCTTGCTCCTTTTCCTCCTTCCTCCCCCAGTGTTCTTTAGCTATTTCCTTCCTTTCTATCCCATCCCTTCCTAGCCTTGGGGTGGTGGTGGGGGGTACCTTTCTATAACTTAAATGTCTCATAAAGGGGTTTTGCTAAACAAAAATACTTGTCTCCTGGAAAAGGAATTCTGCACCAGTTTTTGGTTTTTTTCTTCTGCTTCTTCTTTTCCTCTGCATGTACGTACAGAGTACATACTTTTCCTCACTACATAAGCAAAACTGTTAAGAACACCAGCTTTGGAAGCAGATGTTCAGAGTTCATATCTTAGATTTTCCCCTTGTGGTAGTTGACCTTGGCGGGGTTACTCATCTCCCACTACCCCAAGTATGGTCCATGACCCAGCACCATCAGCATCCAATGGGAGCTTTTTACAGGATGCAAACTCCCGGGCCAGCCCCCGGCGTACTGAATAAGGACCTTCATTTTAACAAAACTCCCAAGTGAATAATTTGCATATTAAAACCTTAGAAGCCCCATTCTAACCTCTCTGAGCCTCAGTTTCTGAATTTGTAAAATGGAAATAATAATACCTGGGGGGAGGAGCTGTGAAAATTACATGAGGTGATATATGCAAACATAAGCATAGTGTCTTGAAGAGCCTTCAATAAATAGCAAATATCATTATCTGTTAAGCTGTAATAGCTCTATGCCTGCTTTAGCGATTGTTATTCAAGCCGAAAATAGAACCTCTCAGGATGCCAGGCCCAGGGGGAGGGAGTTGTGGAGGAAGCGAGCCCTGAGGTTCCAGGACTCGGAGAAAGGAAAGGGACAGATCAGCTGGCCACTGCTGAGCGGAAGGTTGAGGTTCTCGTACATGGGCTCTGCATACTCGCCGGGCACATTCTGGTGTGCTGGGGGACATGGAGAGCCACGGGTCACTACACTGTATCTCCTTGGCATGACATGGTTCCTCATGGCAACTCCTCGAAGATATGATTTGCATGTTAAAAATGGACATATACAGAGTACATACTGTATGGTTCCATTTACAGAAAGTTCCAGAACACACAAACCTAAACTAAGGTAATAAAAATCAAAATATCGGTTGCTTGTTGGAGGTGGTGGGAATGACTGGAAAGAAGCTTGAGGGCACTTTTTACGGGGATGGAAGTGTTCTAGATCTTGATTGTGGTGGTGATAACATTTGTCAAAATACCTTGAAGTGTACACTGCAATGAATTAGCCAAACTTTAATTCATTTTAATTCCTTTAATACAAAAGTTGGGAACAGAAGGGAGGGACTACAGAAACCCCTCTTATTTTCTTGGTCTGGGAATTAACCAGACTTCCAATAATGCAGGTGCTCTGCCGTAAGTTCAAGTTAAGCCGGTCATCTACAACCTGGGGCCCATGTGGACGGCATGTGGGTGAAAAACCTGTCACACTTCCCCAGGGACCTTGGGCCAAATGTCCAGCCGCAGGAGACTGGCTCACGCATCTCAATGAGGAGAAGTTTTTGAGGGTGTCCACTTGAATAGCCTCCTTTTACAGACCCATAAGTCCCTGGCCCGGCAGTATGTTGCTTCTGTTTGTTTCCAAATTATTATGGCATAGCCTGTACTGGATTCATGGTAGGAAATTTGCTTTCCTCAGTATCCCTTTGATTGGGAACATTTCCCAGGTACTTCTTTGCACCATTTTGGGAACAATCCCTCACATTTTTCAACTCTGGGCTGCTGGCCTTGTCCTATCACTCCATAAATTTGGCCTCAGGCGGTCACTGTCAGGCTGGCTGTCTTATTTATTTAAATTAATTAATTTGTTTGTTTATTATATAAGCTATTTATTGACAGAAAAGGCCTATAGATTTACTTCTTCTTAGATACACCCATAGTGCACCTTCAGTGGCTGGTGGTGCTGGCCTTGGCCACGAAGTTCCCAGAAGTGGCACAGGTCTCCATGGGCCCGAATTCTCTTCAGTGGCTCCAGGTCTTCACCGAGCTTGTTGTCCAGACCATTGGCCAGGACATGGCTGTATTTCCCATCTTTCTGTCTGTTCCATAACCAGTCTGGGATCTTGCACTGGCGGGGCTCTGCGTAATGGTGACCCTACGTTCCACCTCACCCTCAGGGAGCCCTCCTGCCTTTGGTGAGGTCGCTGTCTGCTCTCAATACCACAGGAGCGTATCTTTGCCCCACACGTTACTGCAGTAACAGCAAAAGCTACTTTCCACCACCTGTTGGTACTGGTGTTGAGCACTTGCAAAGTGTGCCAGGACCCCTCGGGGCTCACCACAGACACGCCGGCAGCGCCAGTGGCAGCGTGTGGGCCTCCTGTGGAAGAGCCACGCTGGCTGTCTTCCAACTGTCACCTTCTGCAGTAGCTGCACTGCGGCCTGAAAGGAGCCCTGAATTGCCTGCTATCCCCCACCTCACCACATGTCCGAGGCCATTTCCTAACTCCCCTGAACACCCTGGAGACCATACTTTAACCTAACTGGCCTTTCTTCACCTTGGAGTCTTGGCCCAATAAAGAGAACATTTTCTTGCTTTTAAATCTTTATTTCCTGTCTCAGGATTAACTTCTTCCTGGGAGAATCAGCAGTGAGATATCTGTTATTTCCAGGGAAAGTCCTCTTCCACCCTCAGTGAGAAAAACCCCAGAGGGTGGACGGGTTCAGACACACACACACACACACACACACACACACACACACACACACACGAGCACAGAAAGAGGAAATGACTTCTACTCAGTGGTTAATCACAGAGTTGGCACTAGGCAACTCTATCTAGTTGCTTTGATTGGGGCTGAAATTCAGCCTCTACTAGAGAACTTACTCTGCTTGTGACTCTCCTGCATGGTTCTGGCAAGCCACTTAATGCCTCTGCAACTTGACAGTAATTGGGGGTGATAATAGTTATCTACTTCATAGGCATATTATGAAGTTCAATTAGTAAAAGTTTCTAAAGGGCTTGAGTCCCATTATTTGCAGTAATATAGTACGTCTGTCGGTGTCAGCCCATGGTAGAGAATGCTCTTTCAAAGGAAGAACCATAAAGATGCAAACTCTAGAGACTTGGGAAGATAGGAATAGGGCCCAGTGCCTCTTGGTGCTTCTATGTGTTTCCAAACCCTCACTGTCATTTGACTTTTAAGAGAAGATGTTGATGTGGAGCTCAACTGAGGAATTTTTGTCTCACAAAGTGATTCATAGCCATGGACAGACACAGCATCCAAGTGACTGCATTGCAGGGGTTTGAAGCCATCAAATCGGGACAAGAAGGTGATGGGGCGGGTCTGTATCAGGTTCCTGGCACTGAAGTTATACTTAAGAGTTGTGCAAGTAAAATTCATACTCAGTGATTATAGGTAGCAATTGTGAACCTTGAGAGAGAAGATACCTACTAAGAAGGGCTCCTGGGGGCTAACTGGGCTCAAATTTTAAAAACAGAGCCTAGCAGCTGTTTCTAAACAGGAACCTCTCATACAAACTACTCTTCAGAGAGAAGCCTGCACTGAACTGTTTGCCTGCACTCAATTGCCATCCTGAAGTCTGAGCCAACCCTTATAAAGGAGTCCCTGGAATTGTATTCCAAGCAATAGGACTGAGACTTTTTCTGTCCAATCAGAGCTGTGCAGCTATATTCCCATTATCATCTTTACTGACCAATCAGAATAGCTCCATTCTGACCAATTAGGACAGTGCTTTTGGAACCAATCAAATTGCAATGATTTGGAGTCCTCAATTGCATGAGGATGAACCAGTCGGGGACCAGGGGTGGGGACTTCTGTCTATGTAAGTCAACTCCCCTCTGGCTTAGACAGTGCACTTTCTCTTTCCACAGATGAGTGAAGGCTGCATTTCCCCAGGTGGAGCTGAAAACACCAAAAATGTCTCATTGGACCAGAGCAGAACAGAGTAGAACTGTCTAGCTGGAGAGGGGCCTTCTTGCCCCAGGGCCACCTCGCAGCCATGCTGCTTCATAATTGAGCTGTAACACTGTTGAGTTGTTCCACAGCCATGCTATTCTCACAGCGATGTTGTATCACAACTGAGCTGTTTGAACTAAATGAAGTGTTCTTCACTGCATCCCAAATTGAGGATTCCTGTTGGTGCTGAATTGGCACCAGTGACCATCAGTTGACACCATCTATATTTGTTAAGATACAGGGTAAGCTGCCAAACAAAGAAATTCCCCATTATAGTGGTTTATACAGGATACACATAATTTCACTTGCATGTCACAGTCAGCAGTGGCAATTCCGGGCTGGTAAGATCACTCCTTTCTCACCACATGGCTTCTGCTGGTGAGTCTATTTCTCACCTTCTCCCAACCAGTAGGAAGGGGGAAAGGGCCTGGGAGCACTCATCCACTTTTTTTCCTAAGAACAAGTTCCAGAATTGGTACCAGCATTGCTCTTTCTAGCCCATTTGCTAGAACTTAGTATAACAGCCACACTGAACTGTAAGGGAGGTTGGGAGTGTATTCTTTACCTGGACAGTCTCTGCACTAAGAGATGGAGAGGATGGCTTGGGGAGGATGACTAGCAGTCAGCCACACCATCCTTGAGAGAGAACATGAGACTGCCTGCAGATATGTAACTGAGGAGTTTCAGAACATCCAAAACCTCAGCTGACTCATTGAGAGTAGTTCCAGGAGTGGGTCTGGAATGTGATTGTAATTTATTGAGTAGGAATCAAAAGGGAAGGTCAGGCTTCCTGGAAGAAAACATGAAGATAGAAACTGGTCCTATGCCACTGAGGCCTTTTAACCTCTCTGAAAGACCCATTCTTAGAAACCAGTCCTCACCTATGCCCAGGAGCCTGACCAATATGAGAAGCTTCCTTCCAGCTGGAGGCTTGAGCTTCTAGTTCTTGATCCTGACTCATCTTTGCAAGGTGAAGGACGAAGAGAACAGAACAAGCTCTCCAAAAGGGTAGCACCAGTTACTCATCCAGAAGGAGTTTTTTTACATTTTGTTAAAGAAGAAAAAGGGAGAGGAGGAGAAGGGAGAGGAGATGAAGGAGGAAGGGGGGAAGGAAGGAGGAAAAGAGTGAACAAGAGGGGGAGAAACTTCCTTTACACTTCAAAAACCCCTCTAGGATAACCTGCAAATTTCTGGAATAATGTAATTTGCATATTACTTGAGTGACAGTCTGATTGGTAGATTAGAATACCCTGAGAAAGGAGAAAACCTCAGCAGATAGTAAGGCTTTGTAATCTGATTGCCATTTGGGGGAACTTACTGGTAAGATTTCTAATGAAACAGCCCTCGGATATTTTCAAAGAGGGGTTTTCCCTCAGAATATTGATGCCTAAACCCCTTCACTTGTCAAGAAAAATGCCAACCTAGAGAATTTCTTCTAAAGATCATAGGATGGAGGTGGGGAAGACAGAGACTGAATCAGAGGTGAACTTTTTATTATGAAAAATTTAACACATATACAATAAACACAGCTAGAACAATTACCAACTCCTGTCTGATCTTACTGACCTCTCACCCACTTCCTGCCTTCCCTCGGGATTATTTTGAGTAAATGTAAGCATTATATTATTTTATTTATATATTTCAGTATGTTTCTAAAATATAAGAATTCTTTACAAAAGACATAACCACGTCACATAATCACACTTTAAAAATCTATAAGGGGGTGGCTGGTTAGCTCAGTTGGTTAGAGCATGGAGCTAATAACACCAAGGTTGCCAGTTCGATCCCCGCATGAACCACAGAGAGCTGCGCCTCCTTAAAAACGACAACAACAAAAAACTATAATAATTCCCTAATATCCTGTCATTGTTTAACTTTCTCCAGTTCTTTTCCCCTCCCCTACACTGCTGTCTCTTACAATTGATTTGTTTACGTCAGGATCCAAACAAGATCTACGTGTTGCATTTGGTGGTCCGTCAGATATATCTCATAATTTTTATCTGCATGTTTCCACTTCACCTGTTTTGCTACTTCACCCCATAAACTGTCCCAAGATCTGGATTTGCTAGCTGCATCCCAGTGATGTCGTTTAACCTGTTCCTCTTCCCCTGCATTTTCTGATGACTGTTTGCTTAATCCTGAGGCTTGATTTCATTCAAGTTATATTAATGGCTTTATAGGTACACATTCTTATAGCAGGAGGCCCATCATGCCTGATTGTCTCTTTGGAATGTTAGCAGATATTAGTGATCATCTGCTCGATCCTTAATATCACTAGTGATTTATAAAACGTGATACTCTACTTTTAGTTTTTCTTTATGTAGTAACTGGAATACATATTAGGAAAAACTGAATTGTCTGGGTTCAGGGAGAGAGTGGGACAGACAGCTCCCTCCAGTACAGAAGTGCTGGCAGGCACCATTGTTCCCTTGTTGAGCCCTCCCTCCACACCTCCAGTAGGCACAGGCAGGTGCCAAATCTGTCTCCCTTAATCTTACACAGCTCACACCCACCCTGGTGATTCCTAGAGACCTCACCACACCCAACTCATGCACCTGGCCAAAGCTCTTTCAGAAGTCTGTTTCACACAAGCAGCAAGACCTGGACAATACTACAGATTCTCCTAAAATCTCTCAAAGATCCTCAAAACCCAAACAAGCAGGCTTTGGCCTTGGCATGCCTTGCATGTCTTGCTAAGCAGCTCCAAGCCAACTAGTGGCAGCTGGCCTCGGTTTGCAGCATAGCCTATCCCATGCACATCCAAGACCAGCTGCAAAATGCAGATCACTTTGTAGCTCCTACCATGTGGCCCCCCAGCTGAGCACAGGCAATGGTTAAACTTGACCTACACTGGAGCCCCTCCCAAGAGGGCCCAGAATCAACACATCTGGTGGTTAGCTTCAGACCACACCAAAGCACCACTCAATTAGCTCCAGAAATTACACACCTGAAAGGTGGACACAGCAGGTACCAGAGCCCCACTAAAGCAAAACCTGCTCTGTGGCATCAACCCCCAAACAACAACTCATACACTGTAGTCATGGCCAGTCCTCACTGTCAGCCTGGGGAGTCAATCTCACCCATTGATGTGACAACAGTAATCAAGGCTCTACTGCAACAGGAAGGCACACACAAACCACCCAAGTGACATCCTTGGAACAGCCGGAGCAGGTGACCAGAAATACTACATTGGAAATAACATTGGGTCCCACAGGACACCTACTACATAAGGCTACTGTTCCAAGACTGGGAGATGCAATAGATCTACCTAATACATAGAAACAAACAGGGAGTCAGCCAAAATGAGGAGACAAAGAAATATATCTCAAATAAAAGAAATAGACAAAACTCCAGAAAAGTAACTAAATGAAATAGAGACAAGCAATCTATGAGATACAAAGTTCAAATACAAGTTATAAGGATACTCAATGAACTTAGTAGATGAACTGAGTAAGAACTTACACAAACATAAACATAAAAAAGAACCAGTCAGAAATGAAGAATATATTAGATGGAATCAGTAGTTAGATTAGATGAAACAGAGGATCAAATCAATGATTTGGAAGACAAAGTAGTGTAAAACATCCAATCAGAGCAGCAAAAAGAAAAAAATAATAAAAAACAAATGAAGATAGTTTAAGGAACCTCTGGGACAACATCAAGTATAACAACATTTGCATCATAGGGGTACGTAAGGAGAGGAGAGAGAGCAATGGATTGAAAACCTATCTGAAGAAATAATGACTGAAAACTTCCAGAACCTGGTGAAGGAAATAGACATACAAGTCTGGGAAGAACTGAGAGTCTGAAACAAGATGCACCCAAATAGGCCCACACCAACACAAACCACAATTAAAATGCCAACAGTTAAAGACAAAGAGAAAATCTTAAAATCAGCAAGAGAAAAGCAGTTAGTTACAAACAAGAGAGCTCTCATAAGACTGTCAGCTGATTTCTCAACAAATTTTGCATACCAAAAGAGATTGGAACAAAATACTGAAAGTAATGAAAAGCAAGGGCCTACAACCAAGGTTACTCTATCCAGTGAGGCTATCATTTAGAATCAAAGGAAAGATAAGGAGTTTTCCAGACAAGAGAAACTAAAGGAATTCATCAACACCAAACCAGGATCACAAGAAATGTTAAAGTGACTTCTTTATGAAGAACAAGAAAAATAAAAACTATGAATAGGAAAATATCTCAAACAAAAAATCCTCACTGACAATGGCAAACACATAATAAAAGCAGTGGATTGACCAACTATAAAGCCAGTACAAAGGTTAAAAGACAAAAGTAGGAAGATTATGTATAACTACAAAGTAAATCAAGAGATACACACAAAACACAAAAGAATTAAAAAAAGAATGATGAAAAACATAAAATTGGAGGGGGTGAGTAAAAACTGTACTGATTTTAAAATGTGTTCAAACTTAAGCAACCATCAACTTCTTAAAATAGACTGCTATAAACATAGCTTGATATATATGAAGCACATGGTAACCATAAACCAAAAATGTGCAAGCAATATAAAAGATATAAAGAGAAAGGAATCCAAACATAATACTACAGAAAGTCATCAACATACAAGAGAAGAAAGCAAGTGAATAAGGAACGGAGAAGACATAAAAGAACATCATAAAACAATTAATAAAATGGCAATAACTACATAGCTATCAATAATTACTTTTAAAATAAATGGAATAAATGGTCCAATCAAAAGACATTGGATAGCTGAATGGAAAATAAAACAAGACCCGTACATATACTGCCTAGAAGAGACCCACTTCAGTTCAAAAGACACACAAACTGAAAGTAAAGGGATGGAAAAAGATATTTCATGCAAATGAACGAAAGAAAAAAAGAAAAAAGCTGGGGTAGCAATACTCATATCAGACAAAATAGACTTTAAAACAGTCTATAACAAGAGACAGAAAAGGATTTTTCATAATAATAAAGGGATCAATCCAACAAGAGGATATAGCCCTTGTAAACATTTACACACCCAACATAGAAGCACCTAAATATACAAAGGAAATATTGGCAAACATAAAGTGAGAGATTGACAATAATAGTACGGGACTTGGACACCCCATTGACATCAATGGATAGATCATCAGACAGAATATCAACAAGGAAACAGTGACCATAAATGACACATTATACCAAATGAATTTAATTGATATTTTTAGAACATTTCACCCAAAGAATGTAGAATATACATTCTTTTCAAGTGCACGTGGAACATTTTTCAGGATAGATCACATGTTAGGCCACAAGACAGGTCTCAATAGCATTGTCTCTGATCATAATGGTATGAAACTAGAAATCAATTACAAGAAGAAAAATGAGAAACACACAGACACAGGGAGGGTAAATAACATGCTACTAAAAAATAAATGGTTAACAATCAGTTCAAAGCAGATATCAAAATAACCCTTGAGACAAATGAAAAATAAAAACACGATGACTCCAAATCTATGGGACACAGCCAAAGCAGTTCTAAGAGGGAAATTCATAACAATACAGGCCTCTCTCAAAAAACAAGAAAAATCTCAAATTAACAGTCTAACCTTACATCTAAAGGAACTAGAAAAAGAACAACAAACAAAGCACAAAGTGAATAGAAGGAAGGAAATAATAAAGATCAGATCAGAAATAAGTGAGATAGAATCTAAAAAATATATAATACAAAAGATCAATGAAACAAAGAGCTGGTTTCTTGAAAAGATAAAATAAATGATAAACCTTTAACCAGACTCATCAAGAAAAAAACAGAGAGGACCCAAATAAGTAAAATCAGAAATGAAAGAGGAGAAGTAACACCAATGGATACCACAGAAACACAAAGGATTATAAGATGCTACTACAAACAATTATATGACAACAAATTGGACAACCTGGAAGAAATGAATAAATTTCTAGATACATACAATCTTCTAAGATTGAATCAAGAAGAGAGAGAAAATTTGAACAGGCCGATCACTATTAATGAAACTGAATCAGTAATCAAAACATTCCCAACAAACAATAGTCCTGGATAGGGTGGCTTCACAGATGAATTTTACCAGGTAATCAAAGAAGAATTAATGCCTATCCTTCTAAAACCATTCCAAAAATTGAAGAGACAGAAAGGTTCCCAAGTTCATTTTATGAGGCCAGCATTACCCAGCTACCAAAAGCAGGCAAAAACACTATAAAAAATTATAGGCCAATATCCCTGATGAACATAGATGCAAAAATCCTCAACAAAATATTAGCAAAATGAATTCAGCAATACATTAACAAGATCATACACTATGATCCAATGAGATTTATTCCGAAGATTTAAGGTTGGTTTAATATCCACAAATCATTAATATGGTATACCATGTAAACAAAATGAAGGATAAAAATCTTATGATCATATAAACAGAGGCAAAAAAAGCATTTGACAAAATCCAACATCCATTCATGATAAAAACACTCAGCAAAGTAGAAATAGAGAGAACATACTTCAAGATCATAAAGGCCATATGTAACGAACTGCCAGCTAACATCATGCTCAATGGTGAAAAGCTAATAGAGTTTACCTTAATATCAGGAACAAGACAAGGATGTCCATTCTCACCACTGTTATTCAAAATAGTACTGGAAGTTCTAGCTACAGCAGTCATGCAAGAAAAAGAAATAAAAGGCATCCAAATTGAAAATGAAGAAGTAAAACTGTCATTATTTGAAGATGACATGATAAGATATATAGAAAACCCTAAAGATTCCACCAAAAAACCACTGAAACTGATAAATGAATTCAGTAAAGTAGTAGGATAAAAATTAGTATTCAGAAATTTGTTGCATTTTTACACATCAATAACAAACTATCAGGAAAAAATTAAGAAAACAATCCCATTTACAATTGCATCAAAAAAAAATACTTAGGAATAAATTTAACCAAGTACTTAAAAGGCCTGTACTTGGAAAACTATAAGACATAGAAGAAGATACAAATAAATGTCAGGCAATACCATGCTCATTGCTTGGAAGAATTAAAATCATTAAAATGTCCATACTACCCACAGCAATCAATAGACTCAGTGCACCCCCTATCAAATACCAATGGCATTTTTCATAGAAGTAGAACACATAATCCTAAAGTGTATATGCAACCACAAAAGATCCTGAATAGCCAAAGCAATCTTGAGAAAGAAGAACAAAGTTGGAGGTAACACACTGCCAGATATCAAACTATACTAAAAGACTACAGAGATCAAAAGAACATGATACTGGCATGAAAACAGATATAGAGATCAATGGAACAAAATCGAAAGCCCAGAATAAACCCATGGTCAATTCATCTATGACAAAAGAGGTAAGAACATACAATGGGGTAAAAACTGTCTTTTATATAAATGATGTTGTGAAAATTTGACAGATACATGCAAAAAAACCCCAACAAAACAAAATAAAAAGAAACTATACTCCTTTCTTGCACCTTATACAAGAATAAACTCAAAATGGATTAAATGTAATACCTGAAACCGTAAAATCACTAGAAGAAAACACAGGCAGCAAACTCTTTGAGATCAGTCTTAGCAAAGCCTTTTTCAATATGTCTCCTTCAGCAAGGGAAACAAAAGAAAAAATAAACAGATGGGACTACATCGAACTAAAACGTTTTTTGCACAGTTTAGGAAATTATCAAAAAAATGAAAAGACAACCTTCCAAATAGAATAAGATATTTGCCAATGATACATCCAGTAGGGGGGTAATATCTAAAACATGCGAGGTGTGATCAAAGACTAAAAGTAAATGTTTAAACAAAAAAAAATTATTACAGTAAAAGACACATTGCCATTAATCCCCTTCAAAATACTCCCCCTCGCTCAGAACACACTTATCCCATCATTCTTGCCACTTTCTGAAGCAGTTCTGGAAGTCCTCTTTCGTGAGTGTCTTTAGTTGTACTGTCATGGCTGCCTCGTTGTCCTGAATTGATTCAAAACGTTTACTTTTCATGGTCATTTTGACTTTGAGGAAGAGCCAGAAGTTGCGTGGCCCCAGATCTGGTGAATACGGTGGATGAAGACACACAGTAATGTGACAGAAAATTGACAGAAATTGCCATATACCAGAATTGATGTGTGACACGGAGCGTTGTCATGATGGAGGATGATTTACGACACACTTTAAAACACACCTCACAACCATAGCTCCCACCTGACTGACTGCACCGAACAAGTTTGAAACTTGTCACACACTGCTACTAAGGCTCCACACACTGCTTCCTGTACTGAAGATCCCTGCTTTTCCATTGGATGGCACTCGGCAGCAGCATTCACCATATTTTGTGATCACAATGGAAAGGCTCTGTGTCTTTCCATTGCTCATTGCTTCCATTGTCATACATATTGCTTCTGGTATATGGCAATTTCTGTCAAATAAAAACATTACAGTGTATCCTCATGCACCTTATTCACTGGATCTGGCACCTCATGACTTCTGGCTCTTCTCCAAAGTCAAAATGACCATGAAAAGTAAACGTTTTGAATCCATTCAGGACATAAAGGCAGCCACGACAGTGCAATTAAAGACACTCAATGAAAGAGGACTTCCATAACTGCTTCAGAAAGATGGGATAAGTATGTTCGAAGCAAGGGGGAGTATTTTGAGGGGGATTAATGGCAATGTGTTTTTTACTATAATTGTCTAATTTAAACATTCATGGTATCACACCTCATATATATGGAATCTGAAAAACAAAATAAATGAACAAACAAAATAGAGACAAACTCACAGATACAGACAATAAATTGATTGTCGCCAGATGGGAGGGGTGTTGTGGGGCTGGATGAAAAGGGTGACGGGATTAAAAAGTACAAATTGGCAGTTATAAAATAGCCATGGGGATGGATCTAGAGAACATTATGTTAAGTGAAATAAGTCAGAAAGAGAAAGACAAGTACCATATGATCTCACTTATATATGGAATCTAAAGAAAAGACTATGTGAATGAACTAATCAGAGTCAGTTTTGGGGACGCAGAGAAAAAACCGAGAGTGGTTAGATGGGTGTGTGGGAGGGGGTTGGGGATAAGGGGAAAGGTGAAGGGATTTGGAAGCAGCTGGTAACCACAAGATGGCCTCAGGGTTTTTCTTTTGAAAATTAATTTGGGGAAGGTATTCTATAATGTTGTAAAGATTTTGTTGGGTATCCGATGGACATGCGTCCTATTTGGGAGACCACCTCAGGGATACTGTGGATACCTGATCATGGCATTGTACATCAGAAGCTAAACATTAATGAATGCCAACTATAATTTTATATATATAATGTGATGGTTCAGTGTGAGGTCAGAGGGATAGTGGATGGGGGGAGGGGGGTTCACAGTATGAGGGATATAAATGATGAACGTCTAAGTATTACCTTGTTTTGTACACCTGAAACTAATAAATAAATTAATTAATTAAAAAAAAAAATAGCCATGGGGATGTCAAGTAGAACATAGGGAATACAGTCACCTATAATAACAATGTGCCCACCTAACATCGTATGGTAGCATTGTATATATATATATGATGTTGTACACCAGAAACTAATATAATATTGAATGTCAACTGTAATTGAAAATATTTAAAGTTTATTGGGGTGACAATTGTTACATAGATTTCAGGTGTACAATTCTGTATTACATCACCTACAAATCCAATTGTGTGTTCACCACCCAGAGTCAGTTCTCCTTCCATCACCATATATTCGATCCCCCTTACCCTCATCTCCCTCCACCCTCCCCCCTTACCCTCTGGTAACCACTAAACTATTGTCTGTGTCTATGAGTTTTTGTTTCTCATTTGTTTGTCTTGTTCTTTTGTTGTTTTTGGTTTATATACCACATGTCAGTGAAATCATAGGGTTCTCTGCTTTTTCTGTCTGACTTATTTTGTTTAGCATTATACTCTCAAGATCCATCCATGTTGTCACAAATGTTCCTATATCATCTTTCCTTAATGCCGAATAGTATTTCATTGTGTATATATACCATTACTTCTTTATCCATTCATCTGTCGAAGGACATTTTGGTTGTTTCCATGTCTTGGCCACCGTAAACAAAGCTGCAATGAACATTGGAGCACACGTATCTTTATGGATAAATGTTTTCAGATTTTTTTAGGTAGATACCCAAGAGAGGGATTGCTGGGTCATATGGTAATTCCACTCTTAATTTCTTGAGGAACCTCCACACTGCCTTCCATAGCGGCTGCACCAGTCTGCATTCCCACCAACAGTGGATGAGGGTTCCTTTTTCTCCACAGCCTCTCCAACACTTGTTACCATTTCTCTTGTTGATGATAGCCATTCTGACTGGAGTGAGTTGATATCTCATTGTGGGTTTTATTTGCATTTCTCTGATGATTAGTAATGTTGAGCATTTTTTCATATGTCTGTTCGCCATTTGTATGCCCTCTTTGGAGAAATGTCTCTTCAGGTCCTCTGCCCATTTTTCAATTGGGTTGTTTGTTTTTTTGTTGTTGAGTTGCATGAGTTCCTTGTATATTTTGGATATTAGCCCCTTATTGGAGGCCCTGTTTACAAAAATCTTCTCCCATTCAATCGGCTGCCTGTTTATTTTGTTGATAGTTTCTTTTGCTGTACAGAAGCTTTTAAGTTTGATATAGTCCCATTCATGTATTTTAGCTTTTCCTTCCCTTGCCTTTGGGGTCAAATTCATAAAATCCTCTTTGAACTCAAGGCCCATAAGTTTCATACCTATGTTTTCTTCTATGCAGTTTACTGTTTCAGGTCTTATGCTTAAGTTTTGATCCATTTTGAATTAACTTTGGCACATGGTGACAGATAGCAGTCCAGTTTCATTCTTTTGCACGTGGCTTTCCAATTCTGCCAGCACCATTTATTGAAGAGGCTGTCTTTCCTCCATTGTATGTTTTTAGCTTCTTTGTCAAAAATTATCTGTCCATATTTATGTGGCTTTATCTCTGGGTTCTCAATTCAATTCCATTGGTCTATGTGTCTGTTTTACTGCCAATACCATGCTGTTTGGATTATTGTTCCCCTGTAGTACAAGCTAAAGTCAGGGAGTGTGATATCTCCAGCATTGTACTTTTTTCCTTAAGATTTATTTGGCTATTCGGGGTGTTTTGTGGTTCCAAACAAATCTGATGATTTTTTGGTTCTATTTCTTTAAAAAATGCCATTGGGATTTTGATGGGGATTGCATTAAATCTGTATATTGCTTTGGATAATATGGCCATTTTGACTATGGTGATTCTTCCAATCCATGAGCACGGAATGTCTTTCCATTTCTTTGTGTCTTCTTCAATTTCTTTTAAAAATGTCTTATAGTTTTCAGCATATAGGTCTTTCACAACCTTGGTTAAGTTTATTCCTCAGTATTTTATTCTTTTTGCTGCAATTGCAAAAGGAATTGTCTTTTGTATTTCTTTTTCTGAGATTTCATTGTTAGTATATAGGAATGCAATGGACTTTTGTACGTTGATTTTGTAGCCAGCAATTTTACTGTATTCGTTTATTGTTTCTAATAGCTTTTTGGTGGAGTCTTTAGGGTTTTCTATATATAGCATCATGTCATCTGCGAAGAGAGACAGTTTAACTTCTTCATTCCCAATTTGGATGCCTTTGATTTCTTTCTCTTGCCTGATTGCTCTGACGAGGACTTCCAATACCATGTTGAAAAGCAGAGCTGATAGGGGACAGCCCTGTCGTGTTCCTGAACGTAGAGCAAAGGGCTTCAGTTTTTCACTGTTAATTATGAGATTAGCTAAGGGTTTGTCATTTATGGCTTTGCCATAAATGATAAAATCACTTCCTATTTTTTTTATTAAGATGGTATAGTAGGTAATCCCAATCATGATCAGCTACCTTCATTTTAATTCTGTTTTTATATACCACTACAGCAAAAACTCAATATTTTTTAGTGTGGCTGGAAGGATTCTATTTTTTTTTTTGAAAATGGTAAATGTATGGATTATGAAATCACACAAAAAAGAACAGTTTTAGCTTCAAGCAAATGCACCAACTTTTAATGGCTAACCTCTTTCTAGGCTGAAATCTCAGTGGATTTACTTTAATTACAGATGGACAAACTACATTTGTAAATAGTTGTATCTACTTCAGTTTAAGTAGTAAGTCTTCTAAAAGACCATACAATTATTTTTTTAAAAAACAGGTTGAATGACTTTTATTTCTTTACCTTGCCTGATTGCTCTGGCAAGGACTTCCAACACTATGTTGAAAAGCAGAGGTGATAGGGGACAGCCCTGTCATATTCCTGAACGTAGAGCAAAGGGCTTCAGATTTTCACCATTAATTATGAGATTAGCTGAGGGTTTGTCATTTATGGCCTTTATTATGTTAAGGTATTTTCCTTCTATACCTATTTTATTAAGTGTTTTAACTATAAATTGATGTTGTATATTGTCAAATGCTTTCTCTGCATCAATTGATATAATTATATGATTTTTGTCCTTTATTTTGTTTATGTGATGTATCACATTGATGGATTTGCATATGTTGAACCATCCTTATGTCCATGGGATGACTCCGACTTAGTCGCGATGAATAATCTTTTTAATGCATGTTGAATTTTGTTTAGGATTTTTGCATGTGTATTCATTTGAGATATTGGTGTGTAGTTCTCTTTTTTTGTTGTTGTCCCTGCCAGGTTTTGGTATCAGGGTAATGTTGGCCTCATAAAATGAGTTAGCGCGTGCTGTCTCTTCTTCAATTTTTTTGGAAGAGTTTGAGCAGGATTGGTATTAGATCCTCTTTGAAGGTTCAGTAGAATTCACTAGTGAAGCCATCTGGTCCAGGACTTTTGCTTTTGGGAAGGTATTGGCTGACTGATTCAATTTTGTTACTGGTGATAGATCTGTTTAGATTTTCCAATTCTTCATGGTTCAGCCTAGAAATGCTATATGTTTCTAAGAAGTTGTCCATTTCTTCTAGGTGATTGAATTTGGTGGCATATAGTCCCTCGTAGTATTCTTGGATGATCCTTTGTATTTCTGTGGCGTCCCTGATAACTTCCCCTTTTCATTTCTGATTTTATTAGTGTCATCTCTCTTTTTGTGAGCCTAGCCAAGGGTTTGTCAATTTTGTGAGTCTTTTCAAAGAACCAGCTCTTTGTCACATTAGTTTTTTCTATTGTCTTTTTATTCTCTATTTCATTTAGTTCTGCTCTGATTTTTATTATTTCCTTTCTTCTGCTGACCTTGGGTTTCATTTGTTTTTCTTTGTCTAGTTCTTTAAGGTGTAATGTGAGGTTATTTATTTGGGATTTTTCTTGTTTCTTGAGATACGCCTGTAATGATATAAATTTCCCTGTTAAAACTGCTTTCGCTCCATCCCCAAAATTTTGGTAGGATGTATTTTCATTTTCATTTGTTTCTATGTGTTTTTTATCTCTCCTCTAATTTCTACTTTGACCCAGTAGTCCTTTAAAAGTATGTTGTTTAATCTCCATGTATTTGTGGTTTTTCTTGCTTTCTTTTTGCAGTTGATATCCAATTTCAAAGCCTTGTGATCAGAGAATATGCTTGGTATGATTACAATCTTTTTAAATTGGCTAAGGCTAGTTTTATGTCCCAATATATGGTCTATTCTTGAGAATGTTCCATGTACACTAGAAAAAAAATGTATAGTCTGATGTTTTAGGATGAAGAGCTCTATCTATATATGTCAGTTATGTCCATTTCAATTAATGTGTCATTTAGGGCTACTATTTCGTTATTTATTTTCTGTTTGGATGATCTATCCATAGCTGTCAATGATGTATTTAAGTCCCCTAGTATAATTGTGTTTTGGTCAATTTCTCCCTTTAGTTCTGTTAGTAGTTGCTTGGTATATTTCGGTGCTCCCTGACTGGGGACATAAATATTGATGACTGTTATGTCTTCTTGTTGTATAGTCCCCTTTACCATTATGAAATGTCCATCTTTGTCTCTTGTTATCTTTTTCACCCTGAAGTCTGTTTCATCTGATATCAGTATGGATACACCTGGTTTTCTCTGGATACCATTTGCTTGGAGTGTCAATTTTCACCCTTTCACTTTGAGTCTATGCTTGTCCTTGTAGCTGAGATGTGTCTCTTGTAGGCAGCATATGGTTGGGTTTAGTTTTTTGATCCAATCTGCTACTCTGTGCCTTTTTATTTTTGAGTTCAGTCCATTTACATTTAGGGTGATTATTGATACGTGAGGATTTCCTATCGTTCTATCTTTAGTTTTCTGGTAAGAGTGTGTCTCCATTGTTTCTTTCTTTTTGTTGTTGTCTATTATTTCTGTGTGGGGTATTCTATGATTTTTCCCTCTGTTTCTTCTTTTATTATGTTGTATATTTCAGTTCTGAAGTTTTTTTGAGTGGTTACCATTAAGTTTATGTAAAAGAAAGTTTGATATTTAGAGTATTCCATTTTCTTCAACATGCTTACTTTCTCTGTTCCCATATTCAGGTTCAGGCCTTTACTTTCCCCCTTTTTAGGTTTTGGTTGCTTCAAATTGTCCCTGTATATGGTGGTCGAATAGCCTCCTTTAGTATTTCTTGTAGTGCAGGTCGTGTATTAGAAAATTCCCTCAGCTTCTGTATGTCTGGAAAGGTCTTTATTCCTCCTCTATATCTAAAGGATATCTTTGCTGGGTATATTATTCTTGGCTCATCATTTGTCTTTTTCAATAGTTTGAATATTTGTTTCCACTCCCTTCTGGCTTATAGAGTTTCTGCTGAGAAATCTGATGATATTCGAACACGCTTTCCTTTGTAGGTTACCGTCTTTTTCCCCTGGCTGCCTTGAGGATTCTTTCTTTATCGTTGATTTTTTACAGCTTCAATACAATGTGCCTTGAAGAAGGCCTGTTGGGGTTGAGGTAATTAGGTGTTTTATTTACTTCTTGGATTTGAGGATCCAGTTCTTTCCACAAGATTGGGAAATTCTCATCGACTATTTGTTTGAATATACTCTCTGTTCCCTTCTCTCTTTCTTCTCCTTCTGGTATGCCCATTATTCTGATATTGCTCTTTCTGATGGAGTCAGAAAGTTCTTGTAGAATTCTTTCATTTCTTTTAAGTCTCAAGTCTCTTTCTTCTTCCATCCATGTCATTTCCTGGTTTCTATCTTCGATGTCACTGATTCTTTCCTCCATCTGGTCAACTCTACTACTTAAGCTTGCTATTTCATTCTTTATTTCCTCTATTGAGTTCTTAATCTCCAGAAATTCCATTTGGTTCTTTTTTAAAATTTCAATCTCTTTGGTAAAAATGTTCATGTTGTTCTTGATTGTATTTCTGAATTCATTAAACTGCCTTTCTGTATTTTCTTGCATCTTGTTGAGTTTTTTCAGATCTGTGATCTTGAATTCTCTGTCATTTAAGTCACATATTTCCATGTCTTTAAGTTCCTTTTCTGGAGACTTTTCACTTTCTTTCTGATCTGTCCTGTTGCCTTGGTTATTCATGGCAATTAATGATTTATTGTTTCTCTTCCTAGAGAAACATCTACAGGAGTGGGTTCTGCAACAGGTTGATAGGAAGGGGTCTTTCTTTTGTTTTCTAGTAAGTGTTTGGTAGAATGTTTTATTTTCTCTCTGACTGCAGCCTTTTTTTCTCTCTCACACTGTAGTGTTATATTTTCTCTGCACTATTCCAGCTTCTCACATAATGGGGGGATTCCCTGGAAGTCAGGCTTCTCCTCTGTTAACAGTTCACCTGGGTCATAGGGTGCCACATCTGTGTGGGGATGTGGAGAGCTTTTGAAGTTCCAAAGCGCTTCCTGCACCAGATTCAGAGCCTGTGTGTTTCAGCAGTTCTGTTTAATCCTGCACGGATCTGCCTAGGTAGGTGGGTCAGGAGTGGGGTGGTTTGTGAGGTGGCCCAGAGCAATGGTGGCGACCACCACCACAGCCAGCCCTGCTTCCACAGCTCCTTCCCCTTTGCAGGAACTAGTTGGCTGCAAATCTATGTCTGCTGACCACAGTTCTCAGAACTGCAAATATTCTATTTTTTTGATCTGACACTGCTATTGTTCTGTTTCTAACACTGGGCAGGTGGGGGCAGAGCTCTGGGATGGTGAGGAGGGGGCGGCTAGTCTCAGTGACAAAGGCTTCCATTCTCTGCTGGGCAGTGAGGGCTTAAACCACCGTTTTCTGCCTTCTTCCCTCAGTCTTTTCACCGAGGTGTCTGTCGTGAGCGTTGGGTTCAGCAGTGTTATATGCTGCCCCCTCAGCCCTGTGGGCCATAAGCAGAGTCCTAGCAGTCAGAGTTCTTCCCTCTCCCGCAGCTGCGGTACTTCCGGGATGCAGCGAGCTCGGAGTACTGAGCCAGGTCTGCGTCCTGCACCCATGTGGCTCCATCTCCACACTTCTCCCTTCTCTTCTTCCCTTCCCTTCTTCCCTTTCTCCCTTTTCTGGAGAAAAATCTCCAGAAAAGGAACGTTAAGATATGGAAATATGTGACTTAAATGACAGAGAATTCAAGATTGCAGATCTGAAAAAACTCAAGGAGATGCAAGAAAATACAGAAAGGCAGTTTAATGAATTCAGAAACACAATCAAAGAACAACATGAACATTTTTACCAAAGAGATTGAAATTTTAAAAAAGAACCAAATGGAATTTCTGGAGATTAAAAGCTCAATAGAGGAAATGAAGAATGAAATAGCCAGCTTAGGTAGTAGAGTTGACCAGATGGAGAAAAGCATCAGTGACATCGAAGATAGAAACCATTCCCTGGCTCACGCAATTTGCTCGTCTTTAGGTGAATTCAGTAGTGAGCCTCTTCCTCTTGTCTGTCTGCTGTGCAGGGAGTACTTTGTGGAGTTATAGTTGTTCAATTTGTTGTAAATTCCAAGGGAGATTTCAAGAGGCTCACCTCATGCCCCCATTTTGATGATATTACTCCCAAAAATTCTTTTTTATTTAAATTAATTTAATTTTAGATTAATTTAATTTTAAATTAAATGGTCACATGTGGCTAGTGAATCCTTTATGAGACAACGAAAGAGATCTGTAATCTAATGAACAAATTCCACAAGTATGTTTTCTTAAGCAGCATCCATGTGCAAGGCACTGCAAGGTGGAGAACTTGGTAGTAAGTACACTGTTGTTCCATCAAGAACCTTCCAATGCATTGTAGTAAAGGAAATAACATAAATCCCCTCCTTATTTTAATGTGACCAAAATAATAATGGCTAGACAAGTTGCAATGAGAATTTTAAGAAAAAATATGTTAGTAATCTGGTGGGAGTTGTCAGAAGTGGATTCATGGAGAAAATAACATCAGAAGGTGCTTTTTTAAAAAAAAAAAAAAAAAAGAAGCCATGGCCTTTATTATTTTGTTTTGTTAATATTCTTTTGGAGTTTTTAAAATTCCAAATGGTAGACTTCCTTGTCTAGAGCAGTTTTAGGTTCCCACCAAAACTGAGCCGGGGAAGAACTCCCATGGACTTCCTGCTCCCCCTCCCCCGCCCCATGCACGGCCTCCCCCACTGTCACCTACCTGAGCCTGATGGTACATGTGTTACAACTGATGAACCTACATCAACATGCCATAATCATTGAAAGTCCGTAGTTTAGGGTTCATTCTTGGTGCTGTATATTCTATGAGTTTAGACAAATCATAATTACATGTATCCACCATTATATTAGCACACAGAATAGCTTCAGTGCCCTAAAAATCCTGTGTTCTGTCTATTCATCTCTGCCCACTGCTCCCACTCCCAACAACCAACAACCAAAGATCTCTTCACTATCTGTATAGTTTTGCCTTTTCTGAAATGACATATATTTAGATTGGCTCTTTTCACTTAGTCATATGTATTTAAATCTCCTCATTGTCTTCATGGCATGATAGCTCATTTCTTTCTTTTTTTTTTTTTAAAGATTTTATTGGGGAAAGGGAACAGGACTTTATTGGGGAACAGTGTGTAGTTCCAGGACTTTTTTCCAAGTCTAGGTGTTATCTTTTCAATCTTAGTTGTGGAGGGTGCCTTTCAGCTTCAAGTTGTTCTTTCAGTCTTAGTTGTGGAGGGCGCAGCTCAGCTCCAGGACCAGTTGCCATTACTAGTTGCAGGGGGTGCAGCCCACCATCCCTTGCGGGAGTCGAACTGGCAATCTTGAGGTTGAGAATGTGGGCTCCAACCAACTGAGCCATCTGGGAGGCAGCTCAGCTCAAGTTGCCGTGTTCAATCTTAGTTCCAGGGGGTGCAGCCCACCATCCCTTGCGGGACTCGAGGAATTGAACCAGCGACCTTGTGGTTGAGAGCCCACTGGCCCATGTGGGAATCGAACCGTCAGCCTTCGGAGTTAGGAGCATGGAGCTCTAACCGCCTGAGCCACCGGGCCGGCCCCCTCATTTCTTTTTAGTGCTGAATAATATTCGTGTCTGGATTGATCACAGTTTATTTATACACTCACCTACTGAAGGACATCTTGATTGCTTCCAAGTTTTTGGTAACTCTGAATAAAGTTGGTATAAACATTTGTGTGTAGGATTTTGTGTGGATATAAGTTTTCAACTCATTTGAGTAAATACCAATGAGCATGATTGCTAAATTGTATGGCAAGAGTATGTTTAGTTTTGTAAGAAAATGCCAAACCACAGAAGATGCTTTTTTAAATTCACATAATAATGATGATGATAATGATGATGATGATGATGATTATAATAATATCTTTCATTTATTGACTACTTTCTCTGGACAAAGAACTTCACATATAATAATGTACTTAATTTAATCTTGTTAACCCTTTAAAGTAGATGTTTTCAATCCACTTTACAGATGAGTAAATGGAAGTTTCAAGAGAGTAACGATTACTCAGGGCTCCAGAGCTCCCCAAAAGAACTGGAATTCAAACCCGGCTTTGTCGCATTCCAAAGCCCTTACCCTTTACTGTTATATCAAGCTCTCAGAGCCCAAAGATTTCCAAAAACTTTAAAAATTTGTGTCTCATTATTTTTGTTTCTTGGGCTCCTCCAGAAGAAAAGTCTGTTTCCAAAGGAAGCTGGCATTTAGAATGACCTTCCTCCAAGAGTGGAAGGAAAGAGCCTTGGTGAACACATAGGGAAAGCATATTGTAAACGGAACAGCCCATAGACACTGGTGACTCGGAGACCTCCCTGACTCTCTCTGCAGCCCAGGTGAGGCTGCACCCCTTCTAAATGCCCCACTGCAGTCCTTCAGCACTTCCATCCTAGCTTCTGTGTTTTTCCATGGCCACGGCTTGCTTGGTCCTGGGGTCTCTAAGTTCCTTTCCAAAACCTTGTACCTAATTTCTACTTCCCTGCCCAGTCCTGTGAGTTGGCTTTGGAGATGCTGTCTGCTTGGGTTTCCCAGTGCTCTTCCTGGAACTCCTTTCCCATCTCCCTTGCTGCCAACTTTGGGTACAATCTGGACCTTGCAAAGGTTTCTTGGAGCCCAGTCTCAGTGGAAAGCCTCAGGCCTGTGCTCCTCCAAGGGACCAGTTTATAGAAACCATATTTCATTTATTGTTAAAATTCTTTTCTGTTGGGCATTAAATTTCAGAAAAGTCATTTAGTGGTTCAAGGTTAGATTGCTAGGCTTTGTGTGTCCCTGGACAAATAATTTCTCCTTTCTAAGCCTCGGTTCATCTGTACATCGAGGCTATTAGTAGTACTTGTTCATAGATTTCCTGATAAACTGAAATGAGACTACACTTGAGAAACTCAGCACAGAACCCAGCATGCAGTAAGCACTTGATAAATATTAGCCATTAATAATAATGATTATCCAAATAATGATAGATGTCCCTTGGTTTGGGGGAAAACTGGAACAAATAACTTTGTAATTGAGTTAATGTAATTGGGTTACATGAGTGCTAAAAGTTCTGCAATAACTGATGAGCAAATGGGTTCAAGATCAAGGTCTTCTTTTTACCTCATGGACTTGGGCAAGTGACTTAATTTTCTGAAGTGTCAGCGTCCTCATGTGGGGAGTGGGAATCATATTCTACTGCCACCTCTGAGCCTTTGCACTGCCACACTCTCTGCCAGGATGTTCCTGCTGCAGAGATCTGCACGACTCATCCCCGTACCTCGTTCTTCCTACTCACAGACCACCTGCTCAGAGAGCCTCCCTCAACACTCTCACTCACCCTGGCTCTAATTGTTTTATAGAGTTTATTACAGCTTCACATTTATCATCCACGTGCCATAGCTGTCTCCCCTACCCCCTCCCAAGAGTTCAATCTCAAAAAAGCAAAGATAAATCTAGCCTGTTCACTGTTGGGATCCCAGCTACAAAGATGACAGCTAAGATGTAGTAGTAGACTCTCAATGAACATTGTCAAAAGAAAAAATCAACACATGTTAAGAAAGTCTTTTCAAAGTATACAGAACCCTAGAACCATAAATGTGTGCAGGCAGTTTCCGGGCCATCTGGGAAAGAATGTGGAAGGTCTACAGGTTGACACACCTAAAATGTTTAGCTTTGCTGAGAGAAGCATCTTTTAAAATGTTGTCGATTTGGGATGAGCTTTAAGGAGACCTGTCAGCCCCAGAGGAGCCAAGGCCAACCGTGATGGAAGTATGTCCTGGATACTCCACTCAGTTGCTGTGACACACTCCCCTCCATGGAAAGGGCTTGTAGAAAATGTGCAGGGATGTCACACACACAATGTGACTGAAATGCCCACTGTCCCTCCCAGGGAGTTTGCTTTTAAGACTAATTCCTGATTTATAAGAAGTCTTATCTATTCACAAACTGCCATTTATGAGTGACTATTTTAATCATTAACTTAGTCAATTATCCCAATAACCCTCCAAAGTTGAAGGAATGCTCTGCACTTTACCAGTGGAGAAACTGGAGGCTCTCAAACCTTTGTAACTTACCAAGCATTGCACACTTGGCACTGACCTCAAAGCTGGGCCTCTCCCTCTGCCTGTAGTTCCCCCTGCCAGCCCACAGTGGACACAGAGGCTCAGAGGGAAGGAGGTTGGGAGCAAACACACAGGCTTCTCTTTGGCTGCTGTTGCTCACAGTAAGAGGACATGTTTCCAAAAGTCTGCTGGCAAATAATTTCGAGGGTTTGGCCAGCCTGAAATAAGCACTCTATTTAGAAGTTTTATAAATTTCAAGACCAGGAAGCAGAGGGTAAATAAAGTGTCAAGAGTAGAGGCTCAGGAGAGATAATAGAATATCTAAAAACTCATGGCTGATGGCACGAGTTTTTACCCATGGCTCTTTTAATTGTGTACCACAAATAGAAATTATTGCTGTCCTCATCTTAGAATATAGAAAGTGTAATACAAGACCAGCTAAGCCCCCCCACATATGCACACACAAGCAAAAAAAAAAACAAAACTATATATATATGATATATATATATATATGATATGGTATATATGGTATATATTTTTTTGGTTTACAACTTTGGAAAAAGTAGGTTTATTATAAATAATTTGAGGGGAAATGGAGAGTCCTTAGTCAAAACTTCATGTCTAGATTGTAGTTATGGAGATTTAGGGATTTCTTCTATGAAATGTTAAATTTTTAGAAATAATAGAAACTGTCACATAGCTCTTACTATGTGCCAGGAATGGGGTTAGTCCGTTTCTATACTTTTTTACACTTAATCATCAGAGCTCTACTTTCATTTTTCTGTTTTGTTGATGAAAAGGTAGAGGTCCAGAGACATTAAGCAACTCATTCAATGCGTCAGACAGCTGGTAGGCAGCAGGGCCAGCTTTGGGACTGAGACCACAGACTGCAAGTTTGCAAGGGTTGGAAAAGTTGTGTTTGCCAATGTGTTACCCGGTCGCCAGAATGGACTGTCATTGTAATTGTTCACTAAATACTGAAATAGTGAATGAATGAATGAATGAATGAATGAATGAACAGCTCTAATTCCTGTATACTCAACAACCCTGCTGAAACTCCTCACTTTGCTCTATACTCTGCCAACATGTTTTTTGTACCTGAATGACACAATGCACTAAAATCGAGTAGTCTGCTTCTGAAGTAGAATAAGTGAGACCTTGGTGTGTTCTCATGTCCTTTTATTGATTTTTGGTGGGAAGCAGAGGACGGTGAAGAAATGGCTAGCCCTTTTGTGTTTGCATGTTATACAAACTGGTTAGAGAGGAGAGTATGGATAAATGGGGGGAGTCCACTCTAGCTGTGTCTACCAGCAAGTTTTCAGACATGGTCCCATTGCTGGTCTGGTTGAGGGGACCAAGGGCTCTGAAACGTCAACGTCTGCTAACTCTCAAGGGAGGGAAAGAGGAAATGACTAGGCAGCTTCTACCGCAAGAAAGGAAAGCAGAAACTGAATAAGAAACAGAAGTTCCCTGTCAGTGCCTTGTTTTAGTTCCTCAAACCTAAACTGAAAGCCACTGGGGTATCATAAATTTCTCAGGGAAACCAGATCAGGGTCTAATGCCTGCTTTGCGACTGACTTGGATAAGTCATTTTCTGCTTTGAGCTTTAGTTTCCTTATATTTAAAACAAACAATTTGGACTAAAACCCTGCCTTCGGGCATTTAGAACCATGGACGTATTGGGGGGCATTTTTGGTGGTCATAATGATTGATGAGTGAAATTTCTGTGTGTGTTGTGGGGGCAGAGCAGGGATACTAAATGTATTCAAAGCTTAGGACCACACAACAAGACCACACAATGTCCCATTTAGAATCTGGAATGATAATTAAGAACTGCTTCATCGTGAAAATGCTGTGATTCTATTTTAGCCACTCTGATTTGAATCCAAAGCACGTGATGAAAAGAAATCAAACTATGTAAAGGAAATCAAAAGTGATTGATATAATAAATGTTTAAATACCTCCCAATGCACCTTACTTTTATGAACGTCAATGCAGTGTTTTCACCTGTAGCTCTTGTCCCACAATTGTCCCAGAAAATAGGAGGGAGCTATCCCAAAGAGGAAATGTCACAGGTAGTGGCTTTCAGACATGGGAAGGATAAACACCTTTTCTTGGCGCAGTGGGGCACAACCCCTCCTCTAGAAAGCGTCAGTTGGAGTGGGTGCCAAGTCAGTGGAGTAGAATGGTCTGCAATCAGATCCCTTTCCTTAGGGCCTGGGAGTTGCTCACCTGCAGGGGAGAAAGGAGTTGACATGCTCAGAGAACAGTGAGCCAAAGGTCTGGAGTTGAAGTGAGGACCTCAGAACAGGAGGCTGAGGCAGAGGAGACTTGAGCAGTGAGTCCTCTAAAATAGGTGGAACCAACACCCCTCAGCAGAAACATGTAAAGAAGATGCCCAGACTGGACAGGAAAGACCCCTGAAGGAGACCAGTGAACATCCACAGATGAGCTACTCTTTCCCCACCACCCGAAGCTAGTTAAACTTTTCCCCATAACCAGATGCCATCTTTGTTGTTGTTGTTGTTTTATTGAGCTGTAATGTACCCAGCGAGCAGTATCCACATCCTAAGTATATAGCTTGATGGATGTTTATCCATGTGCACACATATGTACTCACCACCCAAAGTAGAATATAGACGGTGTCAATGCCCTAGAAGGCCCTCACAGCTCCCTCCCAGTCAATCTCCCCTGCCACGGTTTTACAACCACTTTTTAACTTGATTAGTTAAAAACATAAGTTAGTTAACATAGGTTAGTTGTTGAACTTCATATAAGTAGAATCATACAGTGCGTAGTTTTTGTTGTCTGGTATCATGCAGGGAATCCTGCTCATAGCACCATGTGTCATGCAGGGCGGCAGGCGGGGTCTCAGCTCCCGCTCCACACATAAGAACACAGGATATGGTGAGGCCAAAAAGGAACACCCACGGAGCCATAGATAGCGGAGTCATACCACTATATTCTCACTTGCAGCTGGGTTCTAGACACAGGAAGCAGGAGCCACATGATCCGCAACCTGCCGTCCACTTCTCTTTGCCAACCAACCTCACTTGCTACCTGCAATCCTCCGTGCTAACTGCAATCCACTCTTGCTAGCTCAGCCACCATCTTCTTGCTAGTTCCCATTTGCTGCTAGCGTAGCCAAGGCACTTATATTAGTGGCCAGTGGCTCACTGGTTACAGCTGACGGCCAACTAGCCACAGCTGATGGCCATCCAATCACAGTTGATGGCCATTTACTACCCGACTGAGCACCTTTCCACGTGAGGCCAAGAGCCTGGAAACTGCACTCCTGGCTGTGTCCCCACACTGTGCGTACCGCAGCAGTGAGCCACTCCATTACAGAATGGTTGCCCTGGTTTTGGTTCTGTAACCTTTGTCGCAGGGACGGATGCACTGTCACAAAGACTAGCTTTTCCATCTTGCCTGGGGAGCAGAGAATGTTGTCTGCTCCCTCATCCCATAAACGTAGTAGCCAAGCAGAGACTGGCTCTCCAGGGCGCTGTCGGCACCGCCTCCCCAGCTCCTGCAGCTCAGTGGGAGTGTAAGGGGTGTAGGTTGTGAACTCAGTCACAGCTGGGTTGCCTGCAACAACGCCCCTGGGGCCCAAAGGTTGCTCACGTTTTACGCTTTGCTTCAAGATTGGCCTGGCTTGGGGGTTGGGAGCTACATTGTCTCCACTTGCTTCCTCCACCTCTGCCTCAGAGTCTCCACTGTGGGGCCCCTCGTCTAACAGGGGGACCCGGGCTTCCAGCGCCTCCAACCGGGACACCTGGTCCGGCACCTGGGCCATTTCATTAAGCGCATTTTCCGTGTTGAGACTCAAGGCCGTGAGGAACATCCAGCCCACGCTGCCGCTGTAGCCTTCTCCTCTTCCGGCAACTGCTCAGCCAGCCTGCAGGGCCCTCTCCACGCTGGCCGGAGAGCCATCCATGTCCTCCCAGCCCTCCTTGGGGGTCCAACTCCTGAGAACAGTGGCCACTGGACACCACACACTGTGTGGGGGCAAACATCCTCCTGCCCAGAGTCAGACTCCATTCCTACCTGGTCGGAATCCTGCTCACCGTGCCAGGTGTCTGAGTGGGGGTGGACTCCGTGGAAGATGTCCACAACCCTCGGAGCCTAAGGCCTCAGCAGATCACCAAAATGAAGGCAACGCCGTCCATGGCCAAGAGGGTGGTGTGCCAGCTGGAGGCTTGAGTCTCCCAGGCAGACCGTGCTTCCCGTTCCCGGTGTCATTCCTCAAGGGCCTCTCGAAGCTGGGCTGTCACACACACAAAACCGCTTGTCGTGCGGGGCGGCCTGCAGGGTCTCAGCTCCCGCTCCCCACATAAGAACGCAGGACATGGTGAGCCCAAAAAGGAATACCCACGGAGCCATAGGTAGGGAAGTCATACCACTATGGTCTCACTGGAGGCTGGGTTTACACGACGTGTGACCTGCTGTCCGATTTTCTGCCAACTGACCAACTCCCCTCGCTAGCTGCAACCTGCCATGCTAACTGCAATCCGCTGCTTGCAGGCTCAGCCACCATCCTCTTGCTAGCCCCCATTTGCTGCTGGCATAGCCACGGCAGTTATATTAGTGGCCAATGGCTCACTGGTTACAGCTGACGGCCAACTAGTCACAGCTGATGGCCATCCAATCACAGTTGATGGCCATTTACTACCCGAGCCAGCACCTTTCTATGCGAGGCCGAGAGCCTGGAAACTGCTTTCTGGGGCTCTGTCCCCACATCTGATTTTCTTCATTCAATATTATGCTTTTGAGATTCAGCCATGCTGTTGCATGTAGCAGGTCAATTTTTCCCTGCTGCTGGGTAGTAGTCTATTTTATGATTGTGCCACAATGTATTTATCCATGTTGAATATTTGGGGTGTTCACAGTTGCCATCTTGAGAAAGAGTACAAAGTGTGGAAAACTCTAATATGAGAGAAACTGTTCCTTTAAGGAACTTGAACCTTAGAGACCATTTTAAACCAGAAGAAGCAAAATGACATCCAATTGTCAAATTTACATTTTCTCTACCATCTGTGGAAATGGGGACTTCATATCTCAATGAGATCAGTTAATAGAAGATTTCTTTAAATCATATATTTCGCACATCTGAGTTGAGGAGTGTACATTTTGCATTGCTACTGGGGCTTTCTAATAAGAAAAACGGCAACGGGGCTGCTGTAGGCTTGTTCAGGTAGTAGACCAGTTGTTCTGTACTATTTAAAACACTAACAACTTGGAAGGGAGACATTTGAGAGGTGGTACATCAAAAACAGGATGAGTTCTAGGAGAAAATATTCAAAAGAAGTGGAAAATCTGAGTGAACACCTTCACGGGGGAGCAGTGTTGGGCTCAGAGGGCTTCGACAGAATTTAAGTCAGCAGTGCAACAATCGTCAAAGAAAACAGCAGCCTAATTCGGAAAGATGCACAAGTTGTCATCCTGCAGTGGTCAAGTTTTAACTATTCTGACTAATTTCAACTTGTTTATCTTAAGAGATGGAAGGACTTGGAGAGGTTCTCAAATAAAATAACCTCAGTGACTTATGATATGAAAAATGGAGCTACGGTGAAAAAGTTAATAGAGTTAGGGTTGATTTTGCTTTAAGACAAGACTCCACTACTCGTAAGTAGAGTATTTCAGTACAGGAAGAAAGTGATGATGCACTCTTGCAGCAGCAATGGCACAGCTCTCCCTGAATGTGTCCGTGTACATGATTGGACTGGCAAAATGACGACAGAGATGGTAGGTGTGTGTCGTTGTGTCTGTGGCATACTCATGGGAGTGCCCACAAGCACTTCAGCTCTCTCTTCCCCCAGGTATATGGTAGAACAGCACACTTTCAATGTCATTGATGATATTTTTTGTTGTTGTTATTTAAGGAATTCTTGAAATTATGCTTTAGCGTGTTTAAAATTAAAATTATTATTATTTATTTTAGGTGTGATAATATGTTTAAGTATTGTCTTTAGAAATACATACCAAAATATTTATGGATAAAATATGATGTCTAGAATTTGCTTCAAATAATAAGGGGAGCAGGGAGTGGTTAGGTAGCAATATAGATAATAGATGATTAGACATGAGTTGATCACTGTTGAAATTGGGTGATTGATACATGGGATTGATGCATGGGGATTATTATATTATTTTCTCTACTTTTGTATATGTCTGAAACTTTCCATAATAAAATGCAAAAGCTACCTACCTATATATGAGGTCTGACAATCAAGTTCGCAAACTTGTTGCAACGCTGTTGCTAACCTTTTTTGATATCAGAGGGTTTATTCATTATGAATTTGTACCAAATGGACAGTTAACCAAGTTTACTATTTAGAAGTGCTGAAAACGCTGCCTAAAAAAGTTAGAAGACTTGAACTGTTTGCCAACAATTCATGGCTCTTGCATCATGACCATGCACCAGCTCACACAGCACTGTCTGTGGGGGAGTTTTTAGCCAGTAAACAAATGATTGTATTGGAACACCCTCCCTACTCACCTGATCTGGCCCCTAATGACTTCTTTCTTTACCTGAAGAGAAAGGAAATATTGGAAGGAAGACATTTTGATGACATTCAGGACATCAAGGGTAAAAACGACGACAGCTCTGATGGCCATTCCAGAAAATGAGTTCCAAAATTACTTTGAAAAGTGGACTAGGCACTGGCATCGATGCATAGCTTCCCAAGGGAAGTACTTCGGAGGTGACCATAGTGATATTCAGCAGTGAGATATGGAGCACTTTTTCTAGGATGAGTTCAGGAACTTAATTTATTTACATACATA
Organism: Rhinolophus hipposideros; assembly: GCF_964194185.1. Classification (NCBI taxonomy): domain Eukaryota; kingdom Metazoa; phylum Chordata; class Mammalia; order Chiroptera; family Rhinolophidae; genus Rhinolophus; species Rhinolophus hipposideros. Next base: position 1,918,101 of record NC_138060.1, read on the forward strand.
AATAAATAACAATAAAAGAAGGTCTGGAAAAGACTGGAATTGGTGCCAAATTTAAAGGGAACTTTTTATCTCATATATGCTTTTCATTTTAGATCAGGAGTTGGCAAATGTTTTGGTACAGCTTGTAAGCTATGAATAATTTTTAGTAATCATTGGAAAAGTGCACATTGCATGCAATTCAAATTTTAGTGTTGACAAAGTTTTATTGGAACAGAGCCACACCCGTTTGTCTACATCGTGTCTGTAATGACTTATACACTGCAAAGGCCGAGCTGAGTCCTGTGACAGAGACCGCGTGGGCCACAAAACTAAAGTACTTACTATCGGTCCTTTATAGAAAAAATTGCTGTCCCTCTTTTAGAAGGGGATTTATTTATGCTTAACTTTGTTTTTAAAATCAATAAAGAGAATAATAATATTGGTTTCTTTTTTAATTAGGAAAGTAATACAAGACCATTATAGACAATGTAAAATATACGAAAGAGTGTAAAATGGAAAATGAACATCACCGACTGGGTGCCCATTTCTAGAATCATCTCTCCTATCTCTTATCGACTAAGGGTTGACAAAATGAAACCTGCTCCAGTTTCAGGTAAAAGTGAGGATTGTCTTCTGGTGCCCAATTATAATGGCAAGAATGAACAGCAAGCAAACATTGGCTGTAATAGATTTGAAAGAAGCCACCTCGGATCTCATTGGATTTAAATTGTACTCACCTTGCATCTTTAAACTCATGCATAATAAATCCTAGTAGGTGGACATTGTAGTAACCACTTAATATAATAGATAGGACAACTGATGGTCAAGGTGTGAATCCACTTAACAAGTCCCTGGGGGAAAAAATAACCTTACAAAGCGACTTAACCCATGATTATACCAGCATTCATCACAGCAGCCAAAAGGTAGAAGCCACACAAATGTCCATTGACAGATAAATGGATAAACAAAATGTGACTATTATTTAGCCTTTAAAAGGAAGGAAACTCTGATACATGCTACAAAATGGATGAGCCTTGAGGACATTACGTTAAGTGAAATAAACTGGTCACGAAAAGGCAAATACTGGGTGATTCAACTTATATGAAGTGTCTAAAGTAGTCGTGTTCGTAGAAACAGGAAGCAGAATGGTGGTGGCCAGGAGGAAGAGAGAGGGGGCAATGGGGACTGAGTGTTTATAGGGACAGAGTTCCAGTTTAAGGAGATGAGCGCTGTCCTGGTGATGGCTGCACAACAGTGTGAATGTGCTTAATGCCACCCAGCTGTGTACTTAAATATAGTTTGAATGGCAATTTTTATGCCATGTATATTTTTAAAAACTGACTCAAATTACAAGTGGATGAAATTTGGTAATAATAAGGGTATGTTATGAGCCAAGAAGCTAAAACGGAGTTTAAGTTTAGCAGGAAAGAGTTCAATTAACTGAAAGAAGCCCTAAGGCTGCATGATTACTGATGGAGAGCTGACATGGAGTTCCTGGGCTGGCGTCAGAGTTTGCTTGCCGTGTTTGAAGGTTCAGAATAGGTCTGCCTGGGATATCAGAGACTTGACTCTGCCAGTTCAATGATTTTATAATAATACCAAGAAAAATGTTTAAAGGAAAAGTCAGAGCTGTCATTAGTGGCATTACCAGTAAGCTGACTTTTCATTACTTGCACACTGCATTTACAAGCCTGATTTCAGGAGAATCCACCCGATTTCTAATAGCCCATGGGACAGTGGCCATTGCCCACATCATTTAAGGACTGTTGGGCAGTTCTCAGCTCCCGAAGCTGACAAACATGTGCACTCTTCTTCATGAATGACCGTATGGTCAGATTGGTAAAGGCCTGTGGGGCCACAAATGCCAAGTTACACCACAGTTGTTAATTGGGATGAAAAAGATCTTGCCGAACGGTGATGAAACATAGCCTCTGAGCACTCCTCAGCTTTGTAACCAAACGCTGATGAGTGGCTTCACCAAAAGGGACTCCTGGCTAGACTGTCCTCCAACTAGTGCATCCTAGGACAGCTGGATATGTATGTAAGGCCAGTGTCCCTTCTAATTAATCCAGTTAATCAATCTGATTGAGTAATCCCCAGCTGAGCCAGTTGTTAAATGTTTCTAAAAGCACCCTGACCAGGGAGTCCCTTCAAATCATTGTTTGCCAGCAGTCTCCAGTGTCAGAGTGACACAGCACTAGGATTCAATTTTCAAACTTTGCTTTAAAAATGTGGGGTGGTCATTTAACCAACCTAATTCTCTCACATTTGGGTCTTTTGAAATATGTTTGCATTGGATTTTGTTTAAAGTATCAAAAGGATAAGATCACTAGAAATTAATAACCAGGGCTACAAAAATAGTAAAAGTGACTACTGAAATCTACTGTTTGTTGGTCACTTCATGTATATTATTTCTAATCATCATGTGAAGAGTTAGGTTTGTTTTTTATTTTCCTCGTGAGGGAAGCCAAGCCTTAGAGAGGCGAAGTGACTTGCAAAAGATCGTTCAGCTAATAAGCGGCAAACCCCATATTCAAACCCAGCACTACAGCACTTGGTCTCACATTTGGGAAATCCACATCTGCTGTGAGCTGACCTGGCATAGTGGACCTCTGTGGTTTTGTTGCTCTGTACATCCATCCTAGTTACCTTTCTTCTGCTAACAATACTGATTTTCCTCTGGGGAAAATCAGCTTATCACCAGCTGTCACTCCAGTGGGGAGAGGGAACAATGTGACTCGAGCCTGGCCAACCCATACATGATATTTCTCTGGCTACAGTGACTTGCTGTTTCATTCATTCAATCGTTCATTCATTCATTTAAAAAGCATTTAACGAGAGGAGGTGGAATATACCGCTGGGATCAAGACAGATGAGTATGCTGCTCTGGCAGAGCTTCTTCCCAGTGGGGGCAGACAGATAATAAGCAAGTAACACAGAGCATGATTCCAGTTGGTAATAAGTACTTTAAATAAAATAAAACAGGGTAATGGGATATAAGAGTAACGAGGACAAGGGTAGGCTCTTTTAGAGAGGGTGGCCAGAGCCAACCAGAGGTAGTGGGACTTGTGTTGGGTCTCTTCACATTTTTACCTGACTTGAACTTGGAAGGGCACGGGCTCCCAGCTGCTGGCAGCTATCTTGCTTATCCCTGGAGTCTGAGAATAAAGCCAACATGGGGGAAAGAGGAAGAAGGAGACAAGAGAGAGAAATGGGGTTCTGATGATATCTTTGAGCCCCTAATCGTTCTATACCTGAAATTAGACCTGCCTCTAAACTTTTGCACAACAATAGCCTTTTTTTATCGCAATGGTTTGGTCATGTTTCATGTTACCTTTACCAGGAAGAATCCTATTTTGTACAGCTGAGTGTTCAGGCTAATCGCTGCCTGCCATAAGAATCTCCTTCACTGTAAGTAAATAAGCAGATGACTGAATAGATAGATGATAGCTAGATACCCGTATCAATATATAGAACAGATAAAAGTTAGCATTTGTCCATGCATAAGAGAAAAGGATCAGAAAGATACATACCCAGCTCTTCACACAGTTAACATTTTGGGATGAAAGGAAGGGGACGTCACTTTTTAAGTTGGTGCAAAAGTTATTGCAGTTTTTGCAATTATTTTTAACCTTTTAAACCACAATTACTTTTGCACCAACCTAATAATTATATAAAGTTTGTATTTGAAAACAAGCTTGAATCATTTCATATTTAAAAAAAAATTACTGATCTGGAAGGGTGTGGACAGAGAGGGCTGTGCAATGATAGTATGTTGGCTCCTCTAAACATGCCCATAGCATACACAAAAAGGCATCAGAAAGTCATCACTCAAACTAGCTGCCAAGAAAATGATACAAAGGAGAGACACCCTTGCTCTCTTTCCTGTAGAACTTTACAACCTTTTTCATGTTAAGGACAACTAGAAGATGATAATGTCTATATGGCTCACACGGGTAAAGAAACAAGACCTCATGAAATCAGAATCTGTTTCCTGGGCCCTCTGTTGGCCTCAGACAACATCCAGTTGTCCCAAGAACTGAGAGGATCAATTTATTTACATGGAATCCATTCACTGAGCAACAGCAGACCATGGTTATAGGACAGAGACAGCAGACCATGGTTGTAGAACATAGGTTCTTTCTACTGAAAATGCATGATTACCAGGTGTGTCTCACTCATGCCAAGGGAACTGTACCTATTTCAAAGTTCAGAAACTTGACTAACATTATCACAGGCTTTTATTTTGATTTTAAACTCTTACTGTGCCTGAATTTTGCTTGCTTTCTGTTAAGTAGATTTCCTTTTGACAACTTTGGCAATCATTTTGGAATCTCCTTTCTCTTGGATACTTCTATTAGATCATGGATTATTCCTGAATCACAATTCTAGGGGAATGCCATTTTTTAGAGTCCAAAGTCCCACATTGATTTGCTGTTGTTTAAAGCAAAAAGCAAAATTTAATGGCAATCTTGTCAGAAAACTTGAGAATTCTATTATATAATCAGTCTTCATCATTGCTTCTTTCAACTTAGGAAAAAAATAACTTTCATGTGGCAAATTACATTTGAACCCAAATAAGTTGTGTGTTTCTATAGCTGGAGCTACTGAAATATTCCTCTTGCAATTCACTATTTTATTTAGTTACTTTTCCTAGAGAAAATGAAAAGGCAAACTCCAACCTAGGAAAGGTTGAATAATCATAAATTCCAATTGTAAAACGTCTGAATTAATGATAGTTCATGGGATTTTTCCAGCCAAGAAAGAACTGCCCTCCTCCCTTGGGACTGTGATGCTTATAACTTTACTTAAAGGCATACAATACCATTCCCTAGAGAAGGAATTACAGTCAGACTTTAATTAGGATCAACAGATAAAATTAGAAAATCTCTTGAGGGAAATGTCATTTATTATTTACAAATGTACATAATTAAAAGAAGGCGGTATATATAGAAGAGACACCATAGTGTCTGTAGAGCAAAGGCTTAAATATAAGTAGAATTCCCTGGAATCTCACCAATATGTTCCAAACATATATTTAAAGTCTACAACTCAGAAAAAAATTAGCATTAGGAATGCACACCAAACTATCATCTATATTTTTCTCTGTGGATTGAGGAGAGAGAGGGTTATTGAGTGATAAGTTTAACTTGATGTAAGAGATCTCTGTGTGTTTGGTTTATTTAAATAATAAGAACAGCAGGTATTGGTGTGTGTCCATGACCTCTCAGATGGAACACCATTCCTATATTTGTAGAATTTTCCATGAGCCTCCCTTGTAACTCAGAAGGCTAATGTACTTTGTAGGCCCTCTGGAGTCCTCCAGAGAAACAAAACCAATAGGATAGTAGAGAGAATGTGAGAGCAAGAGAGGGGGTGGGTATTTGTTTTAAGTAATTGGCTCATGCAATTATCGAGACTCAGGGAGGAGCTGATGTTGCAGTTCAAATTCAAAGGCAGTCCGCTGGCAAAATTCCTTCTTGCTCAGGGAGAGTTCATTCTTTTTTTCTATTTAGGCCTTCATCTGATGGGTGATGCCCACTAATATTAGGAAAGGCAATCGGCTTTAATTAAACTCCACTGATTCAAATGTTAATTTAGTTCAAAAACACCCTCACAGAAATGTCTCAAATAATGGTTGACCAAATATCTGGGCACCATGGCCCAGCCAAGTTGACAGATAAAATTAACCATCACAACAGGGTATACACATATGACCAAATCCTTGCCCAAGGCTTTGGTCTGAATGTGTGTTGTGGAATCCATTTTTCAATAATGTGGTTGTCAAGACCCTTAGGGGGCTCACATAGAGTTTGCACCAGCAATGGTGGCAGAAGGGTCTCCACTAAGGGTATCATGGCTTTGTAGCTCCAAGCGTCATTCTTCAGTACAGAAATTTTAGTCAGTTACCTAGTTTCTTTAATACATTCTTCCTCTGTTTAAACTAACTAGAACAGATTCTGTCATTTATAACTAAGAGCCTTAAAATTCAATAAGTGTGTTATATTAATTATCTATTACTACATAACAATTACGCCCAAACTTAGTAGCTTAAAACAATAATAGATATTTATTATTTCCCCTATTTTCTCTAAGTCAAGAATTTGGGAGCAGCTTAGCTGGGTGGTTCTGGCCCAGGATCTCTCATGCTGTTGCAGTCAAGTTGTTAGCCATGGCCGTAATCATCTGAAGACTTGACTGTGCCTAGAGGATCCAATTTCAGGATGGTTTAGTCACACAGTTGCTGGCTGTTGGCAGGAGGCCTCAGTCCTTCTCCTGTGGGCCTCTCCTTAGGGTTGCTTGAGTATCCTCACAACAAGTACGAGGTCGGACAATTAAGTTCCCGAATTCATCCTAGAAAAAGTGCTACATACCTCATTGCTGAATATCACTATGGTCACCTTCCAAGTCCTCCCCTTGGGAAGCTATGCACTGATGCCAGTGCCTACTCCACCCTTCAAAGCAAGTCTGGAACTCTTTTTCTGGAATGGCCATCAAAGCTGTCATCATACCACCCTTGATGTCCTGAATGTCATCAAAATGTCCTCTTTTCAACATTTCCTTTATCTTCAGGTAAAGAAAGAAGTCAGTGGGGGCCAGATCAGGTGAGTAGGAGGGTGCTCCAATACAGGTATTTGTTTACTGGCTAAAAACTCCCTCACAGACAGTGCCCTGTGCATGGGAGCTGGTGCATTGTCGTGATGTAAGAGCCATGGATTGTTGGCGAAAAGTTCAGGTTTTTCTTCTAACTTTTTCATGCAGCTTTTTCAGCACTTCCAAATAGTAAACTTGGTTCACTGTTTGTCCATTTGGTACAAATTCATAATGAGTAATCCCTCTGATATCAAAAAAGGTTAGCAACATCATTGCAACAAGTTCGAGAGCTTGATTGTCCAACCTCATAGGCATTCTTCAAGAGAGAGTGATTCAAGAAAGAAAGGTGGACGCCGCAGTGCTTTTCATGACCTTGTCTATGTGCAGTCAAACACCATCAGTTCCACCTCGTTCTGTTTGTTACAAGAAAGTCACCAACTCCAGCTTTTATTTAAAAGGAGGAAATTTTGTTTCTACTGTTTGAAAGGGAGAATGTCAAAGATTTATGGATATATTTTAATTATTGCGGTAGCCAGCCTCAAAATGACGCCCAATGATCTTCACTTCCTGATGTTCATACCCTTGTGTATTTCTCTTCCATACTGTGTCACAGTTGTTATATGTGGCCTATGAAAAAGTGATAGTGCGTTACTTCTGAAATTAAGTCATAAAAAGCTACAATTTCATTCTCTCTCTCTCTCTCTCTCTCTCTCTCTCTCTCTCTCTCTCTCTCCCCCCCCCCACCCACCCTCCACCCCCAATAGCTCTGGGGGAATCAAGCAACCATGTGTGAGCAGCCTTATGGAGAAGCCCATGTAACAATGAACAAGAGCACCCAGGTAACAGCGAGCCAGGAGCTGAGGCCAGCATGTGAGTTGGGAGCAGATGCTCCAACCCTAGTGGAGCCTTTAGATGAGCACAGCCTCAGCCAACAGTTTGCACCTCACAAGACCTCATGCAAACTTGAGTCAGAACCACCCAACTAAGCTGCTTTTGGATTCCTGACCCTCAGAACCTGTGTGAGTTAATAAATGTTTGGTGCTTTAACTTGCTACATTTTGGAGTAATTTGTTACACAGCAATAGGTAACTAATATATCACCATACGTGTATTACTTTTTTTCCCCTAAAAGAAGTAAAGATGTGTGTGTGCGTGCGCACACATGGACGTACCTTGAAAAGAGAGGGAATAAGATAAAGGTCTACCCAAGTAACCAAAGGCAGACATGACCAGCTTTCCGTCCTCACAGAACAGTAATTTGTAGCTTTCTAAGATTTCATTAAACACCTAGAAATCCTCAACCAAATCTTAAGTTGAAATTGCTCTTTTTTGAGGCTGGAGGCTGCTGCCTACCAAACTGCAAGTTGCTTCCACCTAGGCTATGTTAAGCCTGGGAAGTCCTTACGTCATGATGGCAGGTTGGGGTCAAATTACGCTCTTGTGTATATTAACAGGCCCTGTGCCTCAAAACCAGCAATGGTTCTTCTTCTGAATTCTTGTTAGCCTTGTTACGCTACACATTTCTAGTTGTAGACCTTGTATGTTATTCAATCATGTTTTTAAATATAATAGTAAGAACAGCTGCACAATCTATATTTTGTCAGCTACTCAAGATAGCACAATATCTATTTGTTCGAAAAATATTTGCTGAGCACCCATTGGGTGCCAGAACTGGCCTAGACACTGAAATACTGGCTTTAAATATCTTCAGCACTGCAAGAAGAGAGAAAATGCCATTGTTGCAGTAGAAATGCAGTTATAAAACTGCTAAAACCTTCCTTTTCAACTTGGGAAAAAAAACCAGAAGTCGGTCTTCAAGGAACCCTGTGGGGTGACTTGTGAATCGTCCAAGTCCAGGTTCTGGCCATGATACCAGGAGCAGGCAGCATACCAGGAGCAGACCTACTCCCTAAGGAAAAATCTACTAACCATACTCATGAGACTGTGGCATAAAACCAGAAATCAGTCTATTACTTTACGATGAAAATTCTACCTATTCCAGGCACTGAAACACCCATGTTTGCATGCCCAACCCCAACCTTCCTCCCTCCCTCTTCCATTTTCCTAGACTCTCCTCTTTCCTTCCTCCATGTCTGCTCTGACAAATTCTTAATGAGCATGTCCTGTGAGCCAGACATGGGGACTGAGAGCTGGAGGAACAATGGTACATGAAACCAACAAAGTTCCTACCCTCAGTTAGGAGGGTGGACAAAAACCCTACCTGAAACACTCACAAGATAAATGCCAGGTCCCTTTTATTTCATGGAGCCCTGTGGCACTAAATGACCATGAAGGTCTTGTCCTCAGAACTGTGTGCATTCTCACACACTCACAACATCGTGCACACAATTTCAGGGAATTTTCTGTTACCCTGAAGCCCACTAGAGGGTATGGGGTACAGAATCTCCCCCTCTGTCGACAGAAGGACATGAGAAGCAGCCGAATCATACCCCGGAGTTTGATTCAAGATCTAGCGTTGCAACGTTTATGCAAACTGAATGTTCAAGGGCATCGGGCTGAGACGGCCTTCAACATGGTAGAAATGGCCTTGCCTTTCCAGATACTCCATTCATTGAAAGTCTCCCCTCACGTGGAGCAGTACCCGAATGGAGTCCTGCCAAAATTAACCTCTATCCTCTTTCTAAGGCTGACCAAATCCCATTGTATTGACTAGTGTCTCCTTAGATAGGCCAGGACTTTGAGCCACTGAGAGCCACACATATCTAGCTTTGGCATGACACAGTGGCCTTCGAGGGACTTTGTATATCTCAGCTCCAAACCATCAGGAATAGATTTGAATCTTAACTCTAGTGGGGAGCTACATCTTCCTTACTTGCAAGTTCTTAGAAAGTCTGGACCCCAACAACTCTCAGCCAGCTTTTCCAACACATCCAGAAAACAATAAAAGACAGACACTGGCTCATCAGAAACCTCTCCAGCCTACCTCTCTTCTTTGCACAGTCTAGAGCAGGACTTGGCAATTTTTTTTATTTAAAGGGCCACATAGTAAATATTTTAGGTCTCTTTTACAACTACTCAACTCTATTGTTATAGTGCAAAAGGCAGCTATAGATAATATATATATGAATGAATGTAGCTGTGTTTCAATAAAATCTTACTTACAAAAAAGCCACGGGCTGGCCAGATTTGGCCTGTGGGTTGTAGTTTGCTAATTCTGGTTTACCCTGCTTCCCTGAAAATAAGACCTAGCCAGACAATCAGCTCTAATACGCCTTTTGGGGCAAAAATTAATATAAGATCCAGTATATTATATTGTATTGTATTGTATTGTATTGTATTGTATTGTATTGTATTGTATTGTATTGTATTGTATTGTATTATGACCCAGTCTTATAGTAAAATAAGACCGGGTCTCATATTAATTTTTGCTCCAAAAGATGCATTAGAGCTGATTGTCCAGCTGGGTCTTCTTTTCGAGGACACGAGGTAGGAGATGATCATCCTCCTGATGGCTTCTCCCCAGCTCCCTCTGCTCTCCCTCAGTGGTCTTTCTGAACGATTCATGTCTATTGTGTTTCTGAGAATATAGACAGAGGGTGAGAAAAGTCCTTCCCTGGAAACAGCAAATGGAAGATTGCTTTCAACCAGAGAAGACTAGGCATTCTGAGTGCTCAGTCTTCTTCCTAATTTGTACAATGTAGAGAAATGGGTAGGAGAGGGACAAAATATGAGAAAACATGGGAAAACATTAAGAATGTTTAATTCAGAGAACAGAAGATTCTAGCAAGGCACAAGGAATGGTTAAGAGCACTTACTCATGAGTCAGATAATGACAATAACAATAAGAACATAACACAACAGTTATTGAACACTCACCATGTGTCAAACACTCTCTAAGTGTTTTTCTAAATATCACATTTAATGCTGGGGTTGCTTTCCAGCTGCCACTATCTAGCTGTGTGATACCACTCAACCCCTCTGAGCCTCAGTTTCTTCTTGCATGAAACAAGGGGTGGGGGGTGACCTGTGGAAAGCAGTCGGCCAGTGCCTGGCTTCAGACAACTGCTCAGTAAGACTTAGATCTTTATTATTCCAATCTGTAGAGGGGCCAGGCTTGTTCTTTGTACCTTAGAGCTTAGCAATGAAGTCAGTAGATTGAAGCTTCAGGAGAGAGATTCTAATCCCAGGAAAAATGTACTGACCCAGCACTACCAAGATATACAGGGTTTGGGGGATATTGGTAAAAGATTTTATTTTTTTAGTTAAGTGTATCTCTTTTTATTTATTTTTTATTTTTTTCAATTAAAGTTGACATAAAATATTATATTAGTTTCAGGTGTACAACATAGTGACTAGAGATTTATATAATTTATACAGTGATCACTCTGATAAGTCCAGTACACACCTGACACCATACATAATTACTACAATATTATTGACTATATTCCCTGTTCTGTACTTTATATTCCCAATACTGTTTTTCTAACTGGCAATTTGTACTTGTTGTTTAAAAAAAAAAAATTATTTTTCAGTTATAGCTGACATTCAATATTATCTTATATTAATTTCAGGCATACAGCATATGGTTAGACATTTATATAATGTAAGAAGTGATCCCCTGACTAGTCTAGTCCCCACCTGGCACTATACGTAGTTATCACCATGTCATTGACTGTATTCCCTGTGCTTTACTTTATATCCCCATGACTATCTTGTAACTGCAAATTTGTACTTGTTAATCCCTTTATCTTTTTCGCCCTGCCCCTCAATTCCCTCCCATCTATCACCCCAACAAATCTAGTACCCACCTGCACCATACAGTTATTACAATATTATTGACTATATCCCTTATGATATACCCTACATCCCCATCACTACTTTGTAACAACCAATTTGTACTTCTTAATCTCTTCACCTTTTATCACCGACACCTCTAACCCCCCTCCCATCTGCCAACCATCAAAATGTTCTCTGTATCTATGAGTCTTTTTCTGTTCTGTTTGTCTATTTTGTTCTTTAGATTCCACATATAAATGAAATCACATTGCATCCGTCTTTCTCTGTCTTACACTACTCAGCACAATTCTCTGCAGATCCATCCATGCTGCCACCGGTGACAAGAACCCATTCCCTTCCCTGGCTGAGTAATATTCCATTGTACACATGTACCACCTCCTCTTTATCCATTCTTCCATCGATGGACACCCAGGCTGCCTCCACATCTTGGCCATGGTAAACACTGCTGCAGTGAACATATAGAGGCTCATGTCTCCTTGACGCAACATTTGGGTTTCTTTGGATAAATACCAAAAAGTGGAATCATTGGGTCCTTCTTTGTCTCTTGTTATAGCCTTTGTTTTAAAGTCTATTTTGTCTGGTATAAGTGTTGCTACCCCAGCTATTTTTGTTTTTTGTTTGTTTGTTTGTTTCCATTTTCATGAAATATCTTTTTATTTCCCTTTACTTTCCAACTGTATGGGTCTTTCAATCTGAAGTAAGCGTCTTGTAGGCAGCATATTTAAGGATCTTGTTTTCTTATCTGCTCAGCTACACTATCTTTTGATTGGAGCATTTAATCCATATACATTTAAAGTAATTGTTGATAGATATATAGTTATTTCCATTTTATTATTCATAATTTTGATCTTTTTTTTCCATCTTAAAGAAGTCTGTCTAACAATTCTTATAATACTGCTTTGGTGGTGATGAGCTCCTTTAGCTTTTTCTTTTCAAAAGCTCTTTATCTGTCCTTCAATTTTAAGCGATACCCTTGCTGGGCAGAGTACCCTTGTTTGTAGGTCCTCACTTTTCATCATGCTGAATATTTCATACCAATCCCTTCTGGCCTACAAACAGTTGAGAAATCAGCTGGTAATCTTATGGGCGCTCCCTTATAAGTAACTAGTTGCCTTTCTCTTGCTGCTTTTAGGATTCTCTTTGTTTTTAACCTTTGCCATTTTAATTATAATGTGTCTTGGTGTGGGCCTGTTTAGGTTCATCTTGTTTGGGACTCTCTACACTTCCTGAACTTGTATCTCTATTTCCTTTTCCAGGTTAGAAAAATTTTCAGTCATTATTTCTTCAAATAGCTTCTCTTGCTTCCTCTCTTCTCCTTCTGGTACCCCTATCATGCTAATGTTATGCTTGATGTTGTCCCAGAGGTCTCTTAAACTATCCTCATTTTTTTGTTTGTTTTGTTTTGTTTTTCTTAATGTTCTGATCAGGTGTTTTCTGCTACCTTGTCTTCCGAGTCACTGATTCAACTCCAGTCTCATCTAGTCTGATGGTGATTCCTTTTAGTTGTTGTAGTCTGCACTTCTGACATTTTTTAATGGTTTCTACGCCCTTTCTAATGCTTTCTATCTCTTTATTGAAGTTCTCACTAAGTTCTTTGAACATCCTTATAACCATTGTTTTGAACTCTGTATCTGGTAGGTTGCTTGTGTCCATTTTGTTTAGTTCTTTTTCTGGAATTTTCTCCTGTTCTTTCATTTGGGATGCGTCTCTTTGTTTCCTCATTTTGGCTGCCTCTCTGTGTTTAATTCTATGTATTAGGTAGATCTGTTATGTCTCCCCGTCTTGACTGGGTGGACTTTTGTAGTATGTGCCTTGTGGGGCACTGGCACAGTCTACCTGGTCACCAGCTCCAGGTGTTCCAGGAGTGTCCCTTGTGTGGGTTGTGTGTGCCCTACTGTTATGGTTGAGCCTCGATTCCTATTAGCACATCAGTGGGTGAGACTGACCCCCACAATGATTGGCTGTGATGTTTGGCAATGTCCACATCTTATGGGCTGCTGTATGAGGGGCTTATTATGCCACTGAGTTTGCTCTGGTGCCTATTGAGACTGCCCTCTGTGTGTGCCACTTTTGGGGCTAATTGGGTAGTGTTCTGCTGTGGTTTGAAGTTTAGCTCCAAGTATTTTGGTTCTGGAGGCTGTTGGGAGAGGCTCTGATGCAGGCCTAAATCACCCACTGCCTGTGACCAGATGGGGACTACCTGGTAGGATCTACAAAGTGATCCATGGTTGTTTGCTGCCTGTGATAAACCTGGAGGCACGTGGGACAGGCCACGCTGCAAATCGAGGATATCTGCCACCAGTACCAGGCCTGGGGTAGCTCTGCAAAAAGCCAGGACACCCTGAGGCCTGCTGCCACCTGCCAACTTTCTTAAGGTCCAGCCACCGATAAAGCCTCATGTGGTATGCAAATTGGATGAGGCATGGTCTCAAGGAGTCACTAGAGTGGGAAGAGTTGTGGTCACCAGGTTAATGTAGATTCTGGTTTGTTGCCAGTGCCGAGCCTGGAGATACTTAGCAAAAGTCTCAGAGCACACAGACACCAGTTGCCACCCACCTGGGCCCATAGATTCCAACAGTTTTCCAAGAAAGAGTACAATGTGGGTGGGGCTGGCTGTCTCTGGTGTTAGGGGAGTTGGGTGTGGTGGGGTCTCAGCGGAGCTCACCAGACCAATTCAGATTCAGATTTGGCCAAGGGCGATGGGGGGAGGACTCAACACAGTTAAGGTGGCACCTGCCTGCAGGTTGCACAGGACAAGAACCCCACAGAGGAAAAATGGTGACTGTCCTTCAGCTATCGCTTCAAAATTACACATCTCAGTCTGTCCCCTGTATCTTCTAATTTCTTTCTTTCTTTCTTTTTCTAAAGAGGGCACAGCTCACAGGGGCCTATGCAGGGATTGAACCAGCAACCCCCTATATGCTTCTGACACCCCCACCCCCAAGTCACTGTCCCTCCGCTAGAGCCCAGAGTGAGTGCCTGCAAGTTACAGAGTCTGTGCATGGGTCCTTTAAGACCCATGGGTTTCCTGCAGTCTTCTGTCCCACCTAGATGTTCGGATGTTCAGAATCCCCACTGTTTTTCACAGCCAAATGTTGTGGGGACTTCTCTTCCTGGCACCAGTACTCCAGGCTAGGGAGCCTGGTGTGGGGTTAGGGTCCCTCACTCCTCTGTGGGGATTCTCCATGGCCAAGATATCCTTTCTGATTCTCAACAGCCACATGGGTGTTTGGTGTCAGCCTGTTTTGTGTCTCCACCTCTCCTTCCAGTCTTGATGTGGCTTCTTTTCGTATCCTTAATTATAAAACTTCTGTTCAGCCAGACTTCAGATGGTTCTCCAGGTTGATTGTTCTATAATTTAGTTGTAATTTTAATATGTTCATGGAAGGACACAGGCACAGTGTTCATCTACTCTGCCATCTTGGATTGGTAGAAGATTCTTGCAGAAAGTGTTCTGTACTCAAATAAATTTGAGAAATTCTCAGTTACGAAAAGTTAAACACATTTCTCAATGGCTGCATTTCTTAGAGTCCACAGTAGTGTATACCACGGAATACACTACTGTGCTATAAATCTCTAAGCAGATATTCTCACAAGCACTTTTCCAAACATATTTATCCACCAATCATTTTATGTCCCCAGGGCATCTTTGCGGATTAGTTTCTCACAGAAAATCCTTTAGGAAAATACAGTTCGAGTTGTCTGAAAATAGACTGTGCTGTATTAGGAGGTAGTGAGTTCTTCATTAAGGACAGTGTGTGAGCAAAGGCTCGCTGCTCAAAGGGCAAGAGATGTGGGAAGGAACATTCTGTGGTGGTAACAGGGGGTCTGAGTGAAGTGAAAGGCTCCTGTCAGTCCTGGCAGCCAGTCTTGTCCTTTTAGGCTATAGGGCTTGTGCTGATTTTCTGTCTCAGCCCTGGAATTTTGGGTTTGACTTTGAATAACACCAAGAAAGGAGCCTTTTGGAGTGAAGGATGATGCTAGACAGTTCTGAAAGCCTGAAGTTAAGAGGCCCCCAGGACCTGGGCTGACCCTTTCCTCATTTTGGGGTCCCATCAGGTCTTCTGATGATCAGGGTCATTGAGGGCAATGAAATTACATTGTCTGACATATGACAGGAGCTCAAAACATGTTTCTCTTTGAGATCCATCCTGAGTGTTCTAAGATGTCGATGGCAAAGGCAAACAAGAAAGTCCAGACCGGGAGTCCTGTTTTGGCTTTGCCACTGTTTTGGCTTTGCCACTTTCCAGCTGGATAATCCTGGCCAGATCCATTCCTCTAAGCCTCCAGGTTCTTATGCGGAAAGTGGGAATTGTAGTCACTTCCTCCCCATCCTGTGGTGAGGATCCATAACAGACTCCCAGGGCCCCCCAGCCCGTCTCAGCTGCAGCTGGGTAGGAAATGGTGCAGGCAGGCTCCGGCCATCCTCAGGGCTTTCTCTGATGCTCTGAATACCTGCTCCGGGAGCAGCCTCCAACCAAGGTGGTAGGAACTGGACAATGAATGCCCAGGCAGCCTGGTCCTTATGGCAGATGATTCTAGGAGGCATGCATATCTTCTCAGGAGGTCTCGGAGGGATCCAGCCATCTGTGGTGACCTCAATACCTCACCTTACATTGACGTTTCTTCCTTTCCCCTTCTCATTCTCTCCATTATCTCCTCTAGTTCCTGAGATCACTTCCCAAAGTAACTTCTAGCACCCAACTCCTTTTCTCAGTCTCTGCTTTTGGGGGAACCAAAATACCAAACTAAGACAGAATTTAAAAAAAACACAAAACACTGCCTGTGGAGTGTCTAGCTATGATAAGTGCTTGATAAGTAATAACTCTGCTTATTATTGAAAAAAAAATCAAGCCTGGCTCACCCTCTGGTCTCTACCATGCTACCCCCCCATGCATACATATACACTCATGCTTGCACAAACACGCTTACACAAACAGTTCTGGAGCTTCTTGAGGTCTTATTCTCTCACTCCTGATTAAATTTCCCACATCCACTCAGAACTGCAGGTGAAGTCTGATAAATAAAACTCTTCAAATCCCCCTGTTTTCAACTAAATGTGTACAAACTAAAGGACGCTCTGTGTTATCTTAAGTCGGGTAACTTAAACTGAGGCTTTCAGAATAGGGACCAGCCCTGTTCTGCTGGCAGTCTTTCCTCCTTGCTCAAGTTTTCCTACTTGTCACCAGAAAGGACCAATTCTGAGGTGATTTTGTTGACAAAGGCAAGAGGCCCTACTGGAAATAGTGAACAAAAGCAGGTGGCGATTTCAAGATTGGAGATGGTATGGGTTACATAGATGTTTAGCAGTAATGGGGAGGGACTCAGATATTTACTTAGTGAGCTGGCAGAACATCCCCTCGGCTTCTGACATCTCCTGTGATGGTAAGAAGTTCTACGTCTTCAGCACAATTACAGATTTTTTACTCCCCACCTTTTATATCATCTATCTGGTTTCAGGAATGTTAAAAACCCAACATTCATCATCACACTCCTTGACTTCCCGGACAAGTGAGGCACTTTATGGGAACCTAAGACCATTATGACTCTGTGGGAGACTCCCCTCCCATTTTCCTCTCTGTCCTGTCTATTTCTGCTCAGAAGGATGGTATGAAGAGATGTTATTGGCGAAACCTGCTCAGTGACTGCCCCACCTCATGTCTGTGCACTGCCCCAGCCCATGCCTTGGTAAGCATGTTATTGGCTAATTAGAAAAGTTTTCCAGTAACAGAAGGTGACCTAAAAATGAATAAAAGTTATCTCTTGATCTAGCTCAGAAGATAATTATGACAGAGAATCATCATTTAAGGTAAAACAAATAAACTAGTTTTGTAATTACAAGGACATAGTCAGGCACAGTAGAAGAAGCCTGTGCCTCAGAGGTAGAAAGACCTGAGATTGAATCTGGCTGTGACACTTACTTGCTGTGTATCTTGGGTAAGTTGCTTAACTTCTCTAGGTTTCAATATCTTTATCACTAAAAATGGGGTAAATTAGACTATGCAGGCATCCTTTTGTACTTTTTGTCTGTCCAGAAAAGCTCCATCTTCTGGTAATAGCATCTCCTCTTCTCTGTGTTCTGGTGGAGGTGGCAATCATGGTAACATCCATTACCCACCACCTCCCATGCCCTCAGTGGGGAACAGGCTTGGCCAATAAAGCATGGGCAAGTGAAGTAGGCAAGGTCCTTTCTTAACATTTTATATATAGATGCTGGAGGAGAGATCCTTTCTCTTTCCTTTGCTGAACTGAAATGATAAAAGTCTGGAGGTCTGGGTAGCAATGCCTCCCCATCTTTCTTCCACTCCCCTCTACCTCTACCCCCTCCCCTCCGCCGCTTCTCTTGCTGTGGGAAGAAAATAAAGCCAATACACAGAGAGAAGCAGATCTATAAGCAGAGGGGGTGGGAGTCCCAACAGCACTGTTTCAGTTTCTTTTGCCTTCTTCGTAATTATTACTTTTTATTTTTATTTCGGTTTTGTTATTTATTTATTTTTTTAGAACATTAGGGAGCTTTAAAGGTCATCGAGTGAAACCATTGTTTTCTAGATGAATGAAATGGAGTCAAGAGAGGCAGTGCCTTCTCTCAGGCCATCCAGCTTCTAAGCCAGGACGACCATCACAGGCGTCAGGGTCCAAGTCCAAGGTGCATGGGCATATTATCAGGCTAGTCGGGTAACTTAAAGGCTGATTATGTGTATAATTCCCAAGTCACCCGATGGTGTCTCCCCAACTTCACTGACCTCAAATTCTTCTTATTTTGCCCCACCCCCACCCATCAAACCAACAGTGTCTGAAATTCCACCGTTGTATTTATTCCTTTGGGTTTTCCTCTTTGTGCTTCTTACGGGAGTGATAATACAGACAACTAATTTAAACTGTTGGGTGAATTGCTTTTAAGACTGTCTTTCCTCAGAGAAGAAATGGTTTCAGGTGTCTTAAGACAATGGATTAAAGAAAGTGGATGGCATGTGGCAATGGTTCCAAAAGAGGGAAAATAGCATAGGAAAGAGGAGTTTAATGTTCCTGAAGACAAAAGAATGTCCCCAGAGACAGACTGCTTCAATGTGAGAATCACCTCCTCTCTGTGTTACCATATTTCTCTTCTAAGTTGTTCCCACATAGAATCAAAGCTGCTGATCCTACAGTCATCAGCCCCTTCTTCCCCCGCCTGCAGATTCTACCTCTCATTTTAGAGGCTGAAAATGCAACTCACTTTCCCAACTTGCCTTGCAGCAAGAGTGTATGACCTATTCCTGCCCAAATATGAAGGGAAGTCTGGTGGAATTAATTGTGGGAAATGCTTTAGATGCACAGGGAAAAGCCCCCTTTGTTTTTGCCTTTGAATATGGTAATATAAAGATAAGATGGTTTGAGCTGCTGCAACCATCTTGCAATCATGAGGGACAAGTCTAAGACAAAAAGCCAACAAACTGAGGAGTTTGGTGTGGAAAGATGCAAAGAGGAAGGGTTCTAGATGATATCATTTCACTACAGAAATAATCCTGGGACAGCCCAACTGATTTCTTGTAAGCTAGTAAGATATCTCGTAAGATATCTTGTAAGATAGTAAATTATCATTTAAGTCACATTTAGTTGAGTACTTTCTTTTTTGCTGCCAACAGTCATCCTATTACAATGTCTTATTCTTGTTTCCAAGAAGTTTCCTTGATGGAATATACTTTGCCTCTAAAATAGTTTTGCTTTGATGTTGCTTTGTATTTGTTACAACTGGAAGTTCTACTTGCTTCTTTTTCAAATCTGCTGCATGACATGCACTAGATATCCTTGAATGTGTCCTTTATTTTCAACAACATATTAAGCATAGTTAGTTTGTATTCTGTGTCTGATAATTTCAATATCTAAAGTCTTAGTAGGACTATTTCTGCTGGCTGCCATTTCTGCTTGTTCTTGTTCATGGTGCCTTATTTCTTCGATTTTACGCTGCTCATTGTAGCTAAAATATAATTTGTAGGAGTAATTTGAGATCTAAGGTAAAGGTAGTTTCCTTCAGAAGATGTGTGTCCGCATTTGCCAGGGGCCTTGGGGAGTACCTGAAAACCATGTTCAAGATTTCACATTGCCTGGACCACCAAACACTGTGAATCCGGGCTGCAAATCCAATACACAAGGCCTAGGTTACTTGTGGTTCACCTTTTCCTTGAGGGTGCAGGACTTTGAGGTTCCTGTTATTATGGAGAGGGTCTCCGCTTAGACTGCCCTTTGGATTTCTGTCTCCCATATCCCACAGGCCAACAAAACGAAAGTTCAAATTGCTAGAGTCAGCTAACACCCTTGGTTCAAAAGCGACTTCCATGCTCTGCTTATTTCTTTGGATTCTTATTTTCTCTTTAATAATGTCTTACTATATAACTAACTCTTGCGTGCTTGTAAGATGTTCCATTTATCTAGCAAGTTTAGGTGTTTCCCAAAGGAGAGTTGATCCAAATAAACTAACCCACCATTAGCAAAAGAGGAACTTTGTTCTGTCACCAAGTTCTTCTCAACAGTGTCTCAGGGGTCCTCACCACTTGCTTTTTCCTGCCCTGGGCCTATCTACTTGCCTGTGCCTTCCGACTGCCTTATGCAATTCTTGATTTTGCTGCCCTCTTGAGTTCCCGCCACCAGCCTGGTTTCTGCACACCGGCCCCTTGACACTTGTTCAGCCCCGACTTCACTGAGCTGACTGTGCCCGACTGGGGTTTAGTGGGGTTCCAGCTCCTCCGCCTCCTCTAGCTCCTGAATCTCCAGCTGAGCCTTGATCCAGGACCTTCTGATATGCCAACATTGCTCTCCTGTGTCTCCCCTCCCTAGATGGCTATCCATCTGGCCTTGACTTTTCTGATAATTTCTTGTCCCCCTTCCAGACCCACTACTGCCTTGGCATCTCATGGCACCACCTTGAGCTTCCCATGATTGTTTTCAGTAGATGCATTTGAAACTCAGTCTACTTAATTCTCTTTGTCAAATACAGGATCACATGAGAAGAGTACCTCATGAGAGTTTTATAATGAAGAGTAACTCTTAAATTTTAATCATTCCTTAAAATGTAGAAGACCAAAGTAAAAAAAGAAATTGAAAGTGGCAATAAAATCAGATCTGTTCTTAATTATTTTATTTGGATTTTGAGAGTCTGTTTGGCAGTTTAGTATAGTGATAGATGGTACAGTCTTATAAATCCAATGGACCCACATTTAATCCCATTTCCACCCCTTATTTGTACAATCCATCCTATTCTTCTTAACCTCTATTTCCTCATCCATTAAATGGTGCAATGGAACAAGTAAGTACTTGTTCATTATGTTGTTATGGGGAAAAAGATAAATGGTATGTTTAGCACAGTGCCTTATGGTCATAAGCACTCAATAGAGGAATTATCATTATCATGATTAATAGTATTAAGATCCACCTTCCCTCCAAATATTTCACCAACTGGGTTTTCATGTGGCTGCTCATCCCACATCCCAGCCTGAAATCTCCACCATCTGAATCTTGACCTCATTAAGCAACAGTGTGGGGGTAATTGCTCCCAAATGGCCCTGGTTAAAACACATGTGTTCCTCTGTATTCATGTGTGGTTGGATTTGTTTAATGAGGTGACTAGATGAGTCAAGTCCTACTCCATGAGGTTGGGGGATTGCAATCTGAGATAAGTTACATTCACAGTTAAAAAACATATTGGTTTCTCATGTATAAGAGCTATTTTTCAGAAGATAAGAGGCCCAGAAGGCAAAGATAATTAGGCTCCCAAAGGGCACTAATATACATGTCCTTAAGAGTCTTTGGCATAATCATTTGTAGGATTTTAGATTACATAGGTCAAATCCAACTACCTCATTTGGCAGATGAGGAAGCCAAGACTCAGAAATATGAAAGGACCTTCCCAGGGCCACATAGTTCATTGGTGGCAAAGCCAGGACATGAATCTAGATCCTGGTTCTACAATTAACCAGAGCCATGTGACATGCTGGGTGTGATGGTTTAAAATATGTCTGCAAATAAGTCCACAAATTATTTGGCATCCCTCCCTTCCAAAGGCAGAGTAATTTCCTTCCCCTACAATATGGGCTACAGTTAGTGACTCACTTCTAATAAATAGAATATGAGAAAGTGACACTATGTGACTTCTGAGGTTGGGTCATAAAAAGAACAAAATTTCCTGGTTCTTTCTCTAAACGCTGACTCATGTTTTGAGGACACTCAAGAGGCCTTTGGGAGAGGTCTACTGGGGAGGCACTGAGCCCTCTCACAACAACCAGTGCCAACTTGCCAGCTATGTGACTGAGCCACTGTGGAAGCTGGTCTTCTAGGCCCAATCAAGATTTTAGAGGACTGGGCTTTGGCTGACAGCTTAATTGCAGCTTTGTAAGAGAACCTGGGCCAGTGCCACATAGCTAAGTTACCCTTGAATTCCTGACTCACAGAAACTGTGGGAGATAATATACGATAATATCCAAATATAACTGAGAGCCAAAGGCAAAGCTAAAAACACACTGACTTCCCTCTGTACTCTAAGTGGGTCAAGCACGTGTGATGATAAGTGGCAGGTGCTCTTCACCTCAGTGTGAAGGAGAAAAAGGACAGATGGAGATCCTGGGAACTAGAGGACACATGGCTCACGTGAAGGGGCAGAGCCCCATGCTCCTTTTAGTGTGCATGGTGTGACGTCCCTGGTTCATGACTGGCATGTGTTCTGACGGGACAGCACCGCTCCAAACAGGACGTTCAACATTTTGCATCTGATCTCTGAGAAGGTGGACTCAGTGTTTTCAGATACAAATCTTTAAATAAAACCAGAGATCTGAACTTTTATGTAAAATCTTTGATTTTTAACTATCGGTGAACAATTTATTTTCTTTTTAAGTGTGTGGGGCAGACATGGTGGCAGGGCGTAGGGGTCAGTAGTGGTAACTAGATTATAACTTCTGTCCTGAACCAGTAGGGAAATTTGTACTGTTTGTTTGTTTGCTAAGCTAGTACAAAAACAAATAGGAAGAAAAAAGGAAGGGGGAAAGAAAGAAAGGAGGGAGGGAAGGCAAAGAGGAAGGGAAGAAAGAGAAAGCTGGCCACTTCATTACTTGAGTCTCAAGTAGTAACTAAGATGGAAGGCAGGTTTTGGCAGGGGAGGGAAGGGGACTGAGGGAGGGGCTGGTGGGTAACTGCCCCAAGGGCTGGGGCCTCTAATGGGGAGTCCCTTCCACTTCCAATGCTGCCAAGGGCCAACCCAGCTAATCAACCCTGTTGTGTTTGTTGTTTTTTTAATCACCTTGATGGCCCTCTCCAATTGAAATAATCAAACAATTGAGTTGGTTCGCAAGGCCCCCTTCCTTGAGGACTTGCTGAATCCAGCTGGCTTGTCATTTCTGCTGACTCCATTCCTTGCCTCATGCATGGTCTAAAACAGGTTTCAAACTGTTTTCTTTCCTCTTTTTCAGTTTGCTATTTCAGTTCATAGCAGCTACAATTAAATTTCAGTTCTGGCTAATAGACTCCATAGGCAACTAAAAGCCAAAAGTTAGAATGGCCACCAACATAGTGGTGGCTGAGAGTTTCAGACGCACAAGGATTTGAATCCCTGTTCTGTCATTTACTGACTGGGTGACCTTGAACATGTGCACTGACCTTTCAGAGCTGCAGTTTCCTCCTCTGTGAAATGGGAATAAAAAGTGGACCAAACTCACAGATAGGATTGTTGTGCAATTTAATTGAGATAATATACCTGAGATCATCAGCCTGTGTGCCTGGCACATAGTGAACATTATATATGTGGGCTTTGTAACCTGGAAAACGATGTATTCTTATTTGTTCAAATAGTTGGCATTATATATTTGTGATAGAAATGGAGAAAGAAAAAGAGAGGAAAATCATAGAGAGATATAAGATGTAAATGATTCTGGGGGTTCTTTGGCTGCCCGGTCTGCTTATTAGATGTGCATATGCCAATCTAATATCTTGATCCAGTCTTCCTTCAAATGAACTCTAAAGCCACCTAAGAAACCTAGAGACCACAGACTTTCCCTTCAGGCAGATCCTCTGTAAATGATATTTCAAGGCAGTATAATTAAGTCCTCATTTAAGGTTATCAATAAGCTCTTGGAAACTGATTTTAAACGAAATAGTGTATACCAAAACCAATTTTATCATAGGCTAATTGATAAAAACAAGAATTAAGATCTTACAGCATATTTCTTGTCACAAGAATGTCATCAGACTTCAAAATGAAGACCACAAACACTTCTAATATAAAATATTGAAATAAATGTGAGCTACAAGGTATGACAATTAAGTTCGCAAACTTGCCACCATGCGCTTACGTTGGCAGCACTGTACAAACAGCTTGATAAGGTCTCATAACCTTGGGGTATCAGTGTCTCACAGCTGTGTTTGTGTACACGTGTGGCGGTGTCTTGCTGAGTGGCATTCATTATTGTTGTTGAGTGTTTTTGTGTGCTGTCACAAGAACGTCTGAACTTGAATTAGAGCAACGAACAAACATTAAATTTCTTGTTAAACTTGGCAAGACTGGAAGTGAAATCAGGGACATGTTAGCCCAAGTTTATGGGGATAATGCCAAGAAAAATACGGCAGTGTACAAATGGATTAAATGTTTTTCTGAGGGGAGAGAATGCATCACTGATGAAGAGAAGTCAGGGTGGCCAGTAACCAGCAGAACTAATGAAAACATTCGTTACAAAAATTCGTTCAACTGTGCGTCAAAATCATCAGCTGACTTTGAGAAGCATAGCCGACCAAGTAAACATCAATAAAGAAAGAGTTAGGAAAATCTTAACTGAAAACTTTGGCATGAGAAAGGTGTGTACACAAATGGTCCCGAAGGAGCTCACCGATGAACAAAAGCAAAGGAGAGTCGAAGTTTGCCAAGGCCTTCTGGAGAGGCAAGACGATGTTTTGGGCCGTGTTATCACTGGTCATGAAACATAGGTGTACCAATACAACATTGAAACAAAGTGTCAAAGTGCACAATGGAAGTCAGCCAATTCTTCGTGACCAAAAGTTCTGTCAGTCCAAATCAAGAGTCAAAATGAAGTTGCTAACTTTTTTTGATATCAGAGAGATTATTCATTATGAATTTGTGCCAACTGGACAAACAGTTAACCAACTTTACTATTTGGAAGTGCTGAAAAGGAGGCTTGAAAAAGTTAGACAAAAGCCACCTGAACTTTGCACAATTCACGGCTCTTAGCATCGTGACAATGCCCCAGCTCACACAGCACTGTCGGTGAGGGAGTTTTTAACCAGTAAACAAATAACTGTATTGGAACACCCTCCCTACTCACCTGATCTGGCCTCCAGTGACTTCTTTCTTTACCTGAAGATAAAGGAAATAGTGGAAGGAAGACATTTTGATGACTTTCAGAACATCAAGGATAATACGACGATAGCTCTGATAGCCATTCCAGAAAGAGTTCCAAAATTGCTTTGAAGAGTGGACTAGGTGCTGCTGTCAGTGCATAGCTTCCCAAGGGGAGGACTTAGAAGGTGACCATAGTGATATTCAGCAGTGAATATTTTTCTCGGATGAGTTCACACACTTAATTGTCAAACCTCATATACATACATTTCAGAAAGATAAATAAACATAAGTAAGAGAATGATTTTCCAACCCATTTATTCCAGGTCAGGGTAGTGGGTGGCAGGCGCCTGTACCAGCAGCTCTGGGCACAAGGTGGACCCCACCTGGACAGGAGGTCCTGTCATCGCAGGGCCACTCACACAGCCCCACACTCACTCAGGCTTGGACAATGTAGACACACCAGCAACCTAAGTGCACATATTTGGGACGTGGGAGGAAACTGCAGTCCTCAGAGAAAACCCACATGGACATGCGGATAATGTGCGAACTCCACACTGACAGTGGCCCTTCGAGGAGTCATTTCTTCTTCTCATCAGTGTTATAACACAATGACACCATTGAACGAAACAACATTACTTGAGAACCTACTATGTTCTTTTCCATTGCCCGCCAGAATGGGGAGTCCACGTGGGAAGGGCTGCGTCTGCCAGTGCTTCCTGGTATCCCTCGGGAGTTACCAAGCGATAGCTGTTAAATAAATAAATATTGAGCAGGAAGGAACGAAGGAACTGTTCTCTGAAAGGACATCCAAGACAGTTTCAAGCAGTAAGACTTTAAAACATTTTAAAACAAGGATATAAAGTACATAACAAATTACCTTAGGATGGAGAAACAA
Organism: Rhinolophus hipposideros; assembly: GCF_964194185.1. Taxonomy (NCBI): domain Eukaryota; kingdom Metazoa; phylum Chordata; class Mammalia; order Chiroptera; family Rhinolophidae; genus Rhinolophus; species Rhinolophus hipposideros. The sequence goes on from NC_138060.1 coordinate 1,943,642, forward strand.
ATCTGGAAAAGGGCTAGTGTTACTAGGCTCACAGAGCAAGACAAATGTCAGTTGTGACTCTAAAATCCGGATGCACAAGCCTTCCCTTATCCTGCTTAAAATGCTGACCTAGTGGGAAGCCAGGCAGCCAGCAACCACAGCAGTTACCCCTTGCCTTCAACTGACCTAGCTGCATCTCATTCTCCAGTACAGACTCCGGAAAACTTGGTCTCTTTTATTTCAGAAGAGTCAGGTATTGGAAGAGAATAATAGCAGCTCCGTGCAGAGCACATTTCTTCAGCTTATCAGTCTTTTAAAAAATCACACAAGCAGTTCATCATTTTTCAAATGAGAAAAAAAATGCCCATAAGTAAAAATAAAATGAATTTTCAAAGATTGTTTTTTAATAGTGTTTTTTTTTTCCAGGTGTGTTCTTTTAGAAAGTGGTAATCTTCAACTCCTATGTAAGGCAACAATGTGCTTTATATATAGCACATTTCTTATGCTAACAAAAACAATGTCTCTTAGCATTTTACTCTAGAGTTCAGCAGTGGATGAGGGCTTGCAAATCCCCATTCCTTCAAACATGCTCTGTAGACCAATACTCTACAAATTGTCTGACTGGACTTTGGCTGGAGAGGACATATGGTGTTGAGTAGAGTGTGAAGTTAATAAACATTCTAGACAATGGCCCAGTCACTGCTTTTATGAGCACGTGCCCCCTGTGTGTGCCTCTGTGCCCCTGTGCACTCAGTGTGGTAGCAGCCTCCAACATGGCCCCCAACGATCCTCATCTCTTGATATTCACATGTTTGTACAGGGCTGGCTTTTGTGATCAATGGGACATTGTAGAAATGATGGAGCGTTACTTCCAAAAGTAAGTCAAAAAAGTCATTGCAGTTTCTATTCTGCTGTCTCCTGGATCATTTGCTCTGGGGGAGGCCAGCCGCCACGTTGTGAGGACACTCAAGCAGCCCTGTGGAGAGGTCCACTTGCTGAGGAACTCCTGCTAGTAGGCACGTGAGTGAGCCATCGTGGAAGCAGATCTTCTAGCCCCAAACAAGCCTTCAGAGAATGACAGCCCCAGCCAATATGTTGATTACACGCTGAGCTAGAACCACCCAGCTAAGCCACTCTCAAATTCCTGACCTACGGAAACTGTGTGCAATAATATTTACTTTTGCTGTAAGCTGCAAGGTTTTGCAGTAATTTGTTATGACATAAGAGGTATTATAATTAATGCATTTGTTGTTCTCTCCAGAAAGCTTAGGTGTTTCCTCTCCAATTCACTCTTCCTCCAGGCTTGAGTCAATTCCTCTCCCTGCCTAGATTCTCCAGTCCACAGGGCTCTCTCCTTCCCCGAAGCTCTATCGCCATGCCTGTCCTTCTCATTTGGCGTTAACCAGAGCTAGAAGGACGGACAGCTCAGTCACACCCAACATCTGTGGTGTCTTTATTAGTAGATGACCATATAATTTATCATCGATACATAGATTGACAGAGGGTACTATTAATAGTGACCCGGGAAAACAGCAAAACCCAAGACCACTCTATAAACTTTCTAGTCACCTACAACACTCAGTCACCCTATCTGTAAGAGACGCCAACACTTCTCCAGAAAAGTAACAGGATGGAGAAAATTGTTTATAAGATTGCGGTTTTACTAGCACAATGCTTGGATATGCCAAAAGAAAAAGAAAAGAAAAGAAAAAGTGTAGCTTCTTAATTTTTCCATAATAGATCTTTTTCCTTGCATATCTCTACCCAGCTAGATAGTGAAGGGGAAAATATGATTTTACGCCAAGTTGGTCATTTAAACAATCTCTGAGATTGTTCAGTAGTTACATGGCTGAGCAGAGAGAGACGTAAAACGAGACTTCTGAGCCCCATCTTCCCATCCCATCACTGCAAACCCCCTCCTCATCCCTGAAGATGGAACTTTGGCATATGGAGGACAAGTAGGAAGTGAAAGGGGACCACAGGTGTCCTTTAAGGAATGATCGGTCTGAGCTGCTACGTGGACTGGGGCACTGTTGTGAGGCTATTGGTCCACCCAGCTTTTTGTAGCCATGTGTTAGAACTAGAGCCATCTCTAACAGGTGTGGGGATTATGCTTTGCACAAGGGCACCCACCATGGGGCTGAAATCTAGTCAATGCTTTGCTAGCCAATGTGTGTGTGTCAGAAGAAAGAGGCTTTTCCTAACTTGCACAAAGGCATTCTATGGGCTAGCACAGACCCTGGACAGTGCCCAGAGTCCAAGTTATTTGCTCCTGGCTTTGAATTCTTTGCCTAAGGCAGCTTGTTGGTCCTGATCACAGGCCAGAGATGGTTCCCAGCTCTTTTGGCACTTTTCTGGTCCCACATCAGGCCAATGGGAAATTCTGGGTCACTTACAGGTTCTGTGCAGGCCACAAGGGGCCAGGGTGTCTTCCTTAGAGCCCTCTACAAACTCTCTCTGCTACCACCTGCAAGCCACTGCTCCTGACCTGAGGGCTATGTGGCTTTAAGCAAGAGGCAGGTCCCCCCTAAGGGCTGGAAGGCAGCCTCTCACTGCGCTATAGGATGGGACCCACTCACTCTGAGGTGTGAGAACTTGCCCACCATTTTCTGGATGTTTCTAAATTTCCTTTCCCTAGAAACACCCGACCTTCTCAATGGCCTTCAGGTTTTCCTTTCTTTCCACCTTTGTCCCAGGGTAGCATGAACCAGTTTGGGGTACTCCTGGGAATGACGAAACTCAGTGATCTAGAGTGATATTTCTCCACCATTTTCATGTAGTAACACACAGAGAAAACAATCTGCGTATGGCCCACTGGGTGACTTGAGGGGGTTCTCGAACCCCAGATGGCTGCTTTGGGGGACTAATGGGGTCCCAGCCGCCCACATCCTACCAGGCTGCTCCAAAAGCACAGGGAACCAAGACTCCTGGGGGTTGTGAGGCACCCCAGCTGGGAAGACCTTCCTAGAGCCTTCAGCCTGACTTTACTAGAAGGAACTGTGTAGTTAAGAAATACCTGCGCCCTCCACAAAGCCTGGTTTTCAAGGCCATTGTCCTCTGCAGAGGTCCAGAACCTTTCAGCTTGGAGACTAATGCAGATCAATGGCCTCTTTATTGGAAAAAATCTTTCTTCCTCCCTGGGGCAATGAACCTCGTTCAGCTCTAGAGGTAGGAAGTAGCAAGAAAATACAGTTTCAAGTGGGAAGCTAAAATACACAGGCAAGATATTGGAGAAATAGGATCTCTGACGCAACTGTAATGATGGGAGCTCCTTTCAGGGGGCTGAGTTTGGAGTTGCTGGGTGAGACCGCAAGGTACAGCACATTGGGGCACCAACACCTTGAGCAGACTCACGTCACCTCCAGGGCTTTTGTTTTGCGGAGTGGCTTCTGCAAATACAGGCCATTCAGTGGCTCTGGGTGATTCAAGGAGAGGGAGCCACCCCCTCCCAGGCTCTCTGTGCCCCTTCCTGGTCAGTCCTCATCCCCACAGGTTAATGTTGCCTGATTTTGAGCTTCATATAGATAAAACACCACATTGTGCACGCTTTGTGGGCTTTCCTTTGCTTAACATCTTGCAGCTGCAGGTAGCAGCACTGGCTCTTTTTCATTGCCCTACAGTATTCTGTTGTAGAAAAATACCCTCCATCCATTTAGCCATCCCACACTTCATTTGGATCATTTCCATTCTAGTTCTTACCTACAAAAAGCTGCTAGGAGCATTGTTGTTCACGCCTTTTTGTAAACATCACTCATTTTACTTGTTATGGGGCATTGAAAAAAGAAAACATCCTTCTTAAAATAACTTTGTTTCTGATAAAAGTCATATATGTTCATTCAGAAAACAGAAAGTTTTCAAAGGGTTGCCATCATTGCACATTCAATTTTATGCTTGGCTTTTGCGCAGCAAATATCATGAGCGTTTTTTCACCACAGTCCATATGAAGGAATTTTATTCTCTTTTAAATTCTTTTTGGCCCCATTCCTAGCGTAGGCCATCAGCTAACATTTGTGATAATTATGAGGTTTTGCCCAGGAGAGACCTGGAGACACTTGGCCACCTACCCCATCCCCCACAACGCCCAGACAGGTGTAGCCTGTGTAAAGAAAGAAAGCACTGGGTTGGGAGGGCACCTCCATCACCCCTGGACTCAGCCCCCACAAAGCGACCTCACAAAGTGAAACTGAGAAGAGGATGAGAAGTGCAGCGGTGAAGTTGGAAAACTGAGTAAAAGTAAATAGGGGAAGCAAGCAGTGAGTTTGGAAAGCAGTGTCAGCACCAGTGTCACTGAAAGTGGCTCCTACCTGCTCAGAAATTATGTCGGTGTGTCAGTTCAGTGGGGTCCACGGATTCATGTTATCCTAAAACAGAACGGACACACAGCTAAGAGTTTCCCTTTCCCTTCTACTCAGTTCATTTCAAACACGGGCAAACCTTTCTCAGTCTCTGGCTGACACTCAGTCTGATGATTATGTCTGATCCTAAACCTAAGCACCCTGAAGAATCACTCTGGGCTTTTGCTCCTTCATCTGTAAAATGAAGTGAATGACTGACCACCCTTATCTCTTAGAGCAGGGTTTTCAACCTCAGCACTATTGATAGACGTTGGGGGCCACATCATTCTTTGCTGTAGGGGCTGTCTTGAGCATTATAAGATGTTTAGCAGTATGTCTGGCCTCTACCCACTAGATACCTATAGCAGACCACACTACCCAGCTTTAATAACCCAAAACATCTCCAGACATTGCCAAATATTGGGGGGAGGGGTGCAAAACAGTCCCTGCTTGAGAAGCACTGTTTTGGAATTATTGTATGACTTGAGGTAAATACAATAATGTATGACTTAAGGTAACGTGCTAGCAGAGTACCTGCCACCTAGTAAGGGCTCAGAGTGAGCGCTCTGGGATGAAGTGCTAGCCATCAGTGTTGGGAGGCCCTGGAAGCCTGCACTTGAGGCTGGGACTAATTCACACATGGATTTGCTGATGCATTTCATCATCATTACTTTTTGAATCTTCAGTTTTCCCTTCTTGAAGTGCCATGGTTTCAAAGCCTTTTTTCAGTTTTTTAATTATTTATTTTTTTAATGAGAGGTGCCTTTCTTTGTAGGTAAAAGTATCAGAAATAAAACTCAGGAGGACTGGCATTTGCAAATGGCTTTTGAAACTGGAGAATGTCAAAGAAATGTAAATCATACTCTTCTATGAGCACTGGAGTGTATCTTTTTCTAAAAGCTTTCCAAATCATTAACTCATTGGGCACCGCAACAGAGTATTCTGGCTGAGCCCAAACTGAGTTCTGAGCTTTGCTGTTCGTGGAAAGGCTGGCGAGCACCCACAGGGTTGGTATGCATGGAGGCTTTGCTCATTTCTGGCTGATGGAAGGGAGGAGAATATTCTGTGGACTGTGAGACCCGAGTAAGAAGATGAGGAAGAGGGTGGGATGGTATCGGACCCTTCATGCAGGCTACAGGACTTAAACGAAAGGGATTAGGGCCTTGTTGCAGGAGAATATGGCTGCAAGCCCTCGGGGACTGAGTTAGGGCGTCCTTACATTACACTCCTCTGCCACAGACACTGTTAATTTGGGATCCCTGAACCCAGGTACTCTCCAGACATAAGGCGTCCAAAAGGTTTCAGATCACCCTCATGCCAGACCCTACTGCCACAAACAGAGAAAGAAAACACCAAGGTGCTGTGTGTGACTGGGAACCTCTTCTTCAATTTTTTTCCCAGGTCCCCTCGGGCTTGTCCATGTCTTTGGCTCAGTTTCTCCTTTGACCTTCCTCAAGTTCTACCTGTGTTGGGGGACCAAGGGCACAATTGAGTCCGCCATGTGGTCACTGAGTTGACGCCAGTCACTTACCACTGCCTCGGTGAGGCTGACAGCCCCGCCCAAGGTTGTGACCAGGCCCACAGCCTGCCCTGTCTCCACTGCCTGTGCCGCGCCTGCCCCCCAGTCTGTCCTCCAGCTACAGTCACGCCCACAGTCGTGCCTAGGGCTGAAATCACCCCTCTTGGACATTCCTCCTCACAGCTGCCTTCAGCCAAGCGGCTGCCACCAAGTTCCTGAGAAATGACTCACAGGGACTGCTAACTCTGGGAAAATCTTGTGCATGCTTTATTTGGATGTTGTGAAGACAGATATGATGGGAGTCCAACAGAATGGTACCTGAACTCTAGAGCTTTCAAAACTCTACATTCAAAACTCTACGTTTTGCTCCTGCTCTCCCTTCTTTGTCATCCTCTGGGACCAGTTTCCTGTTTGTTCTCTTTGAGTAGCAAACAGACCAGCCTTGAGGACCCTGGCACTGCTTTATACCTCAGTGTGGCATGTTAGGAGGGTACTCAATGTGCCACTGGTCTTCAAGATACATCTGTGCAGACCAGTAAAACTTCATTTCCCGTTCTGGCCCTTTTTTCCTGGGATGCTCATCGCATCAGGCTGTGCCTGCGTCCGCTCAGCCTTGAGAAGCTTGCTATGCCCTTTGGAAGCCCTCGATATCCATTTGGATTGGCTGGCCAGCTCCTCCCTCTAGAACATGAGCTCTCCAAGGTCACAGGCTGTGTCTTCTTAGTCCTGTTTACAGGACAAAATTATTACCGTGTGAATGTGCATATTTTTATCTCTCATCCTACCAGAGAGGCAACCTTATAGGTGACAACCCAGCTCCTCCCTCTTGCTGAGGAGAGATCCTTTCAGTTTGGTGAGAGATCTGTATAATAAAGAAAAGGGGAAAGGAGAGAAGAGGTAAGTACATCAATGAGTGGTTCTCAAATTTAGTATGCATCAGAACCACCTGGGGATCTTAGTAAAATGCAGATTCTGATAGAGTAGAAGCCTGAAACTACGCATTTCTAACCAGCTCCTAAGTGATGCTCAGGATGCTGGTCCTCAGACCACATCTTGCACAGCAAGAGCATAAAGGGCTGGACATCCAGGGGGTCTGGTGTCAGTGGAGAGGGATTCTGGGGAGCAGAGTCAGAATGGGAGAGAAATGGAGAGAGTGAAAGGAGTATATGTTGTTACAGCCTGTGTGTCTATTGGACTCTCATCATTCTCAAGAAATGCAAGGATATTCATGGTTTGTCAGCTACCCAGCTTCTAGTCCATCATCTGTTAATAGCTTTCCAATATTGTCTGATGGAACGGGATCAGGAACTTGCCTCTCCACAGCATGTGACCAGCAGCAAGCCAATGAGCGCTCCCACTCTGAAATCTGAATCATTGATTCGGGCTCAAAATAGAGAACAATTGGAGTGTTTTATTCCAGCCAAGACAGCTGGGTGAGATGTTTAAGCATTTTCTGCTGCCAAGAATCTTCTGGAGATGCTGGGTGCCTGGTGGTTTCAAGCTTGAGTCCTTTACCTTCCCTTTGCTCTAGTATACTTTCCAATATCCTTCCAAGAGATTCTCCCTCTCTCTCTCTCTCTCTCTCTCTCTCTCTCTCTCTCTCTCTCTCTCTCTCTCTCTCTCTCTCTCACTCCTTTTTTTTTTTTTTGTCCCTAGATCAGCCTGAGTCAGTTTCTGTTGCTTGCAATCAAAGCACCCTAAGGGATATACTATTTAACCAGTATAACATTTTGAAACAATGTTTTACTTCTTGATTCTGTGTGTGTGTGTTAATTATAACACCACTTCCCCACTTGGGCTGAACCCATGGCTCCTGGCTTTGTACAGATAACATTTGGAGTCCGTGCTTAGCACTGTGCCTGAGAGAAACAGTAGATGCTCAATGCATGGCAGTAGAAAGAATGAGTACTTTACAGCATACCCGCTGACCCCTGGCATCTGTGCCTGGAGACATTTTCAGTGGCCGGTAAGCACTAAAATAGCAAATTTTTATAGGAAAGCATGTGCAAGCTTGTAGTAGCACTAGCTAACAAACTTCTGACCTTTTCCTCAGATTTCCTTCTTCCCTGTATTTTTTAAAAGCAGTATTACAGAATGGAGCATGGTCTTTGTTCCATGAATATATTGTGGTTTGATTGAAATATTCCCAATTAAATGAGGATGCCAGTATTCCCATTGTGCATTTCTACTTGTGGCAATTATTGTTAAAAAGAGGCAAGCTCTATACTATAAAGGCTAATAGCCCGGAATTTGGAGGCAAAAAAGATCATTCAGATCTATCCTGACTGTGCTATGAAGTAGCTGTCCTTGGGCATATTGCTTAAGTTCTCAGAGCCTCAGTTTCCTCTTCTGTCAGATCTTCCTCAGTGGGTTGTTGCTAGGGTTCAGAAAGGCGATACCTATAAAATGCTTAGTAAAGTGCCTGGAACATTGTTAGTACTCGATAAACATAAGCTATTATTAAAACTCATTTTTCACTAAAGCCAGAGTGTATAATCCCTCCCTCCCACTCTTAAATAGAAGTCTTAAAACAGGCATTTGAAATAATTATAATTAAAAAATGTTATCATATATGTGGGGAAAAGACAAAGCAGCATACTACAGTTTTGAATTTTTTTTAAAGGAAGGAATGGCATTATGTATAATTTTAATTTTCTTCTTTCTGCTTTCTATGCTTTCCAGATTCTTTTGCAATGAGCATGTGCATTACTTTTATGACCAGAAGAGGAGCCCTGACAAATGCTACCTTTAAAAGAGAAAAATATTGAGGTGAAGTGCAACATGATTTTGTAGGAACTGTGATGCCAAAAAATCCCAGTTAGATGAAGAAATTAATGTTTTCCAGTCAAGAACTTATTAGGACAGAAATTACATCAATTTGTATTCACATCAGCTCGAGTGGCAAATTATAATGCAAAATGAAAGTACATTCATGGGGGGCTGAACCCACACTGGGATTTTGCTGAATGAATCATCAAGCAAGAAATGATCTCAGGAGGGTATGTAACACTGGTCCCTCCCCACCCTTCGGGAAGGTCATCCCTGAGATTTTCCAGGACAGATGAGCAATGGTCCTATTTATAAGCCCTCTAGGAAATAACTACATACGTTTCCTTCCCCCTTAGTTTCAGGCAAGCTCAATTTAGCTCCTGCAGGGTGCCCTCAACAAGTGATCTCCAACCTAGTTCTCCTCCTGTCTGGAAGAGGCCTGGGAGTTGTCCCAGATCTTTCCTACTCACCTTGGATCCTTGACAAAACCTAATCTCCCTGGAAGTCAGTGTTGTCAATTGTAAAACAGGGATAGGACAGGTTCGAAGACACAATGCAGAGCTGGGAGTTAAAAGGAAGCATGCCAGCTGACATCAGCATCCATGTGCTTAACCATGTATTTTCCCTGGTGGGAAAAGGTGACACACAGATAGAGGTAGATTGTCTGCAAAAAAGAGTGACAGGAATTTAGACTTGGGTGGCAAGATTGTGAGAAGGGTGTGAGGGGAACCTGGGTATGGGAGGAAGAGCAAGATTTAGAGGAAAGGGTCCAGAGAAAAAAAGATGTATCTCAAGAGAGCAATGGTCAGCAAGGGCACATACGCAGAGCAATAGAAACCCTGTGGTAGTGACAGCCAAAGAGCTCAAAGCCCAAGCTGCTACAGATTCCCTCTGAATTCATCAACTGGGAAGGATTGTAACATCCCTTCCATTATCCACAAGCATTCAGGGGCTGGGCTTGTGCTCATGACACTTTCAGGCATGGAAGAAGTGAGTTGGTCCAGTGGTAACAAAGAGAGGACCGGGGATGGCAGACTCAAGAGCAGAGGATGATGGTTAAGGACGAGGAAACAGTAGTCACTATGGCTGCAGCCCCCACTGACCAGAGAAGGTAGATCTTTCTGGAAGTCTGTGGAGTTTCTGAAAAAGCCTTTTCAAAGGGTTACAGTGGAGGCTAAAACCATTTTCCTTATTTATTAAAGAAAAGGGTGATTCCTGAATTCCAAAGAACTTCAGGCTCTGCAAGTGGAAGTGTCTAGATGATGAGTATCAGCATTGTTAATATGAGCATTAGTGGAGTATTACTATTAGTATTGACATTGGTATTGGTATCCATTTTCCTTCCCCTCCCTCAATTCACGGATTATCTCCTACATCCATTCTCCAGGGGCCAAATCAATGAACGACTGCTAAGACCCTGCCTCCCTGCATGTTGATGAGAATGGCATGTAGGATCAAATTCAAAGCCCTCCTGACAACTGAAATGCAAAAAAATGCTCAACTTCACTAATCATCAGAGAAAAGCAAATAACAACCACAATGAGATATCACCTCACCCCAGTCAGAATGGCTATCATCAACAAGACAAATAGTAACAAGTGTTGGAGAGGCTGTGGAGAAAAAGGAACCCTCATAAACTGTTGCTGAGAATGTAAATTGGTACAGCTGCTATCGAAAACAGTATAGAGGTTTCTCAAAAAATTGAGACTAGAGCTACCGTGTTTTCCCGAAAATAAGACCTAGCCGGACAATAAGCTTTAATGTGTGTTTCGAAGCAAAAATTAATATAAGACCTGGTCTTATTGTACTATCATATAAGACCAGGTCATGACATAATATAGTATAATATAATATAATATAATATAATATAATATAATACTGGGTCTTACATTAATTTTTGCTCCAAAAGACACATTAGAGCTGATTGTCTGGCTAGGTTTTATTTTCAGGGAAACAGGGTACCATATGACCCAGCAATCTCTCTTCTGGGTATCTACCCCCAAAAATTAAAAACATTTGTTCATAAAGATATATGTACCTCTTTATTCACTGCAGCATCATTCATGGTGGCCAAGACATGGAAACAACCAAAGTTTCCATGTCTTGGAAACTTCGATAGATGATTGGATAAAGAAGATGTGGTACATATATACAATGGAGTAGTAGTACTCCGCCATAAGAAAAGATGAAATACTGCCATTTGCGACAACATGGATGGATCTTGAGATGATCATGCTAAGTGAAATAAGTCAGCCAGAAACAGCAAAAAACCATATGATTTCATTCATAGTGGGATATAAAACAGAAAGCAACAAACAAACAAGGCAAACAAATAAACAAAAAACTCATAGACACAGACAACAGTATGGTGGTTACCAGAGGGAAAAAGGGGTGGGAGGGAGGTAGAAGAGGGTAAAGGGGGTCAAATATGTGGTGAAGGAAGGAAATTTGACTTTGGGTGGTGAACATACAATATGATATATAAATGATGTATTACAGAATTGTACACCTGAAACCTATATACTCTTATTAACCAATGTCACCTCAATACATTTAATAAGATTTATAAATAACTAAATACCCTTCTGTGGTCGGAGAAATACACTTATTGCTCCTCCCCACTCCTCTATCCACATGCCAGATCACTTCATCATAAAAGGAAATTAAATTGGCTTGGAATGAATTGCTTTTCCCAAAGCCATGCAGGTCCCTAAGCTTCCTAGATGACCACCAGCTGAAGGTTTGATGATCTCTTGCTACATAACAGATCTCCCACAATTGAATAGCTTAAAGTAACAGTAAACTTTGATTCTCACACATAGCTTTTGTGGATTAGGAAATAAGGAGTGACTTAACTAGGTGGTTGTGGCTTGGGGTTGCTCAAAAGTTTGTAGTCAAGATGTCACCCAGGGCTGCAGTTATCTGAAGGTTTGGGCTGGAGAATCTGCTTCCAAAATGACTCACTCACATGGCTGACAAGTTGGTGCTGGCAGTTGTAAGGAAGCCTCAGTACCTTGCTCCAAAGACCTCTCCAAAAGGTCATGTGAGTGTCCTCATCACATGACAGCTACCTTCCTTCAGGGTGTGTGATCTAAGAGAGAGTAAGGTAGAGTCAATGTCCTTTATGCCCCAGCCTCAGAAGTCACAAGCTGTTGTTTCTGCCTTATCCTACTGGTGACAAAGGTCAGCCCTACACACGGAGGGGGGGGTGTGGTAGTGGGGACACTATCCAAGGGCATGAATGTTGAAAGGTGACAATCACTGGGGCCATCCATGCCTGGCGACCACCCCTGCGTAACAACTGAAAAACTGACCATGCTTCCCTTCCCAGAACGATTGCTTCTCTTTTTTCTACATGAGTATGAAATCGGCCAATTTTCGGGTACATAACTAATCATGATAACACCACTTGACATTTGCACACCAATGTTGTCACCTAGGAAGCTAATACTGCTCCTTGCTGCAGGTAAAAAAATGAAGACTCAGAGAAGTTAAGTGACTTGTCCAATGTTCCCAACGAGACGTCCTGGAAGGCTGGGAACCGCCTTGTGTGCTGTTCCCAGCCCATTGCCCAGCTAGCATACCACACAGTGGCCACCAAGCCTCAAAGAAAATCTTCTCTGACAAATGTGACTTAGAAAGCAGGTGCAGTGTAGAAAAGATCTGATCGTTCTTTATTTAAAAAAATTTATTACACAGTGATTCATGCTCATTACGAGAAAGCTACAAAATGAAATCAAATTTTTAAAAAGGAAGGAAGGAAGGAAACGACATTGTCCCATAATTCTACCACCCAGATCTACCGGTGTTAATATCTAAGTGTATTCCACTAAGAACAAAGAAAATGTTTTTGAAATACATTACATGAATGGCATCTCCAGTGCAAACTTTGAAGGAAACCCCATCCACTTGGCTTTGTCTGAGGGGAGGAAGGATCTCCGAGTACGGCAGGCTGTGTGGTGCTTCTGCACGCTGCTGCTCTGCTTTCCCGTCCACACCCAGTGAGGCAGGCACACCAATAGTTATCCACGTTGGCAGGCCTGAGCAAGAGTGTTTCTGGGCAGCTATGGCTCTAGGTGGCAAAAGTGGCTCGCCCTCTGGTTTGGTTCAAGGTCTCCAAGGCAGGGGAAGATTAAGTTTAATTCAATCCATTTGGCCTTTTAAGCTGCCTGCTGAGAGTTTGGGTCCCTGTGTGCGCCCAGGGCATTTCAAGACCCCCTTTATCATTTCCCTTACACATGAAATGTCTTATTTGTGGCTGGCTTCTCCAACCAGGTCAGCCGTGCAGACGGCGCCTTATCAGCCCTGTCCACCTGCATCCATCCTCTCAGCACCTGCCTCACAACCTGGCAGGTTGTGGTACTCAAACCCTGTTTGAATTGAATTGACTGCAGTGTTTGAAGGTAATCATAAGGTAGGTGCTAAGGGAATCTGCGATTTGTATTTAGAAGGAACTAGGTTCGCTCAAGAGGATAGGCAGAGTCCCAGGCACCTTTTCTGTGTCATCTGTTTGTAACTCAGGACCCCCAAGGTCAGGTTGCCACCACCTGGAGACAGACGATTCAGGTCCATAGCTTTTCTTCCAAGAACTGCAGAAACTATTCCAATATGTTAGGCACCTGTTTTGTCCTCAACTAGAAAGACAGAACAAAACTGGCTCCACTTCACTGATCTCACTCAGTCTCAGCTTCTGAAGAGTCCTCCCTCCAAGTCCACGTGAGGCAGGCACTGAGGGGCAGCATGGTCGGTCAGACACCCTGGAATCAAATGGCAGGTCATCTACATTCTACATTCCAGCTCTGTAAGTTTCAGAAGTTTTGCTGACCTCTCAACCTCAGTTCTGCATCTGTGAAATGGGAAAAATAACACGAAATTTGCAGCATTGTGCTGCTCAAATGAGATAAAAGTGATAGTTGCTAGTGCGGTGCCTTGGCACATTGTGCTAAGAATATTTATTTTCTTCCTTCTGGGAATATCTTCTAAATTTGAAAGCAGTGCCAGCCACGCAGAAGAGTGCCAGTACTCTTCTTTTGCATGAAGAGTACGTTGATAAATTCTACCCATGGATGGCCTCCCACTGAACAGTGTCTCTATTTATTCATAAGAATCATCTCCCTGTGTGGGTAGGAGATGCTCGCGTACAACTCTAGGCAGTGACATCAAGTGGCCCCCCAGGAAGTCCCAGAAGCCACTCTCAGCACCAGTCAGCAAGAGGCAGGGCTGGAAAGGATACCTGGGTCCCCAGGGGAGAATGCAGGCAGGCTCTGCTTACAGGGGTCTCCTTTCTTCTTGGTTGAAACAGTGAGGTCCCTTCTCTGCAGGAGTCCAAGTTCAGGGGCTGAAGCTGAAATCCTAGGAAGTCCAAGGCTTCAGGTGATAATCCAAGGACTAGAGCATAAAATAGGTTAAGTGTGTCTCTGTGGCTCCCCTGGCAGTCTCCTGCTAAACCCCTTTCCGCCCTCCTGGCATCTTTCTTGTGGACCTGGCTCTTCTGTTTCCACCCTCTTTTACTATGGCAACTTTTTTCCCCACCAAAACTTACCCATCCCAATTGTGACTCTAAACTTAATTGTTTTGACAATCAGATCCATGTGAAAGAGTTACCAGGTCACAATTTGCAATGTGCGGATGTGGGGGTGTTTCCTGAAGACACCACCTATATTTTCTGGGCTGTAGGACTAGAAATTGTGCCCATCCTGTCGTTCCACAGCCTCTGAGAAACAGTCACAGGATTAAATATTTGTCATCTCTGATCTAGAGCAATCCCAGTCTCATTTTGGAGAGTAGAAATCTAAGATCTTGAAAGGTGAAGTGACTTCTCCAAAGTCTCATAGTGACTTTGTGGCAGACCCTAAGGGGATAAACAGATCTCCTGACCTCTTTTCACCTGCCTGTCCCTAATTATAGAATAATTACATTCAAAATGTGATCTGTAAACCAGCAGCTTTGGTGTTACCTGGGAGCTTGTGAAAAAAGCAGTATCTCACATCCAGCTCCAGAAGTACAGAAACAGAATCTGCATTTTAAAAAGATCCCCAGTTGATTTCCTTTAGAATTGCACTTTAGAATTAGAAAAGCACTGGTCTAAAATTTACATTTTTCTCCTGGTTCCTTTGTCATCATTACTTCAACCCCAAGGGTCTGTGACCTTCTGAGGCTGAATTTAGCCCAATCTCAACATATAATGTTTTCAAGGAGTCCTGGTGTCATTACATACAGGACAGTTTTCCAGTGAAAAAGATTTCTGCCCTGTTTTCTGACATTTTTTCCTTTGCCTTATTTAAAATTCTAAAAAAAACCCAAAAGGCTCATTAATGGAGTACTTTTTATAATGGGCAGGAGAACGACCACCTTGAACTTCTTGCAGAAAAGGTATGATAGTCACTTAGTGTGGGGACAGAGTCCCAGAGAGCTGTTTCCAGGCTCTCGGCCTCACATAGAAAGGTGCTGGCTCGGGTAGTAGAGTAGATGGCCATCAGCTGTGGCTGGTTGGCAGTCAGCTGTAACCAGTTAGCCATTAGCCACTGATATAACTGCCGTGGCTGCGCAAGCAGATTGGTTGGTTGGCAAAGAAGTGGAGGGCAGATCGAGGATCCTGTGGCTCCTGCTTCCTGTGTCTCCAACGCAGCCGCCAGCGAGAATATAGTGATATCAACCCCTTATTTATGGCTCCGTGGGTGTTTCTTTTTGGCCTCACCATGTCCTGCGTTCTTGTGCGGGGAGCGGGACTAAGTGTCTTGCATGACACTTAGTAAATAATGGTTACTGGGTGGTGGAATGTGTGTGACAGCACTTAGTAAGTTATAAAGCAGTGCGCAAATATTACTGGTTACAATTCCTTGGCTGGAGTATCACAGAACGAGATGCTTCAGGAACCCACTCAGGCTGAAAATCTTTCTCAGGAATACGATGCCAAACTTAAAGTTTTATAATTATTCTCATTTTATTAGACAGGTAAGGAGCTAGAATAGTGGTTAGCAACTTGACTACGTATCAGAATAACTTGGGGAGCTTTATTTTAAAATACATGAGCCTGGGCTCTGGCCACAGAGTCTATTTCTTGAGGTCTTGAGGGTCGAGGCTGGGCAAGGGTACAAACACTCCCAGGTGATTCTAATACACAGTGAAATTGGGGAACAACTGAGCTGGAAAGTTGTTATTTCCAGATTTACAGTATATATATATGTGAGTGAGCATTCTATCCATATTTATGATATGGCTAAAGCCCAAATTTTCTAATTTCTAAATCTTAATGATAATCAAACACAAGGAGACAGAGCCCAAAATGAATACTAATGGCTGCTGAGTCCAAATAGTATTAACCTGGTAATGATAATTAAGTTTATCATTCATTCTTTCACAGTTTAACATTGGCCAACTAACATTCACGAGATCAAGGAATGACCTAGCCTTGCCAGTATATATGTACAGGCATGTACCCAGTGTCAACAACCAAATTCTCAAATTACTTACGGTTTTTATTCCAACGAAAAGACATTTTGACAACACAAATGTAAGGGTTAGTCCTAGAGAGCAGTTTCCAGGCTCTCAGCCTCACGTGGAAAGGTGCTGGCTCGGTTGTTAGATGGCCGTCAGCTGTAATCAGTTGGCCATTAGCCACTATTGTTTTTATATAACTGCTGTGGCTCTGCTAGCAAGAGTGGATTGTGGATTGTGGTTAACAAGCACGAATTGTGGATGATGCAGATCCTACTTCCTGTGTCTCGCCCAGCCGTCAGTGAGACTGTGGTGCCTGAAGACTCCTTGCTGGGGTGTTGGCGGATGTTTGCTTCTTGTGTCTCGACAGGCCGCCATCGAGAATATAGTGGTATGAACCCCCTACGTGTGGCTCCATTGGTGTTCCTTTTCAGTCTCAGCATCTCCTATGTTCACCTGCCGGGAGCTGAGACCCTGCATTACACTTGGCGCAGCGAGCAGGGTAACGTGCCGGCCAAAGCTCTCCAAAGGGCGGTGGACCAGTTTCTGCACATGAACACCCAGTCTCAGGAAGCCCATGAGGAACTGCACCGGAAGCAGGAAATGCGATCTGCCTGGGAGAAACATGACTCCTTGGTGAACTGGTGGTCCTCTCGAGCCTCCAGATGCACACCAACCTATTGGCCATAGCAGGTGTCGCCTGCTTTTTGGTGGTCCACTGCTGCTATGGGCTCCTGGAGTTGTGGCCATCTTACACCGGGGCCACCACCCACTCAGACACCTGGCACAGCGAGCAGGGTTCCGGCCAGGTAAGAACAGTGTCTGATTCTGGGCAGGACGACATGTGGCCCCCCACACAGTAGCCGGTAGCCACTGTTCTCAGGAGTTGGACCCCCAGTGGAGGGGTGGGCAGACATAGATGGCTCTCCAGCCAGCATGGAGAGGGCCTTGCAGGTTTTAATTGAGCAGTCGCTGGAGAAGGCAAGAAGCGCAGCCGGCCCTGTGGGCTGGAAGTTTCTCACCACGTTGCGTCATAGCACAGAGGAAGCACTTACTGAAGCAGCTCAGGTACGGGACTGGCAGCCCCGGTGGGAGGTGCTGGAAGCTCGGGTCCTCTATTAGAGGAGGAGCTCCACGGTGGAGACTCTGAGGCAGAAGTGGATGACATGAGAGGGAGCAATGTTGCTCCCCACTCCCAAACCCGGCCCAGCATGCAGCAGAAAGTGAAGCATGAGTAACCTTTAGGCCCCGGGGGCATTGCTGCAGGCAACCCAGCTGTGACTGAGTTCACAGCCTACACCCTTACACTCCCACTGAGTTGTGGGAACTGGGGAGGCAGTGCCAACAGCACCGTGGAGAGCCACTCCCGGTTTGGCTGCTGCGTTTATGGAATGAGGGGGCAGACAGCATTCTGCTCCCCAGGCCACATGGAAAAGCTAGCCTTTGTGACAGCGCATCTGTCCCTGTGACAGCAGTTGCCGAACTGTCGTAGGTTGGCCCAAGACCAGGGCAACCACATTCTAATGGAGTGGCTCACTGCTGCAGTATGCACAGTATGGGGACAGGCTGGTGAGCTGCCAGACACTGAGTAAATGGCAAATGTATACTGAACTTACTCAAATCATCTGTGAAATGGGTATGACATATGCTATGTTTAACCCTAATGTACAGGGGCCAGATAACGAGTGTTTTACAACCAGCATGAGAGATCTGGTTTTGGATTCTGCATCTGAGAGTGCTTTTGAATCCGAGGTTGCCATTCTTACGCCATATGTGGGGCGATGGATCCATGAAGTTATCACCGCTATGGCCACCCTAGGGGATCTTGAGAGCATGGCGGAGGAAGTTAAGACGTGAATTCCAAGAAGCCAAGACCAGGAAGCCCAAATCAGAAGCAAGGGACCGAGGTCGCGGGCCTCAGAAAGTAAAGCACATGCAGATGTTGTATAATCTCATGGCAGCGGAGGTTGATCAGGAGAAAATAGACCGACAACCCAATGCATTCTTGTTGGAACTTTGGAAACAGTTGCGTGGGAACAGCAATTCCAGAGAAGCCTAAAGGAGAAGTCTGGGAAAGCACGACCCGTGTCCCCCCAGGACTTCATGCCGCCGCTTGAGGACGACTCCTTTCAGCTTGATTAGGGATGGGGCCAAGGTACCCGGTCAGAGGGGACGAGCAGGGACCGGAGGCCCCATGTGGAACTGGCCATACATTGGTCCCCTTCTAATGTGCAGAGGGTTTGGGCCCTAGTTGACACTGGCGCAGACTGCAGTCTTGTTTATGGGAACCCAGAACTCTTCCCTGGACCAGCAATCTGCATTGATGGCTATGGGGGAAAGATTGTGACTGTGAAAGCCGTTTCCTTACCACTGGGTATAGGAAGGCTTCCCCCTCGTACCTACAAGGTTTATGTCTCCCTTGTTCCGGAGTATATTCTAGGGGTGGATGTGCTACATGGCCTCAGCTTACAGACGTCGGTAGGAGAGTTCTGTCTCCGGATCCGGGTGGTGAAAGCGGTGACACGTGGGCATGCTCACCACCCTCCTCAAGTGTTGCCACAGCCCTGGCGCGTGGTTACAGTGCGACAGTACCGCCTGCCAGGAGGGCAGGAGGAGATTGGTCATACAATATTGGAGTTGGAGAAGGCACATATTGTGAGGCCAACACACAGTCCTTCTAACTCCCCAGTATGGCCTGTCAAGAAGCCAGATGGGACCTGGCGAATGACTGTGGACTATAGGGAGTTAAATAAGGTGACACCACCCTTGCACGCTGCAGTGCCTTCAATACATGATTTAATGGATCGTCTGACTGTCAGCCTGGGGACATATCACTATGTAGTGGACTTGGCCAGTGCTTTTGTCTCCATTGACAATGCACCCGAGTGTCAAGAGTAGTTTGCTTTTACTTGGGACGGGCGGCAGTGGACTTTTCAAGTCCTTCTGCAAGGATACTTGCACAGCCCCACTATCTGCCACGGGCTCGTGGCCCAGGATTTGGCACAGTGGGATCGCCCGTCCTCTGTGGCCTTGTTTCATTATGTCGATGATATTCTACTAACACCAGATTCTGTTTCTGATTTAGAGCAAGCAGCTCCCTCTCTTCTCCGCCACCTAAAGTCACGCGGCTGGGTGGTGAATGAGGAAAAGGTCCAAGGCCCTGGCTTATCCGTCAAGTTTTTGGGTGTTGTGTGGTTGGGTAAGACAAAAGTCATACCCAAGGCAATTATTGACAAAATACAAGCCTTTCGCCGGCCAACCAAGGTCTCCCAACTGCAGACATATTTGGGTCTGCTAGGATATTGGCGGGCGTTTATACCCCACATGGCACAAATGGCAAGGCCCTTGTATTCCATGTTGAAAAAGGGGGGCCTCGTGGGCTAGGACAGAGACTATAGAGCAAGACTTCATTGCCACGGGCAATGCAGCAGGCACAGGCTCTGCAAGTAGTGGACCCCGGCCGCCCATTTGAACTTGATGTTCATGTCACCTAAGAGGGGTACGGATGGGGCCTCTGGCAATGGCAGGAACGACTCTGGTTGCTAGTGGGATTTTGGTCCTAATTATGGAAAGAAGCGGAGGTCTGCTACTGTCTAATAGAGAAACAGCTGGCTGCTGTGTACGCAGCCTTAGTGGCCACAGAAGCCATCACAAGAACGGCACGGGTGTTGGTTCAAACAAACTATCCCGTCCAGGAGTGGGTTGGTATGTGGACCCAAGGGCCCAAAATGGGGGTGGCACAGACCACCATCCTTGCCAAGTGGGGTGCCTACTTGGAGCATTGTATCACCCTCAGTTCAAGCCGTTTCAGCACAGAGCTACAACTGGTCCTGGGGCCTGTGGAGCTTGTAGCCCAGGCCGTGCCAAATGCTCCACCTAGTGGGGAGGACTTGGAGTCCTCACCCTACAAAAAAGGACAGTCCCAGTACCTGAAGATGCCTCATGTACTGATGGCTCTAGCCAGGAAGCTGCAGCCGATTGGATGGCTATTGTACAGCCCAAAACAGACACCATTTGGTTTGATACTGGGCCAGACTAGAGTAGTCAGTGGGCTGAGCTATGGGCTGTGTGGAGGGTAATCAGCCATGAGCCTGGGCCCCTAGTTATTTGTACTGACAGCTGGGCGGTGTTCGGGGCCTAACGTTGTGGCTCCCTACAAGGAAACACCAAAACTGGTTGGTAGGACACCGTCCACTGTGGGGTCAAGCCATGTGGCAGGACCTCTAGGACCTAGGGCAGAGAAAGGAGGTGACCCTAATGCATGTCACAGGTCACTCCCCTTTAGTGTCCCCAGGTAATGATGAAGCAGATGCCCTAGCACGGGTCCGATGGTTAGAACGGGGTCCTGCCACTGATGTGGCCCATTGGCTGCACAGGAAATTGCAGCACGCTGGAAGCCAAACCATGTGGCAGGTGAGCAGACGCTGGGGTCTGCCTTTGAAATGGCAGGAGATAGCAGATGCCTGCTATGATTGTGCCGTCTGTGCCCAGGACAGTCCCCAAAGGCGGAGGCTCCCCTGGGAGACACAGCAGATTACGCGAGGAAGGGTGCCCCTCACTCGCTGGCAAATGGATTACATTGGACAGCTGCCTAAGGCCCGCAATGCAATATACACATTTACAGCAGTGGACACTGCTACGGGGTTGATGTTTGCTTGGCCGTGTCTGGCCACGGATCAGCGGCATACAGTCGTTGCTCTTACACGGCTGTGCGCCCTCTATGGGCACCCCCAAGTCATTGAAAGTGACAGGGGTACCCATTTTACGGGGCAAGAGGTGCAGCGCTGGGCTGCCAGGATGGACATGCAATGGTTGTTTCATGCTCTGTATAACCCACAGCAGCTGGCATGATTGAACGCTATAATGGCCTTTTGAAGCAAGGTCTACGGATGTCAAAACACTCTCCCACGATGTGTGACTGGGCCTCGCGTCTATGGGATGTCCTGAGAGTCCAGAATGAGAGACCACGGAAGGGAGGACCGGCACCAGTAGAAGCTCTGCTACATCGAACGGCCGCTCCCATTCAATTACAAGTTAAAGCCAGGCTATGGCAGGAATGGAAACATTTTGCTGCCGGCACACACATGCTTGAAAGCAGGGGAACGGCAGCAATGGCCTTGGCCCTGGCAGGTCAAAAGCCCCCACTGTCGATGGTTGGGCCTGATAGCCCCATGGAGGGCCGGTTTGACTCATGATTTGCAAGTGACGCCAGGGATGGTGGCTGAGTGGCCACCACAAGTGACTGTAGTATACGGAGGTCCCTATATTGGGATAATTTTGTAGGGAACCTATGTGCTCTCACTATGGCCTATTATGGGGTCCCCTGTACTGTTACATGTTGAAACTATGCAAGGGACCCCAAGTACTGCCATAAAAGTCTGGTACCACAAACCGGGAAAGGTGCCAGTGGCAGCGACCCTCCTTTCCCAGGACAAAAAGCTAGCGTGTATCCTTAACAGATGGAAGGGATTTGCCATTATTGGTTCCTAAGACTACCGTTTCTTTTCGTCCATAGGTGTCAATAGTCTAATATGGCACAGGGTCCCTCGCAGAAGACGCTTGTCGTGTAGATTATGAGGCGAGAACCTGTAGGGGTGGAGTGTGGGACAGAGCCTCAGAAAGCAGTTTCCAGGCTCTCGGCCTCATGTGGAGAGGTGCTGGCTCAGATAGTGGATGGCCGTCAGTTGTGGCTGGTTGGCCATCAGCTATAGCCATTAAGCCATTGGTCACTGATATAACTGCCGCGGCTACGGAGGGGAGCCGAGGAGAGTGAAGGAGGAGACTGAAGGAGAGTAAGGAGAGTCGAGGAGATTTGGTCGGTTGGCAGCAAAGCGGACAGCAGGTCGCATGTCGTGTAAACCCTGTCTCCAGTGAGACCATAGTGGTATGACTCCCCTAACTAAGACTCCGTGGGTGTTTCTTTTTGGCCTCACCATGTCCTGCGTTCTTATGTGAGGAGCGGGAGCAGAGACCCCGCAGGAGACCCCCGCATGACAGGGTGATTCCCTGGGAGACGGGCTTCTCCTCTGTTAATAGTTCGCCTGGGTCACAGGGCGCAGTGTCCCTGTGGGGATGCGGAGAGTTTTTGAAGTTCCAAAGCTCTTCCTGCACCAGATTCAGAGCCTGTATATTTCAGCAGTTTTGTTTACTCCTGCAGGGATCCGCCCAGATAGGTGGGGCCAGGGGCGGGGTGAGGTGTGAGACGTGGCCCAGAACAATTGTGGCGACCACCACCACAGCCAGTCCCGCTTCCACAGCTCCCTCCCCTTTGCCAGAACTAGTTGGGCTGCAAATCTGTGTCTGTGGTCCACAGTTCTCAGAACAGCAAATATCCTGTTCTTTTGATCTGACACTGCTACTGTTCTGCTTCTAGCATTGGGCAGGTGGGGGCGGGGCGAGCTCTGGGAGGGCGGGGAATGGGCTGCTAGTCTCAGTGCCTAAGGCTTCCGTTCTCTGCTCTGCAGTGACGGCTTGTCGTGCAGGGCGGCAGGCGGGGTCTCAGCTCCCGCTCCCCACATAAGAACGCAGGACATGTTGAGGCCAAAAAGGAACACCCACGGAGCCATAAGTAGGGGAGTCATATCACAATATTCTCACTGGTGGCATCCGCCTCTCTGCAATCCACTCTTGCTAGCCCCCATTTCTCTCTGCTAGTGTAGCCACAGCAGTTATATTAGTGGCCAATGGCTTACGGGTTATAGCTGACGGCCAACTAGCCGCAACTGATGGCCATCTGATTACAGTTGATGGCCATTTACTACCCGAGCCAGCACCTTTCTACGTGAGGCCGAGAGCCTGGAAACTGCTTTTTGGGGCTTTGTCCCCACAGGGCTTAAACCACCGTTTTCAGCCTTCTTCCCTCAGTCTTTTCTCCGAGGTCTCTGCAGTGAGCGTTGGGTTCAGCCGTGTTATCTGCTGCCCCCTCAGCCCTGTGGGCCGTAAGCGGAGCCCTAGCAGTCCGAGTCCTTCCCTCTCCCGCAGCTGCGGAAGATCCGGGAGCAGCGAGCACGGAGCACTGAGCCTGGTCTGCGTCCTGCGCCCGCCCGGCTCCATCTGCGCACTTCTCCCTTCCCTCCTCCCCCACTCTCGCGATTCTCCCACCTTTAGGTGAATTCAGTAGTGGGCCTCTTCGTCTTGCCCGTCTGCTGTGCAGGGAGTCCTTTGTGGAGTTATTGTTGTTCGGTTAGTTGTAAATTCCAGGGGAGCGTTACAGAGGCTCACCTCACGCCGCCATTTTGATTATGCCTCTTAAGCGTTCTTATAACCGGTGTTTTAAACTTTGTCTCTGGTTGGTTGGTTGCCTCCATTTCATTTAGTTCTATTTCTGGAGGTTTCTCCTGTTCTTTTGATTGGGATATGTTTCTTTGCTTCTTCATTCCAGGTGCCTCTCTGTGTTTGCTTCTATGTTGCAAGTAGATCTCTTGTGTGTCTCAGTCTTTTCTGGGTGGCCTTATGTAGTATGAGTCCTGTGTGGTCCAATGGCACAGTATCCCTGATATCCTGTGCATGTGTTCTAGGAGTGTCCTTGTGTTGTGCATGTTCTTCTGTTGTAGTTGAGTCTTGATTTCTTTTGGTGTGTCAGTAGGTGGGATTGACTCCTAAATTGACTGACAGTGAAGACTGGCTATGCCCACAGCATATGAGCTGCTATGTGTGGACTGACCCCTTAGAGCAGGATTTGCCACCGTAGGCTCATGTGCCTGTTGAAATCCCCACTTTGGGTGCAGCTAACCAGGTAGTGCTCTGGTGTGATCTGAAGCCAGCCTCTGAGCATGCTGTTTCCGGTGTTTCTTGGGATGGCTCCCATGCAGGCCAATTTCAGCCTTGCCTGTTACTGTCCTGGGGCTACCTGGTAGGAGCCACAAAGCTATATGTGATTGGCTGCTGCTTTCGGTGGACCTGGAGGTATGTGGGGGTGGCCTTGCTATGAGCCAAGGCTGGCTGCAATCAGTATTGGGCCTGAAGTAGCTTAGCAAAAAGACCAGGGCCCCCTAAACCTGTTGCCACTGGCCAGCTTCTAGTCAGGCTCAGCTGTTGAAAGAGCCTCCTTGGGTGCTCAGGCTGGACTGGTTGACCCAGTGCTGAGAGTGCCCTCGCCGATACAGCACTAGCTGGGCGGGGCAGGGTCCCAGGGAGTCATGAGGTGTGGCCAGTGGTTTTTACAAAGTTAACGCAGATTCAGTTCTTATGCCATTGGCCAGCCTGTGACCACTTCATGAAATATCCTGAGAATACTGCAGCCAGCCACCATTCCCCTCGGGTTTGCAAATCCTTAACAGGTGCCCATGAGAGGTTGCAGTGCAGGTTTGGGGTCACTGTACACCACCAAAAGTTCTCTGGGCTTCCATGGGCTGTCTGCTGATGTAAAAGGCTTCTATGGCTTGTGGGGCAGGGCTAGCCACCCAGGCTCTGAGAGTGCCCCAGACAATGCAGCTCTAGGTGGCTGGGGTGGAGCCATGGAGGTATGGGGTATGGGCAGTGATTTTTACAATGTTAATGCAGTTTTGGTTCTTGCACTGGAGCTGGGCCTGTGACCTCTTTGCAGAAATGCTCTGAGAACATTGAGCATTTCTCAGATGGCCAGCCACTGTTTGCCACAGGCCTTGCAGGTCCCCGAGAGCTGCCCAGGAGAGGCTGTGGTGCAGGGTGTGGCTTGCCGCTCACCAGCAAAATTTCTTGCGACTGCTGCGGACTGTCTGCTACTGTAAAAGACTTCTGGAGCTTGTGGGGCAGAGGCTGATAGCTCAGTAGCCGAGAATGCCAAGAGTGATGTAGTATTAGCTGTGCAGGGGAAGGGAGCCAGGGTGTCAAAAAGATCACCCAGCACATCTCCACGCAGACACGGATTTTACCAGACAAATGTGGTCTCAGATTTTGGCCCTTTGAGATAGAGTTCAACACAGAAAAGATGGTGCCCTCCTGTAGGCTACACATGAGGCAGGCTTCACACAGGGACAATTGTTGCTCTTGCCCTCACTCCAAAACCACGCAACTCAGTTTTCCCGTGTGTGTCTCTGGTGCCTCTCGAGTTGCTGCCCCTCCACCAGAGACCAGGGGAGTGTTTACAAGTGAGCAAGTTTCTGTGCAGGCTCTTTAAGAGGGCATCTGGGTTTCTAGCCATCTTCTGTCTCACCAGGACAGGCAGAGAAAGTCCTTGCTGATTTTCACTACCAAAGATCGTGGAACTCCTCTGCCCTGCACAGGACCCCTGGGCTGAGGATCCGGGTGTGGGGCTAGGACCCCTCCCTTTTCTGGGGGGACCTCTGCCGCTGAGGTGTCCCTTACAGTATTTAACCACCATTCATAGGTTTGGGGTCAGCCCTTCTCACGTCTCCTCCCCTCCTACCAGTCTCACTGTGGCCTCTTTATATCCTTAGTTATAGGGATTCTGTTCAGCTGGTCTTCAGATGAATCTTAAGGTTGATTGTTCAATAATTTATTTGTAATTTTGGTGTGATTCTGGGAGGCAGTAGGCAAAGCGTTTACCTAATTTGCCATCTTGGACCTTCTCCTAAAAAAGATCTTTTGAATGGACACTGTGTATGGATTGTTGACCAGCTGTCCTTCTTCTACATAACTGAGTGGCAGTGACATAAAGTATCCCTTAAGCCAGCCATGAAAATAAGTATACCCCTAGAAGCTCAAGACCTGAAAGCAAGCTGTTGCTTTTCCCCACCCCAAAATCACAAGGCAGGCCTAAAAGAGTCTAAAAGAACTTTAATTGCACTTTTCTTTTATCTACAACTTTTTAAATTTTATTTCCCCAGCATATGTATTTTTCAGGGAATGCTTCATAAAGATCTACCTTCACATAACATGTGGTACTCAGAGTAAAAGGTAGTGATATTCCTGTTTTTGTGGATTTGTTTAAATGGAACCAATTGCCAAACAGTTGTTTGGATTAAAAATCAAATAGTTAATGTAATTGGGCTTTCAAAAGGCAGTTATTTTGATTAAAGAAATCATATCTGAATGACCTTTGTAAGCTTTTTATGCACAATCAATGGGTCCCACACATTCAACCCTTCTGAGGAATCAGGATTGCTCAAGTAAAAGGGGTTTATCAGAAGAGAAGATTCATGAAACTCCATTGAAGATAGGGTAGCAGAGCCTCCCAGGAACTGAAAGGTCATTAGGAACCAAAAAAGGCTACTGCCTCCATCTCTTTTTCTCACCTCTCTCTGGAGCTAGCTGGCCTCTCATCATTGCCTTCCTCTGGAATTCTGTTTACCAATTGGCATGCCCAAGGCTGAGAATTCATCACTTTAGTTCTGTACCCACGATTATGTCTAAATTCATCCTGAATCTGAATTTTATTTCACTCCATTTTGAATCCCCAGGAGAGAATTGGATTGGATTGGTGTGGTCAGAAGTCTAGCTCTGGTCCAGTTAGCTGTACCCATGATGAGTCAGAGGTCACAAGAAATGGAGGGCTAGCCCTTGCTGGTGACAGGTGGGTCAGGGAGGAAATGATAGATACCTTCAGAATATTTTCTGAACTGAAAATAGCTGATTCCTATTTGCTCCCTCTTTTTTTTTTTTTAACCAATACACAAATACCTTAAAGGTAAGAGACTTTTTTTTGCCTTTATCTCCACACCATTCTTAGCTCAGTGCCTCATATATAGAAGATGCTCAATAAGTAAAATGATAAAGTTGGTCATGCCCATTGCTAGTCATACATACTTCTAATGGCTCTTACCATGATGGACATAACCTATCTGGGTACTGAGGCAAGAAAAACAGAGGGAGTCAGATGGGCTGATACTCCTGAGTTCTTTTTCCTAGCATTGCTTGGGTTAATAATAGCTGTCATGCATTGTCCATTTTCCAAAAGGCAAACATAATGTAAAGTGCTTTATACATCATTATCCCATTTATTCACCAGGATAACCCTGTGAGGAAACTGGAACTCAGAGAAGGTAAGTGACTTGCCAATGGTCCTAAATCCATAGCCCAGCTCCTAAATCCATAGCCCAGACCTCTTAAGCACTGTATTTTCCTTCCTTCTATACAATGAAGAGTCGTGAATGAGGCTGGGAGATTAGGCTAAGAGGAGAGATGTTGGCTGGATCAATGACAATTTTGTGAACTAAACAAAATTGTTCTGTGCTAACAATTTTTGAAAGCTTTTTGAACATGGCCTTAGGCCTATCATGGTTCTGAGGTTTTCCTATAACTCCTTTTAATTGAGTCTTTCTAGGCTGAACTGCAGGATTTAAGTAATTCAACAACACAAAAATAGGAGTTCTCAGAATTTCACTTCTTTCCTTTTAAGCTGGATGAGAATGTGTCCTGCAGCTCTCTGCTTTCATGCACAAGAAAACATTCTGGGAGTCTGAGACAAGACCTGGGTCAGGGCCGCCATTTTTTATTGTACTTTGCACAGGAGGGCTGAAATGAAGGCTGTCCTCCACTCACGAAGGCATGTAGCCTGGCCCCAGGTTGTCTCACCCAGAGAAAGAGGGGCCATATTCTAGTTCGCACGCTAGGGCACCCTATGGTGGCACTGTGCACTAGGGGCAGCCTAGGATAGCTATAACATCATTTCAGGTTATGATTGTGACTTGTGATAATGCCATTTCTGGATACTTCTAATCTCCATACTAGCAAAAGGAATCCAAATTCTGTTAAGTCATTCTGAAGGGAGAGAGGGGTTGACATCGCTGATTGGACTGGGTTTCCAAATGGTTGGAGTGTGGGGTCTTCTCCTTGCCACTTCCCAGCTGTCCCCCACCTCTCTACCCACAGCCCTTAATCCAAGCCCCAGGGGATAATCTTAGCAGTTTGGGGAATGGTGAGGAAATAAACTGGAACTCAGTTAGCAAAACAACTTGGTGAAGAACAGCCTAGAGCAGACCAATGTTAACCCCCAGAAAAGATGGTTTGCCTTAGAGCTCTTTCCTTCTGAGAAAACTGAAAGACCCTCCACCTAACCCCCAGGACACTATAGGTGTAGCTTAGGTGTTACATCAAATTTATGGTCTCTTTACTTTTGTTTCTAGATACTGTGATGACTTTACAATATACTGCCATGTATATTGTATATTGTAATTATGTATGTGTGCTCATCCTGAAATATACACACTTTGAAATATATTTGAAACAGAAATAGGATTTTAAAGGAACAGAAAGATTCTGAGTTTCAGGATCCCTCCTGTCCCTACCCCAGGTTCATTCAATACTTGGATATATTTATGCATGGCAGTACCTAGACAGCAAAGCATGGGTTACAAATGATCAGTGTGGAGGGACAGATCTGGGTGTGTTCAGGTCTCGTCTCTGTCACTCACTAGCTGTATAATCTTAAGCAATTGCTCAAACAGTCTAAGCCTCATTTTCCTCCACTAGAACAGAGATGATAAACAATTCCTTCTCCCTAACTTCACTGTAAGGTTCAGTGAGATGATATATGTAAAATGCTGAGCACAGAGCCAAGAACTTAGCCCCCATCAATGCCAGCTCTTCTCATGTCTCTAGATGTGAACCTAAATTTCAGTTGAGGACTTGTTGAACACCGGACACAGTTTTTGTCATCTTCTGTTGGAAGCCCTCTCTTTCCTCCACGTGAATGCCCTCAGAATGTGATCCTGGTGCCCAAAACTGTCTATGTCGCTGCTCCCGCCAGGAAGAAGTTCTGGTTCCCATCATCTGCACTTAGCTAGTGAGCTCACTTAACAATTTTGTTCTTCAAACCCCAGAGGTGCAATGGGAGACCAGCGAGCTTGTTAACACAGGTGTAAAGCTAGAAGGAATGAGCTTTCTGTTGGATGTACTTTAGGTACAACATTGTGTGGAAAATGAAATGATGAAAACTCAGGACACTGGTAAACAGAATGCTCATGACACCAAATTTTCCATTCTTACATACAGTTGCCTCTACCTCTGAGTATAACAAAACTTCCCAGTGGCTTCTTTTTATCTGATGAGGGAGGATAGTGTAGTCAGTGTGTGTACTGACTTTCGGATGAGTCAGGGTCGTCTGCTACTAGCTGAGGTACTTTGGGCAAATTACTGAACCTCCTTGCACTTCAATTTTTGCCTCTATAAAACAGAAATATTAATAGCATCTATCTGTCTCACTTGTTTTGAGAAGCAATTGAGATAGTGAATGTAAAGTGCCTGGCACATAGTAAGCACTCAATAAGTATACATTATCACCAGCCCCATCATCATAATTATTACCTACATCTTGGTGTAGCTGAATGTATGATAAGAGATCTGCAAAGCAATCAGCCTTCTGCCCAAAATGGGCACTCAATAAATGGTGGATATTATAATGTTTCTGTTGTGAATATCAACTCTAAAATCTAATCCTTTTCAAAGCTGTCCAAGGGCTTTGAAAAGATCTTTATAAGATCTTTGGTTCCCATCCGTCTCCATGGCTCTGAAAGGATGGTTTCCTATGACCAACAC
The DNA here is from genome assembly GCF_964194185.1 of Rhinolophus hipposideros. Taxonomy (NCBI): domain Eukaryota; kingdom Metazoa; phylum Chordata; class Mammalia; order Chiroptera; family Rhinolophidae; genus Rhinolophus; species Rhinolophus hipposideros. The sequence continues at coordinate 1,973,096 of NC_138060.1, forward strand.
TGCTGGTTGTCATTCCAAATGCCAGTCCCCCTTCTTCCTTGTGCCTAGCCCCAGGTGAGGAATCATGATTGGCAGTCATGTGCCTAACACAAGGGGAGGAATCATGATTGGTGCAAGGCAATTATGGCAGTCCCATTTATCTTTACTTTAACATTTATCTTTACTTTAACTAACCATATTTAGGGGATGGCATGTGACTGAGTTATGGCCAATGAGACATGAGGGAAAGTCTCCCAATAGAAGGAAAGAAGACTATGAGGTGAACCCTATTTTGGTTCCTGCCCTCTTCCTTTCTACTTTAGGTATTCTCATATGAAGATGTGATGCTTGGAACTTCAGGTGCCATTTTGTGACCATGTGGTTACAAGGATTAGGACAAAAGTCAACATGTTTAAGATGACAGAGCAGGAAAATAGAGTCCAGATTTTTAATGACATTGCTAAGCTACCAAATTGACTTGAGCTGCTTGCCCCCAAAACTTTTCTTTGTTTTTTAAGATTTTACTGGGGAAGGAGAACAGACTTTATTGGGGAACAGTGTGTACTTCCAGGACTTTTTTCCAAGTCAAGTTGTTGTCCTTTCAATCCTAGATGTGGAGGGTGCCATTCAGCTTCAAGTTGTTGTCCTTTCATTCTTAGTTGTGGAGGGCGCAGTTCAGCTCCAGGTCCAGTTGACGTTGCTAGTTGCAGGGGGCACAGCCCACCATCCCTTGTGGGAGTCGAACTGGCAACCTTGTGGTTGAGAGGATGCACTCCAACCAAGTGAGCCATCCGGGAGCTCAGCGGCAGCTCAGCTCAAGGTGACGTGTTCAATCTTAGTTGCAGGGGGCGGAGCCCACCATCCCTGGCCGGACTTGAGAAATTGAACTGGCAACCTTGTGGTTGAGAGCCCACTGGCCCATGTGGGAATCGAACTGGCAGCCTTCGGAGTTAGGAGCATGGAGCTCTAACCGCCTGAGCCACTGGGCTGGCCCCCAAAAACTTTTTTTACTACGCAAAAATGGTTGTTACGATTTGAACTATTTTTAATTTGGTTTTCAGCTATTTAATTGACACACGCTTTTTTCTGTTTGCCAAGCCTGGCTTTTCTTTTTTTTTTCTTTTCTTTTTTTTAAAATTAATTAGATTTATTGCGGTGACAATTGTTAGTAAATTTACATAGATTTCGGGTGTACAATTCTGTATTATATCATCTATAAATCCCATTGTGTGTTCACCACCCAGAGTCAGTTCTCCTTCCATCACCATATATTTGATCCCCCTTACCCTCATCACCCACCCCTCACCCCCTTACCCTCTGGTAACCACTAAATTACTGTCTGTGTCTATGAGTTTTTGTTTCTCATTTGTTTGTCTTGTTCTTTTGTTGTTTTTGGTTTATATACCACATATCAGTGAAATCATAGGGTTCTCTGCTTTTTCTGTCTGACTTATTTCACTTAGCATTATACTCTCAAGATCCATCCATGTTGTCACAAATGCTCCTATATCATCTTTCCTTAACGTCGAATAGTATTCCATTGTGTATATGTACCACAACTTCTTTATCCATTCATCTATCGAAGGACATTTTGGTTGTTTCCATGTCTTGGCCACCGTAAACAAAGCTGAAATGAACATTGGAGTACACGTGTCTCTATAGAGAAATGTTTTCAGATTTTTTGGGGTAGATACCCAGGAGAGGGATTGCTGGGTCATATGGTAATTCTATTCGTAATTTCTTGAGGAACCTCCACACTGCCTTCCATAGCAGCTGCACCAGTCTGCATTCCCACCAACAGTGTACGAGGGTTCCTTTTTCTCCACAGCCTCTCCAACACTTGTTACTATTTGTCTTGTTGATGATAGCCATTCTGACTGGGGTGAGGTGATATCTCATTGTGGTTTTCATTTGCATTTCTCTGATGATTAGCGATGTTGAGCATTTTTTCATATGTCTATTTGCCATTTGTATGTCCTCTTTGGAGAAATGTCTCTTCAGGTCCTCTGTCCATTTTTCAATTGGGTTGTTTGTTTTTTTGTTGTTGAGTTTCATGAGTTCCTTGTATATTTTGGATATTAGCCCCTTATCAGAGGAACTGTTTGCGAAAATCTTCTCCCATTCAGTTGGTGGCCTCATTATTTTGTCAATAGTTTCTTTTGCTGTGCAGAAGCTTTTCAGTTTCATATAATCCCATTCGTTTATTTTAGTTTTTACTTCCATTGCCTTTGGAGTCAGATTCATAAAATGCTCTTTGAACCCAAGGTCCATAAGTTTAGTACCTATGTTTTCTTCAATGCAGTTTATTGTGTCAGGTCTTATGCTTAAGTCTTTGATCCATTTTGAATTAATTTTGGTACATGGTGACAGATAGCAGTCCTTTCATTCTTTTGCACGTGGCTATCCAATTCTACCAGAACCATTTATTGAAGAGGCTGTCTTTCCTCCATTGTATGTTTTTAGCTTCTTTGTCAAAAATTATCTGTCCATATTTATGTGGTTTTATTTCTGGGTTCTCAATTCTATTCCATTGGTCTATGTGTCTGTTTTTCCGCCAATACCAGGCTGTTTTGATTATTGTAGCCCTGTAGTAAAAGCAAAAATCAGGGACTGTGATACCTCTAGTATTGTTCTTTTTTCGTAAGATTGCTTTAGTTATTCGGGGTCTTTGATGGTCCCAAACAAATCTGATGATTTTTTGTTCTATTTCTTTAAAAAATGCCATTGGGATTTTGATGGGGATTGCATTAAATCTGTATATGGCTTTGGGTAATATGGCCATTTTAACTATGTTGATTCTTCCAATCCATGAGCACGAAATGTCTTTCCATTTCTTTGTGTCTTCTTCAATTTCTTTTAAAAATGTCTTATAGTTTTCAGCATATAAATCCTTCACATCCTTGGTTAAGTTTATTCCTAGGTATTTTATTCTTTTTGCTGCAATTGCAAAAGGAGTTGTTTTTTCTATCTCTTTTTCTGAGATTTCATTGTTGGTATATAGGAAAGCAATGGACTTTTGTACGTTGATTTTGTAGCCAGCAACTTTACTGTATTCATTCATTGTTTCTAATAGCTTTTTGGGGAAGTCTTTAGGGTTTTCTATATATAGCATCATGTCATCTGCAAAGAGTGACAATTTAACTTCTTCATTCCCAATTTGGATGCCTTTTATTTCTTTCTCTTGCCTGATAGCTCTGGCGAGGACTTCCAACACTATGTTGAAAAGCTGAGGTGATAGGGGACAACCTTGTCGTGTTCCTGAACGTAGAGCAAAGGGCTTCAGCTTTTCACCATTAATTATGAGATTAGCTGAGGGCTTGTCGTATATGGCCTTTATTATGTTGAGTTATTTTCCTTCTATACCAATTTTAGTAAGTGTTTTAATCATAAATGGATGTTGTATCTTATCAAATGCTTTTTCTGCATCAATTGATAGAATCATATGATTTTTGTCCTTTATTTTGTTTATGTGATGTATCACATTGATGGATTTGCGAATGTTGAACCATCCTTGTGCCCCGGGGATGAACCCCACTTGGTCGTGATGAATAATCTTTTTAATGCATTGTTGTATTCGATTTGCTAGAATTTTGTTTAGGATTTTAGCATCTGTATTCATCAGAGATATTGGTCTGTAGTTTTCTTTTTTTGTGTTGTCCTTACCAGGTTTTGGTATCAGGGTAATGTTGGCCTCATAAAATGAGTTAGGGAGTACTGACTCTTCTTCAATTTTTTGAAAGAGTTTGAGCAGGATTGGTATTAGATCCTCTTTGAAGGTTTGGTAGAATTCACTGGTGAAGCCATCTGGTCCAGGACTTTTGATTTTGGGAAGGTTTTGGATGACTGATTCAATTTCATTACTAGTAATCGGCTGTTTAGATTTTCCAGTTCTTCATGATTCAGCCTTGGAAGGCTATATGTTTCTAAGAACTTGTCCATTTCTTCTAAGTTATTAAATTTGGTGGCATATAGTCCTTCATAGTATTTTTGGATAATCCTTTGTATTTCTGTGGTGTCCGTGATAACTTCCCCTTTTTCATTTCTGAATTTGTTAATTAGTGTCTTCTCTCTTTTTATCTTAGTTAGTCTAGCCAAGGGTTTGTCAATTTTGTTAATCTTTTCAAAGAACCAGCTCTTTGTCACATTAATTTTTTCTATTGTCTTTTTGTTCTCTATGTCATTTAGTTCTGCTCTGATTTTTGCTATTTCCTTTCTTCTGCTGACCTTGGGTTTCGCTTGTTCTTGTTTTTCTAGGTCTTTAAGGTGTAACATGAGGTTATTTATTTGGGATTTTTCTTGTTTCTTGAGATACGCCTGTAATGATATAAATTTCCCTCTTAAAACTGCTTTCGCTGCATCCCAAAAATTTTGGTATGATGTATTTTCATTGTCATTTGTTTCTATGTATCTTTTGAGCTCTCCTCTAATTTCTTCTTTGACCCAGTCGTTCTTTAAAAGTATGTTGTTTAATCTCCATGTATTTGTGTTTTTTCCTGCTTTCTTTTTGCAGTTGATATCCAGTTTCAAAGCCTTGTGATCAGAGAATATGCTTGGTATGATTTCAATCTTCTTAAATTTGCTGAGGCTGATTTTGTGTCCCAATATATGGTCTATCCTTGAGAATGTTCCATGTACACTGGAAAAGAATGTATAGTCTGATGTTTTAGGATGAAGTGCTCTATATATGTCAATTATGTCCATTTCATCTAATGTGTCATTTAGGGCTGCTATTTTGTTATTTATCTTCTGTTTGGATGATCTATCCATGGCTGTCAATGATGTATTTAAGTCCCCTAGTATAATTGTGTTTTGGTCAATTTCTCCCTTTAGTTCTGTTAGTAGTTGCTTGGTATATTTCGGTGCTCCCTGATTGGGGGCATAAATATTGATGACTGTTATGTCTTCTTGTTGTATAGTCCCCTTTAGCATTATGAAATGTCCATCTTTGTCTCTTGTTATCTTTTTCACCCTGAAGTCTGTTTTATCGGAAATCATTATGGCTACACCTGATTTTCTCTGGGTACCATTTGCTTGGAGTGTCAATTTCCACCCTTTCACTTTGAGTCTATGCTTGTCCTTGTAGCTGAGATGTGTCTCTTGTAGACAGCATATGGTTGGGTTTAGTTTTTTGATCCATCTGCTACTCTGTGTCTCTTTATTGGTGAGTCAGTCCATTTACATTTATGGTGATTATTGATATGTGAGGATTTCCTGTCATTCTATCTTTAGTTTTCTGGTAAGGCTGTGTCTCCATTGTTTCTTTGCCTTTTTGTTGTTGTCTATTATTTCTGTGTGGTGGTATTCTATGATGTTTCCCTCTGTTTCTTCTTTTATTACAGTATATATTTCAGTTCTGGATGATTTTTGAGTGGTTACCCTTGAGTTTATGTAAAAGAAAGTTTGATATTTAGAGTATTCCAGTTTCTTCAGTACGCTTACTTTCTCTATTCCCATATTCCAGTTCAGGCCTTTACGCTCCCCCTTTTTATGTTTCTGTTGCCACAAGTTGTCCCTGTTGATGGTGGTCTAATAGCCTCCTTTAGTATTTCTTGTAGTGCAGGTCGTGTATTAGAAAATTCCCTCAACTTCTGGAAGTCTGAAAAGGTCTTTATTCCTCCTTCATATCTAAAGGAGATCTTTGCTGGATATATTATTCTTGGCTCATGATTTCTCTCTTTCAATAGTTTGAATATTTGGTTCCATTCCCTCCTAGCTTGAGATTTTCTGCTGAAAAATCTGATGATAATCTAATGGGCTTTCCTTTGTAAGTTACAGTCTTTTTTTCCCTGGCTGCCTTGAGGATTCTTTCTTTGTCATTGATTTTAGACAGCTTCAATACAATGTGCCTTGGTAAAGGCCTGTTGGGATTGAGGTAATTAGGTGTTCTATTTGCTTCTTGGATTCGAGGATCCAGTTCTTTCCACAAGTTTGGGAAGTTCTCATCGACGATTTGTTTGAATGTATTCTCTGTTCCCTTCCCTCTTTCTTCTCCTTCTGGTATGCCCATTATTCTTATATTGCTCTTTCTGATGGAGTCAGAAAGTTCTTGTAGAGTTCTTTCATTTCTTTTAAGTCTCAAGTGTCTTTCTTCTTCCATCTGTGTAAATTCCAGGTTCCTATCTTCGATGTCACTGATTCTTTCCTCCATCTGGTGAACTCTACTACCTAAGCTGGATATTTTATTGTTAATTTCTTCTATTGAGTTCTTAATCTCCAGAAATTCTATTTGGTTCTTTTTCAAAATTTCAATCTCTTTTGTAAAGTGCTCTTGGTGTTCTTTGATTGTGTTTCTGAGTTCATTAAACTGCCTTTCTGTGTTTTCTTGTATCTTGTTCAGTTTTTTCAGAATTGCAATCTTGAATTCTCTGTCATTTAAATCACAAAGGTCCATATCTCTAAGTTCCTTTTCTGAAGACTTTTCACTTTCTTTCTGAGCTATCTTGTTGCCTTGGTTATTCATGGCAATCACTGATTTACTATTTCTCTTCCTAGACATCTACAGGAGTGGATTCTGCAACAGGTTGATAGGTATGCGAAGAGCTTTTGAAGTTCCAAAGCTCTTTCTGCACCAGATTCAGAGCCGGTTTGTTTCAGCAGTTCTGTTTACTCCTACAGGGATCCACCCAGATAGGTGGGGCCAGGGGCAGGGTGAGTTGTGAGAGGTGGCCCAGAGCAATGGTGGCGACCACCACCACAGCCAGTCCTGCTTCCACAGCTCCCTCCCCTTTGCCGGAACTAGTTGAGCTACGAATCTGTGTCTGTGGTCCACAGTTCTCAGAGCAGCAAATATTCTGTCCTTTCATCTGACCCTGCTACTTTATTGCTTGTAGCCCCGGGCAGGTGGGGGCGGGGCGAGCTCTGGGAGGGTAGGGAGGGGCGGCTAGTCTCAGAGCCTAAGGCTTCCGTTCTCCGCTGGGCAGTGAGGGCTTAAACCACCGATTTCAGCCCTCTTCCCTTAGTCTTTGCTCCGAGATCTGCCGTGAGCGAGCGTTGGGTTCAGCCGTTTTGTATGCTGCCCCCTCAGCCCTGTGGGCCGTAAGCGGAGCCCTAGCAGTCCGAGTCCTTCCCTCCCCCGCAGCTGTGGTAGTTCCGGGATGCAGTGAGCACGGAGCACTGAGCTAGGTCTGTGTCCTGCGCCCGCGCGGCTTCGTCTCCGCACTTCTCCTCTCCCTCCTCCCCCGCTCGCGCGATTCACCCACCTGGAGGTGAATTCAGTAGTGAGCCTCTTTGTCTTGCCTGTCTGCTGTGCAGGGAGTCCTTTGTGGAGTTATTGTTGTCCGATTCGTTGTAAATTGCAGGGGAGCACTACAGAGGCTCACCTCACGCCGCCATTTTTCCCCCTTCTCCCCAAGCCTGGCTTTTCAAATCCTGCCCAGATATAAAGACATTCAGTTCCCATTTTTTTCCCCTATATTTGGGTAATCAAGTCTCTTTAAATAAATTCCACACCCACAGTTATAGTAAAACTGCTCTTGAAAAGGTCACCAATGACCTCTTGATTGACATGTCCAATCGCTTCATCTACTTTTGCATCTGGCTTAAACTCTGCTCCACTGGACAGGTTGACCACTTCCTTATTCTTAAAGTGAGTCCATCCCTTGGCAGAGTCATTGCTCTTTCTACCACGCTGGTCCCTCTCTGGTCTCTTCTCTTTCTTCCCCTTAACTATGAACCCCGACATTCTTCCCTTTGCCTTCTCATTTCCCACCAGGCGTTGTCTCTGAATGCCTTCTCCACTTCTGAGACTTCAGTTACTACCCATGGGCCCTAATGATCCCACATCCATGTCTCCAGTGCAGACTTTTCCTCAGGACCAGACCCACCATTCTCTCTGTGAGTAGGACATATCTACTTGGATATCCCCACAGGACCACTAACACCATATTTCTAAAGTGAGTTATTTCCCCTACAAATTACTTCTCCTCTGTCACACACATCACCACTTATACTAGCCCTCAGCTGGAAACCTCAGTTATCTTAAGCAATTCCTTCTATCCCAACCTCCAGTTAATCCCCTAGTATAACAATTTCTCTATTCTCACAAGCCTTTTGCAGCTTTCCCATGCTCACTGCCACAGCTTCCATTCATCATTTCTAAAAGTCTTTTGCATGCTTTCAATCTCTCCCCTCTTCAGTCATCTGCATTGCTGTTAGAGTGGATTTTCTAAACACAAATTGAATAATATCACTGGCTTTACAATTTTCCAAGGCGGTAGATGTGTATGGGAGGGGGGTTGATGGGAAGGTTATATTATCCGCAATGCCCTCCAAATGAAGTTCAGACTTCATAACATGGCACAGAAGACCCTCCAGTCACTGAATCCAGGCTGGGATTTGTGCTTCATTTCCTACCATCTTCCTTCCACCTTCTGTGCATCCTTAGCTCGAGCTCCCAGGAACTCCTCTTTCTCTCCACTATTTCCTCTAATTAGGTGCTTAAGTCCTATTCCCCAGCATTCTGAACTCCTAGCATCCTCCAGTTCTCAAATCAAAATACACTTCTTCCCCAAATCATTTCTTGAGTGCAGGACTAGACCAGAGTTTCTCAACCTGAGTACTATTGACACTTGGGGCTGGAGAACTCCCTATTTTGGGGGCCATCCTGGGCCTGGACACTTAGACGTGTCCCTGGCCTCCACACACTAGATGCCAGTCACCCTCCTCCCCAACTTGCAACTACGAAAACTGTGTCCAGACATTTCCAAATGTCTCTTGCGGTGCAAATTGTCCCTGTTTGAACTAGATCAAGTCCCCTTTTGATCATCTCATAGTGTCCTGTTCTTTCCTGATCATCACACCCGTGGCACTTTTTCGAAGTGACTTGTTTGACTGTCTCATGTGTTTCAACTGATTGCTATCTCCAGGGGGGCATCTCCCAGGCCCTGGCACGCAGTGGGCATGCAGTCTAGCTTCCCAAAAAAGTGAGGTCCATGATGGAAACGTGTGTCATCTGTCTAGTGTCCGGCACAGTATTGGCATGTGGTAAGGCTCCAAAAATATTAATACTTGTTGAATGAAGAATGATTGATGATCCCATTCAAACACTTCTTTCTCTGTGAAACTTTTATTATCTTAGTCAAGGTCACAGTCTTTTGTTCTCTTCACCCCATATTTTGCACATGCCCCTGTCTTCTAGCACTTCCTACATTGTTCAATAATTAGAATCAGTGTGTTAATAAATGTTTGTGGAAATCAAATCATGCTCTCTCTGTCTTCAGGCCTCTCTCTTTAAACAGAAAAACTCTGTCCAGTCCTGTGCCCAGGAATCTCACCGTCTCCCTTTTTCTTGTACTTCTCCACCTGTTCTGCCCCTGGCTGCTCTCAGCCACACCTGCCACACACACTCTCATCCATCTTCCTTCACTGACTTCAAGGAGGAGGCAGGGCTCAGAGCTGCTGAAAACTGAGAACCCGCTTCCGCGTCACCGTACCATTCTGCCTCGCTCTCCCCTGGCTGTGTTCCCAGCCCTGGCACTGAATTCTGAGAGGTCTTAATAACACATAGTGCTCACTCATCGCTTCTCCCAGGGATGGAAAACCCCACCTCTGCAGTGTGCCCACCACCTGACGACTTTATATGCCAGAGGCGGAAAAGAGCTGTGATACTATTAAACAAACATTCAAACTGGTCGTGGCAAGGAAAACAGCCTGTGTGGAAGAAGAGTTCAGGACTCAGAGGTGAGTTGGGTAGCTTTTTACGCATGGTAGATGGTTAACATGCCTCCTTTGGTCAAAAGGCCTGAGGGGAGAAGATGCCGAAGTTAATCTTTATATTTGGCATCCAGCCCTCCACACAAATAACAGCATCAAAGCCTTGGTGTTTAGTTTAAGGTCAGCTCTGTTTAAACAGCTAGGCCAGGTGCAGACACACACACTGGACCTTTGAACTCTGTGTTGCAATCCAGATGTTCGGCAGAAGTGATGAACGTGGGTCACTGACAGTAAGAGAGTGTTTGGTGCTCTCTTCTAGCATCTTCCATGGGGAGCTCTGGACAGTAGACTTGGCCCCAACCCCACTTTTCTTGCCAGAATCAAGAAACAGTAGCAGCTGCAGTTGTTGCTAGTGCTGAGGGATCATCCACTTGGGAGCTGAGATAGCCAGGAGGGGGTGGAGGATAGCAGGAAAGAGGTCACAAAATTGACCACGCTGGGCCGCTGCCTGCATGTGGATGACTTGGAGACATTCTGCAATGGGAAAAATATCAGGCTTTTAACAACAGCCCTGACAAACATGATCCAAACTGGTCTCAAAAGCAATTGCTATCATTTATTAAGGGAGGGTTTGCCAAATTGCATAGTTCTTCCAGGGTTTTCCTATCCCACACTTTGCCTCAAAAAATGTATACAAAGTAAGGGGTTTGAACTTTTTGAATTTGATGCAAAGCACATATGTTGTTTGGGTTTTGTTTGTTTTTATGGTTGCAAAATACGTCATATAAAAAAGAGCCACATAGCAATAAAATGGTAATGTAAACACAACCCTCCAAAAGAATGTAACATATTTCTAATGAAAGGAAACAGCCACCTTCGCTTTATCCACAAAAAAATAAAAAATGACGAAGAGGCTCTGTTATATTCACAGATTGTGGAATCCTATTGTTTACTGCTCTTCAAATGAATATTTTTGATGCGTGACTTAAGATGGGAATTTTCAAAATGAAGCAGCTCCTGGCATAGCAAAAGGGACGCTGATGTTGGCAGCCAGGAGACTTGAGTTCCGGTCATGACTGTTGACCCTGCTTCTTGGCTTCCAGCCCCAACATGCCACTCAAGTGCTCTTGTCAAGGGTACCAGTGACCTTCTAATGGCTAAATCCAAAGGGCACTTTTCAGTCCACTTCTGACCTGACCTCTCTTCATCAGATGACATAATTGCCCACTCTTTCCTCCTTGAAATCCTCTCTCTCATGTCTTCAATGACACCATGCCATCGTGATTATTCCCTAGTATTCCCCATCACTCCTTCTCAGACCCCTTTTAGGCTGGTCTCTTTTCACCAAGAGCTGTGAGAAGCTGCCGTGGACGAGGCCCACGTGAGGCTTTGTGTGCATTTTCTTATCAACTCGTCACAGCAACCCTGAGAGGCAGGACTTAGTGTTTCCATTTTACAGGCAGCAAAGTCAGGCTCTGAGTGATGAAGGGACCCTCACCCCAAGTCACATAGCTACTAAGTAGCAGGACTGGGATTCTCATCTAGGTTCATTTGAATCCAGAGTCAGGTTCTCAACTATTACATTGTAATTTCTCTTCTTCCGTAGCCTTTGAAATAGACGTGTTTTCCAGAGCTGTGTTTGGCCCCTTTTTCTTCTCTCTGCCTCTGTCCTTGCAGGCTGTCAGCCACAGCCCTCCTCTCATAGCACCTCTCCAGTCAAAATCTGTCCTCTGATCCTCGTTTCCAACTGTTTCCCAGATACCTCCATTTGCATGTGCCACAGTCACCATGTAGAGATGGTGATGGCAGACTCTCCACCTGCCCCCCCATTACTGACGATTGGCCAAAAGCCATGATTGCCTAAAAGGTGGGCAATCATGTAACCCGATTCTGCTAGTAAGACATGATGGGGAAGATTGCTAGAAATATCTAGGAAAGGTTTCTCTCCCTCTTAAAAAGACACATGAGAGACGGTTCCTTTTCTTCCGCTAGATGTTGTGCTTTGTAATATTGGAGTGGTGACACCATCTGAACCACTGAAGGATAGGTTGAATCCAACACGAGAAAGAACCTGGGTCCCTAATCACCAGATGATTGTGTCTTATCTGGGACAGGGGCTTCCAACTATGTTAAATGATACATTTCCTTATTGTTTTATGGATTTTTATTTTGCTTTGTTTTGTGGTTGTTGTTCATACTTGCAGCCAAAAGCATCCTAAGTGACACATCAATTTCATCATGTCCACAACTCAACTCAGATTCTCCTCTTCTAAACAGTCAGAAACCTGGGCGTCATCCATGACTCCTCCCTCTCCTTCAGCCCCAGAGTTCAATCATGAATTAAGTCCAGGAGATTCTATTGTTGGAAATCTTTCTTTCTTGCTCTTTTCTCTTTGTGTTTCTCTTTGTGTTTCTCTCTCTCTCTCTCTCTCTCTCTCTCTCTCCTTTCTTTCTTTCCTTCCACTAACCCTCCTCTTGTTCTTTTAGTTCTTTGCCATTTTTTCTGGTCTTCTGCCCCCTTCTCATTCTGACCCAAGCCACTACCATCTACATTGCTCCAAAAGAGATTTTTAAAAATCAATACTAATCCTGCTACTCTCTAGATTAAAATGTGTCCATAGGCTACCCTTGTCTTCAAGATAATTCAACCAATGCAGATGGTTTGTAAGCTGCTTCAAGAGGGGCCTGGCTTGTCTGGACCCGTCCCCCGCCCCCATGGGCCCTCAGTTACAGCACACTGACTTCCGTGAGCCCACGAGCCACTGCTGCTTAACATCCCTGCACGGCTAGTGCTCTGGGCCTGGGATGCCCTCCCTGCCTGCTCTCCCTGGACAATCATGACTGGCCAGCACTTTCTCATGCACCTTGGTTTGCCTTTGGTACAACACAGCAGGTGTGAATTTCAGGCATGCCAGAAATATCTTTCCTTATTTTCATCTCTCTCCCCTTGATTTTTATTTCAAGCCCCCATCCTGACTCAATCTCAGTCAGTTTGGAGTTTCCCCTTTCTCCAGCGTTGTGTCTAAATTCTAGACCCTCTAGAGTCAGAGTGCTGAGGGAGGTGTCTGTCTGGTCTCAGGGCATCTGGTCATCATAGGCTGCCACGGAATTGGCTTTCTCTTCATGGTCCCTTAAAGTCCAGGAGTCATCCTGACAACATCTACTCCATGCTGGGTCCCTGGGATCTCTGCAAGGCAGCCGTGGCTTTGTCTGCGTAGATACCATGCCCATTACTCTTGCTCTGAGGTCTTGCTGCCTTACTGTGGCTCTGTTTACAGATAGCACTCTGCTTCTAGGCCCTCAGTGCTCTCCATCTCAGGACCTCCTTCTGTTCTCTCCTTCCCACAGCACCTGGGAAGACTTTTCTTGTTTGGGAAAAGCACTCCCCTCCACATCCTTCCTCTCAACATTTGTCTGTCTCCCATCTCCCCTAAGTTCCCATGCAGGAAATTTGAGAGTTTAGGATCATGGAGTGCAAGAGGCAGAGATTGACAGGCTCTTTTGCTTCTACTCTAGCACATTTCTTCCTTTAGAGAGAGAACACAGGCCCAATAAATTGCTTGGGAAAGGAAACTATACCAGGGGACAGAAGAACACAGAGGGACAGTTGCAATCCCCTGAGCACCACGGCCCTAACCACCCTGCTCTCATTATCTCAATCTGTGTGCATTTCTCCCGACCGCGCATTCTAGAGGCCAAGGCCTCGCTTGTACTTTATTCTAGTATTGTCGGCACCTGGTATCTGGCACATAGTAAGTGCCTCATAAATAGCTGTCAAAATTAAAAAGAAAAGTAGGAAGAGAGTGGACTTTGGAGTCAAGGAGACCTGAATGAGTCCTCCCAACTGCCTTCCCAGTTGCGTGACCTGGGGCAAATTACTTGACCTCTCTGTGGTTGGGCAGTAGCAACAGGGAGGAGAGGATCCAAAGAGAAGACAAGGGACGAGGTGGTCCTCAAAGCTCTGTCATTTGTCCCTTCCTCTCTTCCTAGCCTTCCCAGGTTCTGGCTCGATTTTACCATCTTGCTTCACCCTTCAAGTAGCCGAAACTTCAGATACCTCTGTAAACTCACTTTGTGTGTGCATAGATTTCTGCTCTTAGCCCTCCAGATGGACCCCTCCCCTTTCTGCAGTTAATGGCTTTCAGGATTCCTGAGTTCCAGGGATTTGGTTTCTGATGAAGTACAACGAACTTGAAATTCTGGTTCCGCCCGCTCCTGACTGGGACGTAGGACAAATGTCTGAGTCTTAGTTTCCTCACCTGAAAACTAGGAATGATGATAATTAACCTAACTAGATTCTTCAGAGAATGGGCTTCGGAGCCCAGGCCCCCTGGGTTCAAATCACAGCCACTTTCAAAATCTGTAGCTCAGGGCAAGTGACTTTTCTGTGTCTTAGTTTCCTTAGTTATAAAAGGGGCCTCATTACAGAACCTATCTTACAGCATTTGTTGAATTAAAATTCATTGAATGTTGAATTAGCATTCATTGAATTAAAATACTTAAAATGTTTAGCACCTCACATGAGTCAATACTCTGCATATGTTGGTTATTATTACCCTCTCCCCCAGGAAGCCTCTCTTTAGCTACACCCAAACTCATGATATGTGCATTAGTCTGCTTGGGCTGCTGTAACAAAATAAACTGGGTGGCTTAAACAACAGAAATGTCTTATCTCCCAGTTGTGGAGGCTGGAAGCCCAAGAGCCAGGTGTGGGAGGCTTGGTTTGTCCTGGCCTCTCTGCGTGGCTTGCAGATGGCCACCTTCTCACCTTGTCCTCACATGCCCTTTCCTCTCTGTGCACAAATCCCTGGTGTCTCTCTGTGTGTCTAAATTTCCTCTTCTTATGAGGACCCCAGGCAGATGGATCAGGGACCACCTCACAGGTCTCATTGTAAGTTATTCACCTCTTTAAAGGCCCTGTCTCCAAATATAGTCACGTTCGAAGGAACTGGGGGTAAGGACTTAATGAATTTAAGGGTGACACAATTCAGTCCATGACAAAATTAGATGTTCCTATGGGTAAACCTCTTTCATAAACTAATTCTTAATTAATGAATCCCAGGATATTTGGGTTCTAGGGTTTACATTTGTGGTGATAGTAGAAAGAACCTGGAATCAGAAAAGCAGGTTTTCAAGCTGGGATTTAAAACCTGCTTCAGGTTCTGTGAACTCGGGCCAGTCATGTGCCCTGCCTGAGCCTCAGCGAGCATCTTCCCTCTGAGGAAGAGGACGGTGGTCACTCAAAGCAAGGGTGCAGTGAGGGTCAAGAGCAACACTGCCTCCATGATCTTCATGCCTCCGCTTATTGCCTCTGAACTAAAAAGACAGAACCAGATGGATTATGTTGAATCTCCTTTCCACCCTCAGAATTCTATGACTCTAATGCTAAGTAAGGGTGGAAATTCCAGTATAAAGAACAAGCTGCTGGGGAAGCAATGTCTGGGACCAAGGCATCAACAGATATTGTTCAATCAATGAAGAATATCACAGCATTGTAGGAACCCCCTCACACACACTCTGCATATTCCTAAGGCCAAAACTAGAGCAGTGCCCAAGTGGGTCATTCATTCCCTGGGTTCTGGCACATGTGGCCTGTCTACTTGGGAATAATTCACAGTAGTGCGGGACCATGAACTAGGTGTGTGAGGGCCAGAAAACCTCCCTGTCGCTGAGAGGACCCTGGGATCCTCTGTCGGAAAGGACTACTTGAACTTCCATGTCTGACCACCTTCCTCAGGCACCCTCCAAAACCAGCTGGTGCTTTTCAAATGACAGTTGTGTTTTAGAGGCGGCATAGAAAAGAGGGACATTGGGGATGGAGTTGGGTAGTCAGATGCTAAGTATGAATTCAGACTCTGTTCCTGACTCTGGGCAATCACTTCACTGACTCAGTTTCCTCATCTATCAAGTAAGGTGATAATAATTCTTACTGGGTCGTTTGGGGTTTCAATGGAGTAATAGATGTAAAATCATTCTACAAATAATTTTTGTGCTCCTACTATGTGTAGGAACATTTCCTACACTGTTCTAGCCACTAGAGATACAGAATGGAACAAAACAAAGTCACTGTCCTGACAACAATCAAATTCTAGTGGAAGAATCAAGCAAAAACAAATAATACATCATGTAATGCCAAGTCATGATAAGGACTTAAAGAAAAATAAAGCAGGATAGGGATGGCACTGACTGGGGTTATGCCATGTAAAATGTCTTAGAGAGGTCCTGTCTGAAGAGGGGGCATCTAGCAGACACTTGGATGATGAGAGAAATGGAGCCATGAGAACTTCTGGGGGAGAACAGGTAGACCGGCCCTGAGGTGTAGCTAGGCTTGGCAGAAAACTGCAAGGCCAGTGTGCCTGGAGCTGAGTTAGGAGCAGGGGAAGTCAGCAGGCCTTGAAGGTCAGGATCAAGGTTCTGGCTGTTAATCTAAGTGTCATAAGAAGTCATTAGAGGATTTCAAGCAGGGGAGTGCCTTTGTAGTATACATCTTAACAAGATCCCTCTGGCTGTTTGGAGAAGAGACTTTAAAGAATCATAAACCACAAAGCTGATGGCCAAATATTTCCTGCTCTCTACCTCCTGGACACATGGTGGGCTATACTTCCTGGTCCCGAGTGGAGCCATGCAACTCTGACCAGTGAGCTGTGAACTGAAGTCACAAGTGTCACAGGCCAAGCAATTCATTCCCAGTGTGAGGCTCTCTAGAGCTCCTTCTCCTTCTAGCTCAGGGACCAACAATGTCCAGGTGGAGGTTGCTCCCTCAGCCTGGGTCCTAGGGGAAGAGATATGGGAGAGAGATGAAGTTGACCTGCAGTAGACATGTTGCTTCTGTGAGAAATCAACCTTGTACAGATAAGTCATGAAGACTTGGGAGTCATAATTATAGCATAATCTAGCATATCCTGACAGGTTCAAGGAGCAGGAGGGAGGCCAGTTAGGAGGCTAAAAGATGATCCTAACTTGAAATAGAGTAATAGAAGTAGAGATAATGAGAAGTGGTCAGATTCAGTATATCTATTGAAGGTCAAGTGCAAAGGATTTGCTGATGGACTGGATGCAAGGCATCAGGGAGAGAGGAGTCAGGGATGACTCCAAGATTTATGGCCTGAGTAATTGGGTGAATAGTAAAACGAACACTCAGAAAAGCACAGGATTCCCCCCACAGTGCTAGGCACATGGCTAAAGCACAAAATGAGAGTTCTTGTGGTTATTATTAGTAAGGGGATAGACAATATGAAATGTAGGGGCTTGGGTAACTCTTCAATCCAGAATAATCAAAAGTCAGATTTCTTACAGTGTAATTTATATACAATATAATTTACTCTTTTTGGCCTATAGGTCCAAGTTTTGACAAATGCATTTTTTTGTCTTGTAACCACCTTCACAATCAAGATGTAAATTACTTCCATCACCTCCCCCAATTCTCTTTTGCTGCTCCTCCCTTTGTAGTCAAATCCTCCCTCCACCCCTCACCCCTGGCAACCACTGATCTATTCTCCATCCCTATAATTTTGTCATTTCCAGAATGTCACATACGTAGAATCACATAGTATGTAACCTTTTGAGACTGGCTTCTTTCAACTAGGATAATAATTTAAGATTCATCTGTGTTGCACATGTCAGTAGTTTCTTCCTTTATCTTTCATGGTGTGTTGGACCACTCTTTGTTTATCATTCACCAGCTGAAGGGCATTTGGGTTGTCTCCAACTTTTGGCGATTATAAATAAAACTGCTATAAATATCTGAGTACAGGTTTTTTGTGTTAATATATGTCTTTAGTTCTCTTGTGAATTTCTAGAAGTGGGATTGCTGGCTCATATCATAAGTGTATGTTTAACTTTATAAGATATTGCTAAACTAGTTCTGGTCAAGATGACAGAGTAGGTAAATGCTGTGCTCGACTCCTCCTATATCAAAATTACAACTAAACTACAGAAAACCATCATTAAGAATTGCTAGCAATCTAGTTCAACAGAAGTTTTATAACTTCTTCATACAGAAGAAGCCACATCAAGACTGGTAGTGGGATAGAGAACAGGCTGGTCCCATACCCATGTGTGGCAGTTAAAAATTGAGAGGGTATCTTGGCTGCAGAGGTCCCTCCTGAGGAGTGAGGGGTTCCAGACCCACACCAGGCTCCCCAGCCCAGGATCTCAGTGGTAGGAAGAGAAGTCCCTATAACTTCTGGCTGTGAAAACCAGTGGAGATTGTAGCTGAGTGAGATGAAGGGCTGCTAGAGTCCCAGGCATTCCTCCTAAAGGGCCCACACATAGACTTACTCTCTGATGAATTCATTTGCTCTGAGCTCCAGTGCTGGAGGAGCATCTCAAAAGGTGCCAGGGACATACGGGGAGGAATTGAATTGTCCAGCTTCAGAGCAGAGGGCTAGAGGGGCAGCTTTCTCCCAGGTAGAAGTGCTGGCAAAAGCCATTGTTCCTTAGTTGAGTCCTCCCCTTACCCAGCCTGCATATACAGCTGGGCACCATATTTCAGTCTCCATCAACCTAGTTAACACCGTTAACACCGTTTGCCCTGCCCTGGTGATTCCTAGAGATCACGCCCCAACCAACTTTCAGGCCCACCCAAAGATTCCAGTAGCTTCTCCATACAAAGACTATGTTAGCTCATGCTGTGGATTTTCCTGAAATCTCTCAAAGGTTCACAAACCCCAAACAAGCAGCATCTGGCCTCAGCATGTCTCATATCCCTTGCTAAGCAGCCCTAAGCCTGGCACTAGTGGCAGCCAACCTTAGTTGACAGCTTAGCCTCTCCGAGGCACCTCTAGGCCCAGTACAAGTGGCAACCATCTAAAGATCACTTTGTAGCTCATACCAAGTAGCCCCAGGCAGGACACAGGCTTCAGCTGAACTTGGCCTGCAAAAGAGCCCCTCCCAAGAGGCTGCAGAACCTACACACCTGGTGGCCAGCTTCAGACAAGACCAGAGCACCACCCAACCACATCCACAAAGGGCAGACTCAGGAGGCACCAGAACACCTGCTAAAGCAAATCCTGCTCTATAGGGTCAGCCCCTGCCCAACCAGTCCTCATAGCCAATCAGCCTGAGTGTCAATCCTTCCCATTGATGTGCCAACAGCAATCAAGGCTCAACTACAACAGGAGGGACCACACAACACACAAGGGACACATCTGGAGCACCCTGCTCAAGTGACCAGGGAGACTGTGCCATTGGGCCCCACAGGACCCTTTGTACATAAGCCCACTCTACCAAGACTGAGAGACATAGTAGCTTTACCTAATACATAGAAACAAACACAGGGAGGCAGCCAGAATGGGGAGACAAAGAAACAAGTCCCAAATGAAAGAAAAGAACAAAGTTCCAGAGGGAAAAAACTAAACAAAATGGAGACAAGCAATCTACCAGATGCAGATTTCAAAACACTCATTATAAGAATGTTCAATGATCTCAGTGAGAACTTCAACTAAGAGATAGGAAATATAAAGATGAAGATAGAAAACATGAAAACGAATCAGTGAGAAATGAAGAGTACAATAATTAAAATGAAGGAGTGACTGCTGTGAGCAGCTGACCCATGGCCAGTGACCGACTGCCTCAAGCCGGAGGGAGTGCAAAGCTCATAATACCAGCATGGGCCAGGGAACTGTGTCCTACACAACTAGACTACAAACAACAGCTTGAACCGGAGTGGGGGGAGAGGTGGAAGAAGGGGAAAAAATAAAATAAAAATAAAAAAAGAAATGAAGAAGTGATGTCATAGGAATGGCAGCAGCAAGATGGTCTTCTTGAGTTCTCCTCCAGAACTTACTACAAATTGAACATCTATAACCCATCAAAGGACTCTCTGCTCAACACATTGAACAGCTAAGACAGTTAGATTATTTGAAAATGGGTAAACTGGGAGAGCAGAGGAAGAGGGAAGGGAGCGGTGTGGAGACACGGCCTGTATCTGTGGCTGCAGAGGCCCAAGGACACAGACAAGAGATCACAAGAACCAGGTGGTGCGCTCTTTCCCTGCATCTCAAAGCTGATCTCTCCCGCAAAGAGAGCAACATATCCAGCATTTGAGGCAGCAACCTCAGAGGAGATCTCCAGCTGGGTCCTAGGTCAGACAAAATAGCAAATGCCATACCTGGGTGTGGGGACAAAACCCTCCAAAGACAGTTTCCAGGCTCTCAGCCTCACATAGAAAGGTGCTGGCTCGGGTAGTAAATGGCCATCAACTGTGATCAGATGGCCAGCAGCTGTGGCTAGTTGGCCGTCAGCTGTAACCCATAGGCCATTGGCCACTAATATAACGGCTGTGGCTACGCTAGCAGGAAAGGAATGGGGGCTAGCAAGAAGATGGTGGCTGGCAAGCGCGGACTGCTGTTAGGCAGATTATGTAGATCCTGCTTCCTGTGTCTCCAGCCCAGCCGCCAGCGAGAATATATTGGTTTTACTCCCCTACTTATGGCTGTATGGGTGTTCCTTTTTGGCCTTACCGTGTCCTGCGTTCTTGGGCGGGGAGTGGGAGCTGAGACCCTGCACGACAAATGGCGCAGCGAGCAGGGTCCCCTGCGTGACACATGGCGTAGTCGGCAGGATACGGTGCTGGCCAAAGCTTTTCGAAGGGCAGTGGAGCAGTTTGTGTGTATGAAAGCTCAGTCTGAGGAAGACCAGGAGGAGCAGCTGCTGGAGAGCTCGATTCCCGTGGAGGGGTGGAAAGACGTGGATGGTTCCCCAACCAGCAGAGGCCGGAGAAAGCGGAGAAAGCGAAGGTTGTTGCTGCCCTGTGGGCTGGGAAGTGCTTGCTGAGGCAGCCAGGATGCAGGACTTTTAGTCCCAGGAGGAAACGCTTGCTGAGTCCTCCGTGGGAGATGAGGGTGAGGTCAAGGTCATCCCTCACCCCCAGGACAGCCCTGGCGAATGACTATGGACTATGGGGAATTGCCTTCTATCCCTGATTTAATGGACGCTTGACTGTTTGGGAACATACCACCATGTAGTAGAACTGGCGGATGTTTGCTTTTGTGTCTTGACTGCCCGCCATTGATAATATGTAAGCACCTTGATGTGAGCCGCTGTTTTTCCAGCACAGTACCCCGAGAGGCCCAGAGAGAGTGGCAGTGCCCTGAGAGCCCTGGCTGAGTCCAGGAAGTCTGGCTGTGCCCAGAGAGAGTGGCAGTGCCCTGAGAGCCCTGGCTGTGTCCAGGAAGTCTGGCTGTGCCCAGAGAGAGTGGCAGTGCCCTGAGGCCCTGGCTGAGTCCAGGAAGTCTGGCTGTGCCCAGAGAGAGTGGCAGTGCCCTGAGAGCCCTGGCTGTGCCCAGGAAGTCTGGCTGTGTCCAGAGAGAGTGGCAGTGCCCTGAGAAAACCTGGCTGTGCCCGGGGAAACAGGTGGTACCCTAAGAAGCCCAGGAAGTCTGGCTGTGCCCAGAAGTACTGGGGTGGTGCCCTGAGAAAACCTGGCTGTGCCCGGGGAAACAGGTGGTACCCTAAGAAGCCCAGGATGTCTGGCTGTGCCCAGAAGTACTGGTGGTGCCCTGAGAAATCCTGGCTGTGCTCAGAGAGCCTGGCTATTGCATTCACCTCCAGGCTCCTCGCACAGGGACCCTCGCAGAAGACACTTGTCGCGTAGATTGTGAGGCGAGACCCTGTAGGGGTGGAGTTTGGGGACAAAACCCCCAAAAAACAGTTTCCAGGCTCTCAGCCTCACATAGAAAGGTGCTGGCTCGGGTAGTAAATGGCCATCAACTGTGATCAGATGGCCAGCAGCTGTGGCTAGTTGGCCGTCAGCTGTAACCCGTAGGCCATTGGCTACTAATATAACGGCTGTGGCTACGCTAGCAGAAAAGAATTGGGGGCTAGCAAGAGCAGATTGCAGAGAGGCGGATGCCGCCGGTGAGAATATAGTGATATGACTCCCCTATTTATGGCTCCATTGGTGTTCCTTTTTAGCTTTACCATGTCCTGCGTTCTTATGTGGGGAGCGGGAGCGGAGACCCTGCAGACAAATGGCGCAGTGAGCAGGGTCCCCTGCGTGACACTGGGTCCCTCTCCCCACTCTCCCACAGCAATCTTACCTCTGCCCTTCCAGAGTCTCAATCTGGTCTTTGAACTAAAGAGTAGTGTCAGATTACAGAGTAGCTGTAATGCTCAGGACCTGGAAAAAGCCTCATTGCAACTGTGACCTAGGAAAGAGGCTGGGAAGAGTGTGACACTGCTGGGCTGGGAGATGGCAGACACCTACCTTCCCAGCCGTCGCCTTTTCTGGGCTGTTGTGGCAGGACAATTACAGCTGCAGAGACACATGCAGGGGTCAACAGCAGGTAGCAGAGGCAGCTCTGGGCTTTAAGCAGCTCAGAAATTTTGTGTCCTCCACACGTCCGATGAAAGAAGTGCCCTAAGACTCAGGAGACCTGGGCACAGGGAATAAACCCTCCTCCCAGTAGCTGGCTGTTGTGCTCTGAGCACGTGTATGTGCAGGTGGGAGCAGAAATTGCACTGACTTTGTAGAAACTACCAACCACACCCCATAGCCCCACTCAGCTAGAACTGCAGTGCCAGGTGGCGGGCTCTGCCTCCACAAGAGACTCAGAGGAATCTTTGTAGGGCAGAGGAAAACCTGGAGATTGTTTGGTGGGCTTAAGCCAAGACTGGTGCTTTTTTTTTTCTTTAGTATTACTATCATTTTTAGCATATATATGTATATACACATATATACATATATACATATATATATATACATTTTCCCCATTCTCTATTTCTTCTCTTCTTTTTTCTCTTCCACGCCCCTACTTTTCCTCCCTTTCCATTTTTCTTAATTTTTCCTTTTTTTTTTGGTATTTTTGATATCTTTGCCTCTGCTGAGTGTGGGTTATCAGTTGTTTTTACATGTGAGTGTATTTGGGTTTTTCTTTGTTGTTGTTGTGCTTCTTGATTTGCTTTGTTCTGAAATTGCCCTACACCAGGGCCCAGCCCAAGAGGCACAAGATTCAACACACCCAGAGGCCAACTCCAGACCAAACCAGAGTATTACTGGGTTTAACCTACAAGTGACACACCCAGAGGGAATTCTCTAGAGGCACAAGAGCCCATAGGAGCCAAGCCTCATCTGAGTGGTCAAGCTCATGCAGCAGCTCATGTACTGTGGGCATAGCCAACTCTCACAACTAGTCAGCCTAGGAGTCAATCCCACCTACTGACAAGCCAAAAGCAATTAAAGCTCAACTTAAACAGGAGAATACACACAACACAAGGGTCACCTTTGGAGCACACGAACAGGAGAATAGGGAAGTGGTGCAAGTCAAATATAAAGGACACAGACTACATAACATCACCTAGCAAAGACCGAGAACCCTAGGGGATCTACCTAGAAAACATCGAAGCAAACACAAAGAGTCAGCCAGAATGGGGAAACAAAGAAACATGTCCCAAATAAAAGAACAGAAGAAACCTCCAGAATTGGAACCAAATGAAATAGAGGTAACCAACCTATCAGAGACAGAGTTCAGAACACTGCTGAGAAGAATAGAAAAGGAGATTAGGGACGACATAACAAAGGATAGAAAAATCATAAAGAACAACCAGTTGGAACTAAAGAATACAATAACTAAAATAAGAAACACACTTGAAGGAATTACTAGCAGGTTAAATGAGGCAAAGGATCGAATCAGCGATTTAGAAGAAAAGTTAGCAGAGATCACCCAAGTGGAACAACAAAAAGAAAAAAAAAAGAAAAAACAATGAAAATGGTTTAAGAGACCTGTGGGATAACATCAAGTGCAACAACTTGCACATCAGAGGAATACCAGAAAGTGAAGAGAGGGAGCATGGGATCAAGAACATATTTGAAGTAATAATGACTGAAAACTTCCCTAACCTGGTGAAGGAAACCAACATACAAGCCCAGGAAGTGCAGAGAGTTCCAACCAAGATGAACCCAAACAGGCCCACACCAAGACACATAGTCAAAACTGCAAGGGTTAAAGACAAAGAGAGAATCCCAAAAGCAGCAAGAAAAAGACAGCAGGTTACATACAAGGGAATTCCGATAAGACTGTCAAATGACTATTCTACAGAAACTTTGCAGGCCAGAAGGGAGTGGTAGGAGGTACCCAAAGTGATGGAAAACAAAGGCCTACAACCTAGATTGCTTTTTCCAGCAAGGCTATCATTTAAAATTGAAGAAGAGATAAAGAGATTCCCAGAAAAGAATAAGCTAAAGGAAGCAATGCAGGAAATGTTAAAAGGGCTTCTGGAAACAGAAGAAAGATGAAAACAATCTAATTAATGAAGACCAGAAATACAAATAACAAAATGGCAATAATTATGTACCTATCAATAATCACTTTAAATGTAAATGGATTAAATGCTCCAATCAAAAGACATAGGGTGGCTGAGTGGATAAGGAAGCAAGACCCTTGTATATGTTGTATACAAGAGACTCACCTCAGATCAAAAGACACACACAGGTTGAAAGTGAAGAGTTGGAGTGAGATATTTCATGCAAATGGAAATGAGAAAAAGTTGCAGTTGCAATACTTATATCTGACAAAATAGACTTTAAAATGAAGAATATATTAAAAGACAAAGATGGGCACTATATAATAATAAAAGGATCGATCTGACAAGAGCACATAACCCTAGTAAACATCTATGCACCTAACATAGGAGCACCTAAATATGTAAAACACATATTGACTGACATAAAGACAAAGATCAACAGTAACACTATCATAGTTAGGGACGTCAACACACCTCTGACAACAAGGAACAGGTCCTCCAGATAGAAAATAAATATGGAAACAGCAGCCTTAAATCATACATTGGACCAGTTGAATTTAATCAATATTTTCAGAGCATTTCACCCCAAAGCTGTAGAATACACATTCTTCTCAAGTGCACATGGAACATTTTCCAAGATAGACCACATGTTAGGCCACAAAAAAAGCCTCAATAAACTTAAGAAAATTGAAATCATACCAAGTGTCTTCTCTGACCACAGTGCTATGAAATTAGAAATCAACTACAGGAAAAAAACAAAAACTAGAAGATACACAAATACATGGAGGCTGAATAACCTGTTACTAAGTAATGAATGGGCCAACAATGAGATCAAGGAAGAAATCAAAAGACATCTCGAGACAAACAAATATGAAAACACAATGACCCCAAATCTATGGGATGCAGCGAAAGCAGTCCTAAGAGGGAAATTCATAGCAATGCAGGCCTACCTAAAGAAACAAGAAAAATCACAAATCAACAGTTTATCCTTACACTTATGGGATCTGCAAAAGAACAGCAAAATAAGCCCCAAGGGAGTACAAGGAAGGAGATAATAAAGATCAGAACAGAAATAAATGCAATAGATACCAAAAAACAATGCAAAAGATCAATGAAGCCAAGGGCTGGTTTTTTGAGAAGATAAACAAAATCAACAAACCTTTAGCCAGACTCATCAAGAAAAAGAGAGAGAGGACCTAAATTAATAAAATCAGAAATGAAAGAGGAGAAGCGACAACAGACACCATAGAAATAAAAAAAAATTTAAGAAATTACTATGAGCAACTATATGCCAACAAATTAGACAATCTGGAAGAAATGGACAATTTTCTAGAAGTATACAACCTTCCAAGGCTAACTCAAGAAGAAACGGAAAATGTGAATGACTGATTACTACCAGGGAAATTGAATCAGTAATCAAGAAGCTCCCAACAAACAAAAGCCCTGGACCAGATGGCGATACAGGGGAATTTTACAAAATACTCCAAAAAGAATTATCACCTAGTCTCCTCAAACTATTCCAAAACATCCAGGAGGAGGGAAGTCTCACAAACACTTTTTATGTGGCCACTATCACCCTGATTCCAAAATCAGACAAAGACATTACCAAAAAATAAAACAACAGGCCAATAGCCCTTATGAACATAGGTGCAAAAATCCTCAAGAAAATATTAGCAAACAGAATTCAGCGATAAATTGAAAAGATCATACACCATGATTAAGTGGGATTCATTCCTGGTATGCAAGGTTGGTTCAACATCCACAAATCAATTAATATGATACACCACATTAACAAAATGAAAAATAAAAATCATATGATCATATCAGTAAATGCAGAATAAGCATTTGACAAAAATCCAGCAGCTATTTATAATAAAAACTCTTAAGAAAGTGGGAATAGAGGGACCATATCTCAACATAATAAAGGTCATATATGATAAACCCACAGCTAACATCATTCTCAATGGGGAAAAGCTAAAACCATTCCCCTTAAGATCAGGAACAAGGCAAGGTTGCCCACTGTCTCCACTTCTATTCAACATAGTTCTGAAAGTTTTAGCCACAGCAATCAGACAAGAAAAAGAAATAAAAGGCATCCAAATTGGTAAGGAAGAAGTAAAATTGTCATTACATGCAGATGACATAATACTATATAGAGAGAACCCCAAAGACTCCATGAAAAAACTATTACAACTGACAAATGAATTTAGTAAAGTAGCAGCATACAAAGTTAATATTCAGAAATTGCTTGCATTTGTATATACCAATAATAAAATATCAGGAGAAATTAAGAAAACAGTCCCATTTATAATTGCTGCAAAGACTATAAAATACCTAAGAATAAATTTAATCAAAGAAGTAAAAGACCTGTATTCAGAAAATTATAAGACACTGAAGAGAGAAATTAAAGAAGATACAAATAGATGGAAACACATACCGTGCTCATGGATAGGAAGAATTAATATTGTTAAAATGTCCATATTGCCTAAGACAGTATACAGATTCAACGCAATTCTTGTCAAACTATCAAGGACATTTTTTACAGAAATAAACATATAATCCTAAAATTTATATGGAACCATAAAAGACCCCGGATAGCCTCAGCAACCTTGAGAAATGAGAACAAAGTGGGAGGTATCATGATACCTGACATCAAATTATACTACAAGGCTACAGTAATCAAAACAGCATGGTACTGGCATCAAAACAGACACATAGATCAACAGAACAGAATAGAGAGTCCAGAAATAAATCCATGTCTATATGGTCATTTAATCTACGACATTGGAAGCAAGAATTTACGTTGGGGTAAAGACAGTCTTTTCAATTAATGGTGCTGGGAAACCTGGACAGACACATGCAAAAAAATGAAGCTGGACCACCACCTCCTTACACCATATACAACAATAAATTCAACATAGATTAAAGACTTAAATGTAAGATCTGAAACCATAAAACTTCTAGAAGAAAATATAGGAAGAAAGTTTACAGACATTACCTGGAGCAATATTTTTACTGATATATCCCCTCAGGCAAGGGAAGTAAGAAAAAAAATAAACATGGGATTATGTCAAACTAAAGTTTTTCACAGCAAAGGACACCATCAATAAAACAAAAAGAGATCTTGGGCTGGCCCAGTGGCTCAGGTGGTTGGAGGGCCATGTTCCTAATGTCCTGGGCTACCATGTGCTGCCAGGAGTGGCTGGTGGCCAGTGTGAGTGGCCGGTGGCCAGTGTGAGTGGCCAGCAGCCAGCAGGAGTGGCTGGCAGCCAGCGTGAGGAGCCGTGTGCTGCTGTGTGCTGCTGTGTGCTGTTGTATGCTGCCGTGGGCTACCATGTGCTGCCATGAGTGGCTGGTGGCCAGTGTGAGTGGCCGGCAGCCAGTGTGAGTGGCTGGCAGCCAGTGAGAGCTGCCATGAGCTGCTGTGAGCAGCCGACCGATGATCAGTGGCCAACTATCTCAGCTGGGTGGAGCGCAAGGCTCAGGATACCAGCATGGGCCAGGGAGCTGTGTCCTACACAACTAGACTGAGAAACAATGGCTTGAACTAGAGTGGGGGTGGGGGATGGAAGAAGGGGGTTAAAGTTAAAAAAAAATCAAAACAAAAAGCAAAAAGTGATCCTACTGAATGGGAGAAGATATTTGTCAATGATATATCTGATAAGGGGTTAATATCCAAAATTTATTAAAAATCTCATTCAACTCAACAGAAAAAACCCAAACAACCCAATTAAAAAATGGGCAGAGGACATGAAGAGACATTTTTCTAAAGAGGACAGACAGGTGGCAAACAGACATGAAAAAATGCTCAACCTCACTAATCATTAGAGAAATGCAAATAAAAACCACAATGAGATACCACCTCACCCCAGTCAAAATCGCTATCATCAATAAATCAACACACAATGGGTACTGGCGAGGATTTGGAGAAAAGGGATCCCTCGTGCACTGGTGGGATTGCAGATTGGTGCAGCCACTATGAAAATCAGTATGGAGGTATCTCAAAAAACTAGAAATGGAACTACCTTATGACCCAGCAATTCCACTTCTAGGTATCTATCCAGAGAAATCCAAAACTCTAATTCAAAAAATTTATGCACCCCTATGTTTATTGCAGCACTATTCACAATAGCCAAGGCATGGAAACATCTGAAATGTCCATCTGTAGATGACTGGATTAAGAAACTATGGTACATTTATACAATGGAGTATTATTTAGCCATAAAGAAGAATGAAATCTTACCATTTGCAATGATATGGATGGACCTAGAGAACATTACGCTAAGTTGAATAAGTCAGACAGAGAAAGACAAATACCATATGATCTCATTTACATGTGGGATCTAAAGAATAGAGTAAATGAACGAACTAATCAGAAGCAGTCTCAGAGACATAGAGGAAAAACTGAGAGTTGCTAGATGGGAGGGGGGGTGGGGATGAGGGAGAAGGTGAGCGGATTAGAAAGCACAATCGGTAACCACAAGATTGCCACGGGGATATAAAAATCAATTTGGGGAATATAATCAATAATGTAAATATTTTGTAGGGTATCCGATGGACACTTGTCTTATTAGGGAGACCATGTCAGGGATGGTGTAGATGCCTGATCACTGCACTGTACACCTGAAGCTGAAGCTGAGTAATAATGAATGTCAACTACAATTTTATATATATATATATGTACATATATCTATATCTATATATATATATATATATACACACATATATATACATATATTGTCAGAAGAAGCGGAGTACAGCATAAGGAAAGAGAGTGGAAATGTAACGGCCCTATGTCATGTCAGAGGGGTAGTAGATTGGGGGAGGGGGTTTATCACTTTGTGAGGGATATAAATGATAAATGTCTAACTATTACATTGTTTTGTACACCTGAAACTACTAAAAAAATCAAAATAAATAATTGAAATGAAGACTACATTAGAGGGAATCAACAGTAGATTAGATTAAACAGATGATCGAATGAGCAATTTAGAAAATAATGTAGCAGAAAACACCCAATCAGAATAGCAAAAGAACAACAACAAAAAAGAATCCAAAAAAATGATGATACTTTAAAGGGCATCTGGGACAATATCAAGCATACCAACATTCCCATATAGGGCCACCAGAAGGAGAAGAGAAAAAACAAGGATTTAAAACCTTATTTGAAGAAATAATGACAGAAAACGTCCCTAACCTGATGAAGGAAATAGACAGACAAGCCCAGGAAGCGCAGAGTCCTAAAGATGAACCAAAAGGGGCCACACCAAGACACATCATATTTAAAATGCTAAAGGTTAAAGACAAACAGAGAATATTAAAAGTAGCAAGAGAAAAGCAGTTAGTTATGTGCAAGGGAGCTCCCATAAGACTGTCAGCTGATTTCTCAACAGAAACTTTGCAGGCCAGAAGGGATAGGCACGAGATATTCATTTATGAAAAGTAAGAACTACAACCAAGATAATCATTTAAAATTAAAGGACAGAGACCTTCCCAGACAAGAAAAAACTAACAGAGTTCATCATTATCAAACCAGTATTACAAGAAATGTTAAAGGGACTCCTTTAAGAAGAGGGGAAAAAAGATACAAAAAAAAAGTAATAAAATGGCAATAACTACATATCTAGCAACAATTACTTTCAATGTATTAAATGCTCCAATCAAAAGACATAGGGTGGGCAAATGGATAAGAAAACAAAACCCTCACATATGCTGTCTACAAGAGACTAAGTTCAGATCAAAAGACACACAGAGACTGAAAGTAAAAGGATGGAAAAAGATATTTCATGAAAATATGAAAATGGAAATGAAAAGAAAGCTGGGGTAGCAATACTTACAACAGACAAAATACTTAAAACAAAGGCCATAACAATATACAAAGAAGGACATAGTGATTCCACTTCTGGGTATTTATCCAAGGAAACCCAAAACATTGTTTCAGGGTGACATACGCATTCATATGTTCATTGCAGCATTGTTTGCAATGACCAGGATATAGAGGCAGCATGGTGTTCGTCCATTAGTGGATGAATGGATACTGAAGAGATGGTATGCATATATTATAAGATGGAATATTGCTCAGTCATGGAAAGGAATGGAATTTTGCCATCTGCAGTATTATGCTAGGTAAAATAAGTCAGACAGAGAAATACAAAAATCATACGATTTCACTTGTATGTGGAATCTTGGAAGCAGAATAAATGAATAGGACAGAGGTACTCATGGATGCAGAGAACCTTTTGATGGTTGCCAGATGGAAGGGGATTGGGGGATGGGTGAAAAAAGGAAAGGGATTAAGACATACAAATTGGTAGTTACAAAATAGTCATGGGGAAGTAAAGTACAGCATAGGGAATACAGTCAACAATATTGTAATATGTATGGTATCAGATGGCTACTAGATTTATCAGAGTGATTACGTTTTAAGTTACATAAATATATAATCACTATGTTGTACACTGGAAACTAATATAATATTGTATGTCAACTATAATTAAAAATAAAAAAAATAGTTAAAAAATAATAGTATTAACAGTGATGAAAGAAAAAGAAAGGAACAACAAAAGGAAGAGAGAGAGAGAGAGAGAGAGAGAGAGAGAGAGAGAGAGAGAGAAAGAGAAAGAAATCACCAAACCATTTTCCCAGAGGAATTGTACCATATTGTACACCTACCCGCACTATGTGAGGGTCACATCACGTTTTACCAAGAACTGAGATTGTCAAGATTTTTTATTTATGCCATTCTAATGGGCAGTGGTATCTCATTGTCCTCTTAATTTGTATTTCCCTAATGAATAATGATATTGAGCATCTCTTCACATGCTTATTAAACCATTCATATATCTTTTTTGTCAAAATGTCAATTTAAATATTTCATTAGGTTGCTTGTTTTTTTTATCGTGTAACAAAAGTTCTTTGTATATTCTAGATATGATTCCTTTATCAGATATGCATTTTGCAAAGACTTCCTCCCTATCTTTGATTTGTCTTTTCATTTTCTTAAGTGTCTTTCAAAGAACGGAAGCCTTTCATTTTGACCAAGTCCAAGACACCAACTTTCTCTTTTATGGAGCATGATTTTGTTTGGTTGTTTGTTTTTGTATCACATCTAAGAAATCATCTACCAAAGGCTACAAAGGTTTCCTCCTACATTTTTTTCTGGAGGTTTTAAAGTTTTAAGTTTTACACTTAGGTCTATGATCCAATTTGAATTAATTTTTGTACATGTGTAAGGTGTAAGGTAAAACCCAGGACAATTTTGACTCATGATATTTCCACTATGCAAGAAGCAGATCAATAAAACTTTACATCTCTGATAAGCACGTGCACAGGTGACTTTGTAACTTATTGCAAAACTAGGTTAAAGTTCAAATACAAATGGTCAAGGAAGCTCCACCTGTCTTTGACTCCAGGGCTGCTTCTTTAGAAGTGAATCCTGTCATCAGTATCTCTCTGCAGATGTCCCCAGTAATACCAGAACAAGCCTGAGTCTTTCATGAGCTAGGTTCTTTCGTGAGCTAGGTTCTCCCCAGTTCCTGACTCCAGGTAGTTAGTTGCTTCAAGGAACAATGTTCTCTGGTAAACCACTATAGGAACATTTGGTGTAAAATGGGGCATTCAGTCCTAGCAATTAGGATAAAAATCGTAAACATGTCTAGTTTCTGTCTTCTTGAGTGGCTTTTTCAGCCACCAAATGATACTGTTTTCTCCTTCCTCTTCCCCTCAATAATACTAATTCTAATGTTTCATTAAAATCATTTATATCTAGGTATCCCTTAAACTACAAGAATAAAACTGGTGAGGAAAGAGTTTAGGAAGCCAACAGAGAAGAGTCAACTTGTGATAGGGGCTATTGAGGACATTTTAAGAAAGGCAACTACAATCTACTATTGCCATTACTCCATTATAGAGGGGGCATTTCAATTACCCAACACTCCAAGAAAAGAAAAAAATTGGAAGGACATAATCTCCTAATAAAAAAATCTTTCCTAAGAATCAACTGTTCGTAATTTATTTGAAAGTAGGAAAGTATGCATACATTTACCTCTTAGTTTTCTCATTTCACTAGAGATTGGTAAAAACCCCACCCCAAACCACTCAGACCATAAGAAGGTGTGACGTGGGTGGGGTGGGGTATTTGGAGAAAGGTTATTTTTTCTCTCACTTGTTTATAATAACTTTATTGGATAAATTTATTTATTCCTAAGGTTCAAAGTCCCAGTCTTAGTGAGTACTTAGTTTTTCCATCTGGGAGTAGCATTTGCAAATTTAAAGGCACAAGGAATCTAATAACAATCCAGACCCTTCCTGTGGCAGGCACCAATAGTGTTGGCTACTTTCTTGAGCAAAAGACAGGAGGGAAGCCCAGACAAGAGGCCCTTCCTGACCCATCTCTAGGGTCAGTCTAAAGGTCCTTTCACTATGTCCTCCCCGCAAGGGCTCTGCATTCTCCCAGCATCTCATTCATTAAGACAGATCGAAGGCACTCCCAGGTAAACAAATATTCTTGGTAAGTTCATCAATGGTGTAGATGAAAAAGGGGTGCTGTAATAAATTATAAATCTCTAACTGGACAGGTCATGGTGGGCAGTCATGCCTCATGTCTACAACCTCTTTAGTGAAAGGTTTTAAGCCAGCCCTGTCCATTGTTCTTGTGTATCTAGGTTAATATACCTTTGAAACAACAGAAGTAATACCCCTTGAAGGTGTAACCACCCTCAAGAGAACAAATAATCTTAACTATCCTATAATCCAATCCCCACCTTGCTTTCTCCCATCCTCATGTAATCGTCCCTCCTTAATTCAAAATGCCTAAAAAAAACTGCGAACAGTCATTCTCTGGAGCATTTGAGATTTTGCTTCTGGCAATTGTTATCAATTTTGGCTCAAATAAACTCATAAAAATTCTCTACAGATCTGGAGGTTTCTTCCATAGGTAATGGCTTCCACGCATTCAGGATAAACACCCCAAATGCCCACTAAGCCTTCCTTGCCTCACAGGAGCTAGCCAGAGCTTTGCTCTCCAGCCTTAACCTCTCCTCCTCCCCCAGGGCTCCTGCCACAGCTGCTTGCCTTCAGGTCCTCCCAACAGCATACCCTTGAACACTCTTCTCTTCCAGGCTACCTTAACTTTTTCGGGAACCCTCCCCCTTCCTTAATGCCCTCTCCACTTGGTCATTGTACTTGGTCATCCTGTACTTGGTCATTGTAGCAACTGTCACAATCATAGTTAATTAACTGTATAAAATTTGGCTCCTCAACTGGAATGTAAAGTCCAAAAGATTAGGAATCAAGTCTATCTTGTTTGTCTGATCTTCCAGTCCCTGGTATGGGGCATGCCACCTAGTTGATGCTCAGTAAATTACTATTGTTGAATGAAAAAAAAATCTCTTTAATGCATATTTCCCAGGTACTTATAGATAACAGTGAGGGGGAAAAAAGAGAAAAAAATTCCTTGCCATTATGAAGTTTATATTCTATTGGGGCAAGACGTGCTACACAAGATAACTTCATGGTATGTTAGATGTTGATAACTGCTAAGGAGAGAAAAGTAAAGCAGTGAAGAGGAACACAAGGCATCAGGTTGTGGGCTGATGTATGAAATTTTTAGATTGGGTGACCAGAGAAAACCTCCTTAAGAATGTGACTTTTGAACAAAGACCTAAAGGACGTGAGATGGCTGAAAATGTGGGTATCTGGGGAAAGCATTTCAGGCAGACAGAACAGCAAGTGCAAGCTCCCTGAAGTGGGAGAGCAACTTCCGGGAACAGCAAAGAAGCCATTGTGACTGAAGTAAAGGGGAAGGCAGGCAGAATATGGTCTTTTAATTTCCGCAACGTATGTGTGGAATCACTTACCTGCGGCAGTTTTGGAGAGCGCTTCTAATCAGCAGCTATTTTAAAACCATGGGTTTCAAATAATTTTTTTTTTTTAATTAATTTTATTGGGGTGACAATTGTTAGTAAATTTACATAGATTTCAGGTGTACAATTCTGTATTACATCGTCTATAAATCCCATTGTGTGTTCACCACCCAGAGTCAGTTCTCCTTCCATCACCATATATTTGATCCCCTTTACCCAACCAACTGAATGGGAGAAGATTTTTGCAAACAGTTCCTCTGATAAGGGGCTAATATCCAAAATATACAAGGAACTCATGAAACTCAACAACAAAAAAACAAACAACCCAATTGAAAAATGGACAGAGGACCTGAAGAGACATTTCAAATAATTTTTAAAGCAGAACCCTTCCTTCAAGTGAAACATGAAATGGAAGTTCAAGATAGGAAATGGAGGAGCCCAGGAGGGTGTCATCCCCTCAAGCTACACTGGTTCAAGGCAACACAGTGAGGACGGTTTGTCCCCTACCCAGCTCAGGTTGAAACCATGGCTCTAGAATCATAGTCTGATGCTCTGCCTAGAGCTCCAGAAGTAGCGCTGCCTGGCTCCTGTAACTACAAGGAGAATTTCAGTAGATCTTTACCTCTAACTTGTGAATGAAATTGGAGCCCCTACAGTTACAACCACATGGTGATGTGTAGGTCTGATATGTCCTTAGAAATTAGTTCTCTATAGTGGAACTTCTTTCTTAAAAACATTTTTTAAACTTTGTCCTTTTTTGAAAAGGTGAAAAGGTCAAGGATACTAAAAGAAATACAATAAAAAAAAGTCAGTCTCCTATGGATAACTAAATTACCTTGAATTTACAATGGAATTTTACACACTTAGGTACACAAACAAAAATGAACTTCTGATATAGGCAACGATATGGATGACTATCACGAATATTATGTTGAGAAAAAGGTGCCAGCCACATGAGGACATAGCATATGACCCATGTATATGATATTCATAAATAGGCAAAGCTAATCTTTGGTAACAGAAGATGGAATAGTGGTTAGCTGGAGGAGAACAACTCACTGGAAGGATGAAAATGTTCTGTATCTTGATCTGGATGGTGGATACAAAGGTGTAGTAGTTAGATACAAACAATTCAGTGGTGAGAAATGATTTGTGTCCTTTACATATATCATAATAATAAAGTCAGTCTCCTTCCCACTACCTATGGCTCCCAGCTACCCAGTTCTCCTCCCCAGAGGCCACTCCTCCTGCTGGGATTTCTTAATGCTCCTTTTCTTTCAGTACCTTCCACCAGGGGTGGAGTCCTGGGAGCATGCCAGGCAGCACCAGAGGCCAAGGCTGTAGGCACTGGGCCATGGCTGGTGGGCAGCCCCTTGGCTTTCTCAGGCTCCTTTGGCCCTCCGCCCCACACCCATGCCTCCCTCCTTCTCTTCCTCCTTTTCTTCCCTCCCTTCCTGAGAAGGCAGGGGCAGCAGTGAGAGTGGCCAGGAGGGCTGACACTAAACAGCGCTGTGGCTCCTGGCCCTCTAGGTCGTGCCTGCCTGGAAAGGACAGTGTGTGCTGAGCAAGCTTAGAGTTGACACATTCCCTCCCTCTTATTCTCTGGCTTCTGATCCCTGAACTGATCCTAGAACTTCCTGCTCCCTGGGCACTCAGTCTGCGTATGCTTCCCTTCAGCGGCGCAGTCCTGATAATAACCGACTTTGTGTTTGCATATAAACAGGGCTTAGCACAGTGGATGCCCAGGGCCTGTCTTATCTTCCCTCTACACCCCTTCCCCCAACTTCCAGCAGTATTCTTTGACCCTGTTCCACCCCACCCAAGGCTTCAGCCCAGCCAAGCCTTTTATCTTGTCATCTGGGGTCCACCCCCTACCAGAGTCCTCACCCCCCTTCCCCAGTGCCTGAGGGCAGAGGGTCCTGAGCCAGTTTGGTAAGCATTCTTGGGGCAGGGCAGAGAGAAAAGGGTACTGCGTGTTCCTTATCTTCAAAATCTCGTGAAGTGGGGGAAAGAGTACACTACCCAGGCCCCATTATGATAGTTCTCAACCCAGCATTTTGTTTTGGTCCTTCCGAAGACCGAGGCACTGACCTGCGTGCTTTTCTTGCATTAAGTCTGAATTTTCCAAACCACGTCAGGAGGAGGATTATTAGCCTCATTTTATAGATGGATTTGAGGCCCACGGTTCGCTGGCACGTGGCTGCCAGGATTCCAGCAGCCACTTCCCTAGGGAACCGCCCCATGCCGGCTCGGGTCGGGTGGGTGCAGCGGCGGTCCGGCCGCGGGAGCTGCGTCCAGCCTCGGGGACCTTTCATCGTGCCACACCCTTTTTGCACAGTTCCCTCTTGCGTCAGGGGCCTGGGAAGGGTTTAAGGCCGGAGTATGGGCTGGAGGCGGGGACTTCAGGGGAAGCCTAGTCAAAGCTCCGCGTGCCGGAGGAGCAGAAGGGTGCGGGGGGACCCGGGCCAAAGAGGCCCTGCTGGCTCCCGTGGCACTGCAAGCCTCGAGGCGTTGGTACAGGCGCGGCCGTTGCAAACCCCAGAGGTGTGAGCAAACTGAGCGGAACTACTTCCCCAGGGCGGCTTGGGTCACGGGGACAGCTTCACCCAGCGGCCGTGCCGGACGCGAAGCTGATCGCCGGCCCCCGGGCACCGCCACGTGCGCCCCGCCGGGCTCGCACGCTCCGCCGCGCCTGGCCGCGGAGCCACCAGCAGGCACGCGCGCCCCCAGCGTGCACACACTCCGGGGCACGCACACCGACGGCCCGGCCCACGTCCGCCACGCCACGCCCACCCCAGCGCCCCGCCCCCGTCCTCGCGGCGCAGGCCACCGCCCTCCCATTGGCCGCAAGGCGCGTGACGCGCGGCGCCCGGCCCCGCCCCTCGTCAGTCACTCGGCGGAGGCGGCGCTGGAGGGGACTAGTCTCGTCCGGAGACTGGCGGCGGCGGCGGCGGCGGCTCGGGCCCCAGCGGCTGAGGGCGGGCGGGCGGGCGCGGGGGAGGGAGGGGGGTCGGTCCGAGACGACTCCCCGGACGGCGTTTCTCCTTCTAGCGGCGCCGGGTTCAGCTTTGGGGGGGCGGGGGTACAGCCCATCCATGACCATGGGCGACAAGAAGAGCCCGACCAGGTACCTGCTCAGAGCTGAGGGGGCGGAAGGGGAGGGAGGGAGGGCTGGGGGCGGGCGGGGGCCGGCGACGACTAGGCCCCGGGGCCGCCCGGGCGGGGGGAGGCGCCGCTAAGATGGAGATCCGGGCGCGGGGGAGGCGGGGGCGGCGGGGCGGCGGGGCGCGCTGGGGCTCCCGCGGGGGCCGGCGGCCGTGCGCGCCGCAGCCATGGCGGCTCCTCCTCGGCCGCCGGCCGCCGCCGCCGCCGCTCCTCCCAGACAAAGGGAGATTTAACCAGGTGGGGCGGGCGGGCGCGAGCGTGGGAGGGGAGCGGGCGGGCGCCGGATCCGGCCCGCGGCTCCCCTCGCGGCCCCCCAGCCCCGAGCTCCAGTCCGCGAGTCGGCCCGCTTCCTGCGCCGCCCGGGCCCTTCCCCGGGCGCCGCCGCCGGCTGTGCGCGGCTGCTCGGCCCGGGCCCAGGCGGCCGGGTGCGGGGGGCGCCCCGTGCACCCCGCGTCCGCGGAAGGCTGGGTGGCTGGGTGGTCGCCGGGCGAAGTTCCCGGCGCCGGGTCCGCGCGATGACGGCGGCTCACCGGCGCCTGCGATGTGCTGTCCCCCTCCCGCTCCCCGCCTCTCTCCCCGTCCCCCACCCCTCGCCGCCCCAAGGCCGAAACGACAAGCGAAACCTGCGGCAGACGAAGGCTTTTGGGACTGTAGCGTCTGCACCTTCAGGAACAGCGCGGAAGCCTTCAAGTGCAGCATCTGCGACGTGCGGAAAGGCACCTCCACCAGGTACTGGAAGATCTGCGTTACCTTTTGTTACAGGACTTTCCCTTCCGCGGTGGACAGGCCAGGCAGCTCCACTTTCCGTCCCCTTTCCCACTTGTTGATGACGGCCTTTTCTGCGTCTGGGGGTGGGTGACAATGCGGTTTTGCTGGCATTTCGTGTTGGGGGCAAAGTCTCGTGTTCAATAAAATTTATGGGAAGGAATTTTCCCAAGGTTTCGTTTTATTTCAAACAGACGTTGAATTTATTTTACACTTGTGTTCTCACTGGTATTTGCTCAAAAACAGAGGGAGCAGTAGTTTTGCTATGGATTGTAGGACACAGACCTTTTATCTTTGCCATGCGTAGCACGTTTTTTAATTTGCTTGTCTTGAATTATTGTCCTCTGAGAAATTTAGTGGTGCTCGTACAGTAACGCTGCTTGTGCTTTTCCTGTTTTGAGCTGCAAATGTCTATTTTCTTACACTTGAAAACAAATGTTGGGGCTTGATAAAGGAAGTGCATTTTTTGGAAGTCTGAGTTGACAGTTTGGTTTTTTTCTGATTAGCTTATGTAGAGTGGTGATGGAGGATGATTTTGCAAAATGGTGAAGTGAATAGGTGACTGACTATATTGAAGTTGGTGTTTGAAACTATTATAGTAAAAAGAGTGTTGAAAGAATTTATTTTCATTTTGGTGAAGGTAGTAAACTGCATCTGGCATCAAAACGAGTTCACTCCATATTTAACATTTGGATATACAAGAAGAAAATGCCAAAGCTAATTTTTGTGGTTTTCCAGTCAACTTTTGACTTGTACCTTGAATTTGTTTCAGTGATGCTAAAGTTTGAAGTTAAACTAGTCTTGATGTCATTTAATGGGCAGACATTGGGGTATGTGTGTGAACTGGAGACAAAAATGAATGAATTCCTGGTGGATCCTTGAATGCTTTGCCAAAAGTCTCATTTCATCAGAAACTTGTTTTTGAATTGGTGGCTTTCCAATATGACTATGTAGTAGTACTCCATAGTTTTGACTGGATATTGTTCTTTGACTAAATGAATGTGTCCTGTTAGGATTTCATTGCTTTATTTATAACTGGGATTAAATAGGATATTGGGCCACCTAGAGAATATATCTCTGGGATGAATGGGCCCAGTTACTGGTGGAACAGTTCTGTGAGTTCCACTATCTCTTTAGGTAATGAGACCTTTGAACAAAAATATTCAAGAAGTGACAGTATTTTCACCATGAGTAGTTTTTAAAGTAAATTCATGTTAATATTTTTGTGTTATAGGTTAGTTAAGATAAAACAACCTCATTGGGAGCTTAATAGATTTTGTTTTGCTATCTAAAACACGTCATTCCATCAAATGGCATGAAAGTTGAGAAACGTATGTGTTATTTAAAGTAGTATTGATTGTATTTTATTTATGAATATTTTTTTTTTTTTAACATGTAGAATCCCACAGAGGCCAAACCTCTTTATTGTGGTTTTGCTTTGAGTGTTACCGTAGATGATGCTCAAGTAAATGACTAGGAAACTCCTAAGAACTTGAAACTTTAGTGGTGAAAAGAAACTTACCCAAATTCAAAAGTTTACATCTGATGTATTGCTGGGAATAATTATCACATAGTGAAGTACATTTCAGTTTCTACATGTATTAAAACCTGACTCATCAATGAAAAATGTTTAAAGTTTTTTCAGTCACAGATTATGACAGTGAAAATCAGTTTTTTAAAGAAACATTAAATTATTAATAATGAAAACATTTTAGACTCCATTCAGGAGCGGAATACTTACCTACTGTCTTAAAGGATCTTCGTGTAATTTTTTGATGTCTGTTGTTGAGTAGTAGGCTGTGAACACAGATTTCAGAGATCTAAGGACTTAAACTCTTACCAGCTCACAGTAGGTGCCCTTACATAGCCCTTAAATTTGTTTCATTTTGGTTACTGTCAATATTTTGGTATTAGATCTATTAAAGAAGTCATCTTTAATTGGAAAGAAGGCAGATAACATTTTGGCTTTCTTGTTATGAATGGGCTTCATGTGTGCGGAAAGAAAGGTGAAATTTCTCAGGTTTTCATCCTGTCCTATCCAGTGTATTATTGGTTACTTTATCTGTGATCATAGTTACTATGTTTTTTCCCGGAGCTTTTTTCATGTAATTTTTTCAATACCTCAAAGGTTTGACATTTTCTGATTTGCATAGTTTAATCAGAGTTGATATTGATGGCAGTAGAAAACTTGTTGGGTTTTGGACACTGGGTAATAGGCAAAAACTTGTGATTTTTAGAATAATTTTTAAGTAATAAAAGAGTTTTTCTAACCTTTTGACTGATGTAGAAGTTGGGTTTTATTATTCTGAGTTGGTGTTTGGTATGGCAGCCTACCTGATTGGTTAGCCAGTGGTTAACTGGCTAGTTAGTTCATCATTGTTGCCATCTACCAGTCAAACAAGGAAGTCAGCTTTGAATTAGTGGTGTCCAGTAAGACACAGAACTGTATTTAGCCTCTGAAGATAGAATTAATATTCTTCAATTTGATTAGGAAAATACTGTCATTTATCCAAATAACATTTATTAATCCCAGGATGTGAAAAATACTGCTCAAGACATTGGGGAGGGGAGCAGGGTGTTAAAGGTTGGTAGAACATGCAGTGGAATGACCATACTCCCAAGTTATAAAGGCCCTAAGAGCTATAAATAAAGAGCTACCGTATGAGAGATTGGCGCAGTCTGGCTTGGGGGATCAATTAGGAGTCCCCTTCCCCCTGTTTCTTCTGGGCAAGGAATATTGATTTCTACGAAACCACCTACCAACTCTTCACTAATATTGCCTTGTGGACCAGATATATTTTATTCTGCAGGTGGAATCATGAAAATGATTAGAAAGTCTTTATGCTTCTTGGAGCAGCATAGAGCAGAATGAAAAGAATGTCAGAAACTCCTAAGAAACATGTTAAGGGAAGAAGTAGGGGATGTTTAATAGGCTACTTGGAGGTTTAGGGGGGAGTCTCTACTCTGTATTTTGGATATATTATCAATTATGTAGTAGGTCTCTATCCCTTGCTGTGGTTATCTTTTTTTATAGCTTTATTGAGATGTGATTTACATACCTTAAAATCCACCAATTGTAAGTGTATAATTCATTGATTTTTAGTAATTTTGAAGAGCTGTGCAGCCATCACTATAAACCGGTTTAGAACATTTCCGTCACATCATATGATTTCCCCATGCCTGCTGTGTGATACACTTTTAAGTAGTCTATAACACTAGAACATGGAGGAGTCACCTGTAGCTGGGAAGGATGCCTCTTCAGACCCATCATGCTGATGTACTCTAAGCCTTTCAAGGTGAAAAATAACGGACTGTGTATGTAAGGTGGTGGTAGTTGGGGAAGAATCACTATCCCTTGTCTAAGTGATAGCTAAAGTAGTATTTCCCAGCCCACTTGCCAGTTTCATGAAAGAAGATACCAGCTTTTAGAAGAAAAAGAAAAAAAAAATCCCCACAAATTTAACCATTGTTAAATTGAAGTTCTTGAGTGTTGGGCATAATAACCTTTAGACTTAGTGATAAATATATTTTACTTCTGGTCTTGTTATTTCTCTGAATGTAGTGATGTCTTTATTGTAAAATAAAAATTACCAAGACATTGCTGCAGCTCTTGTTGATGAATGGTTCTTTGACAGTAGTGCTGCATTTTGAACTTCAGTTACTGCTTAAATCACACTCAACTTGAAAAATTGGAAATTTTTTGCTTTGGGTAATTACCATAGATTTAGAACTTTTCTAGTCTTTGACTCCACATTTTATCCTAGTGTTGAGTTGAAATTAGGTTTTATTTAATCCTTGTTTATTTGAACATTATCCCTCTGAAAAGTGTACTGTTTTTAGAGATGTTACAGGGAAGGAAATATGAGGAATTTACTTTAGATGCGTTAAAAGATTATGTAGCTTAATAAAAAAGTTGGTACTTAGATTGTTGAATTGGAACTTGGTACTCGGTTGTTTTGTGTGTAAAATGTTTTCCTTGTTCCCTGATTCTTTGCAGTTGTAATTTTGGACGTTTTCTCTTAAATTTAGATACCTTGACAACTGAAAATATCTTCAGTAGTAGTGAAGTACTTTAGGAGTTTTAGGGAGAAACACACATTTAGTGATAATGTCAAAGTTTTGATCTTTGCTGGAAGCTTCAAAAGTGCATCATCCTGTAATAGTGCTCAGATAGGAAAACTCCCAGGCAGCAAGGGAGTAGGTAACTAACCTGGAACAGAGCTTGGGCTCTTCCCCAAGGTCCTGGCTCATCCACCACTATCCTTAGGTCACATTGGTTTTATTGTAGTGTTTGTCTTTCATAAAATTTCCCCATAACATAGGTCAGAAAATTACCTGTCTTCCAAATCACCAAACCTTTCGGCCTTAAAGCTGGTACAAAAGCTGGATCAATCACTCTTACCCAGAAACAGAGTGACAATTTATTTTGTATTTGGTGTTACGTTGGACTTACTGATTTATTGGTACTGACTAGATCTTATGTATAGTTTGTAACCTTAAAGTAAATTATCTGGGTAGTTGTGGTTGTTTGACAAGTTTTTATTGAGCACACAGACACCTGAGTTCTGGGTGAAGTTCTGTAAAGGCAGACAAGGACCGTGTTCTTACTGAGCTTAAAATTCCGTGGAGAGGAAGAGAAAAGAAACAAGTAAACAGAAAAATCAGATAATACCAGCTAGTGATAAGTGCTACTAAGAATTTAGAGCAGGTTTGGGAACTTGAGAGTGATGAGAAGTGGATGCAGTGTCTGCTTTATAGACTGTGGAGACACCTGCCTTTTGAGGAAGCATTAATGCTGCTTCCTTTTGGAGCAAGGGCATAGTTATTTCTGTAGGTTTACTTGTGCCATTTAGCTCATATGTTTGGGGACAGTTTAGAGTTGGAGCCTTTGTGCACAGACTGCTCAACTTTTTTTAGTTGCTTGTCATAGACTAAACCCAGGCCAGCTGATTTGCCAGTATATCCTATTAGTTACAAGAATTGGAGGTTCTGTGTTATTTATTCACATGGCATACCTTTCTCGTGTGCTTCTATAGATGCTGAAGAAATCTTAAGATTAATAAAAGCTTCCGTAAGTAGCTGTAGTTTACCAAAATAGTTATCAGCACTAATTCAGTCCATTACTGCTTTAGGTGATAGTGGGTCTCTAACTGTCTCCTTTCCAACCTGTACTAAAACAGTCTGCAATCGATTTGGGTCCCGTTTTCTCTTTTGCCCCATCACCAGGGCCTTTTCTCTTCGTGGTGTGGCATCTTCCTTTATACCCTCCATCGCTGGTACTCCTCGCCTCTTT
The DNA here is from genome assembly GCF_964194185.1 of Rhinolophus hipposideros. NCBI lineage: Eukaryota > Metazoa > Chordata > Mammalia > Chiroptera > Rhinolophidae > Rhinolophus > Rhinolophus hipposideros. The sequence goes on from NC_138060.1 coordinate 2,016,056, forward strand.
TTTTGCGTATTTACTCATAAGTAAATGTTTTGAACTGTAGTATACATAGAAGTGTGCAAATAAATTATAAGGCTTGATGAACTTTCACAATGTGAACACACCTGTGTAACCAGCACTTACATTAAGACACAGAACATGACGAGAACCCCAGAAGCCCCTGTGTGCTCTGTAGTCACTGTTTCTACTCTAGCCACTCTCCTGGCTTCTAACACCAGAGATATGTTTTGCTTGTTTTTGAACTTAATATAGTGGAGTCATATAGTATGTGTACTTCTGGGTCTGGCTTCTTCCACTCATTGTTGGTGAGATCCATCCCAGTTGTTGTGTATTGTTCTTGTGGTGCCGTTTAGTCCTAAGGATGTCTTAGAACTCAATTTTTTGTATGCAGACCCTTAGACATTGTAGAGATAGGATCTCTCCTGACTTGTCTTCATTACCTACAGACTTGAACACTATCTCCTCCCAGCAGTAGCGTAAACCCATACATCATTAGGTGAAAGGAATAAAACGATGTGTGGAGCTTTCTAGAGTACGTACTGTAGGTACATGATATACTTTGCCTCTCATCTGTAGTATTGTTCATCACTCATTTATATTTCAAGGCATTGATTAAATAGACAGAATTCCTGCATTCAGGGAACCTAACAAACTTGGTTAGGTGATAGGTGAAAAGACCATACAAAGAAAACAGATGGTGTAAAGCACCCATTGATTGAATGAACTTCATGGTAGTCGTGGAATGAATGAGTACATGGTGGAGAACATAAGTGCTTTTTGGAGGAGGTAGAGACAGTCTGGGGGTGGGACACTGGGGAAGGTCTCACTCAATCTGGGATTTAAACTAGGCTTTCGTGTTTCTGGGATGTAGGGTTTGCTGTAGAGGCTGATGCAAGTTAGTTCTTTGCCTCTTTCTACCTCCTTATTAACTGTTTACTCTTTTCAGGTGTGATTCACACCTTTCCACTTCTTCCCACATACTGATAATTCCCAAATACTATTTATTAACCACCTGTCACCACTCCCCCCCCTACACACACATTTGCATGACAAAGAATCCAGCTGGTTTTTGGGCCTCTCCACTTGAATAACTTAAATTATTTCTTGGTCCTTATTGCCTTTAGGATATAGTCCAAATCTTGAGCATCACAAGGGGCTTCTGATTTGGTCTTGTTTGTTTCTTTAGAATTTCTGGAAGCAGTCTGCCACCATCCCACCTGTCCTCCACGTACAGCATGTGTGTTTCATGCCAAACTGTTTGGTGTTTTCCAAGCATGGACCATGATGTCTCGTTTCCATACCTTCACCCATTCTTTTCCTCTGGGTTTTTTCCTGAAGTGCTTTTCCTCGCTTTTGTGGCCTAGCTGACGTCTGTTTGTCCCTCTGGATGTCTCAGGAAGCCTTTTCATTGCCCCCCATAGATGTGTAACAGTTGCAGTGCATTTTCATTGGTTTGCCTTTGTTATGTTGAGTGTGGGACCTTTCTTTTCATGGTTTTATTTTCCTGTCTGTTACAGTGCCTGCCTCTTGGCAGGGGTTCAGTAATGTATATAGAATAAATGAAGACTTGGAGTTTCAATTGGAGCCCTCTTTAACTGTTCCAGTTAAACTTTCATTTAGGGCTTGCATCTTGTGTGCGTAATGTTAGGGGAAGTTATCTTTATGAAGTGCGTCCTTAAAAGTAGTAGTCCTATTTTTCTGGTTTGTTTTCGAAACGTACTAGAAATTAAACACTGAACTACAGCCTTGAAATCTGTAGGCAGTGCATTTAAAGTACTTTCTGGAGTGGTTTTTAGCTTCAGAGCTTTATAGCACACTTAAATAACTGTGATGATTCTGAATTCTTTTTTCGTTGCCCATTTGGTGCTTTAAGCAGTCACAAGTCATATTGAAAAGTCTGGTAAAGCAGAGGGTCAGTCATTGTGCAAAAACAATTTAGAGGTGTGATAGATAAGATAAGGAACTTGACCAGTGCTTGCAAGATGGTTAAAAATGGCTACAGAACACTACTTCAGGTGTTAAAAATGGTATGCTGTCCATTGTGTAAGTTCTCTTGGGTCAACATATCCATAACTTTATGGTTGTACATGGTGTACATTACTATTTTGTTTGGTAATTTGGATTATTTCTGTTGGAAATCTTGACTCATTCACTTATTTAGCTATAATTTCAGTTCCGTGCAGTGATTGACACAGACTTCGGTGTCAGTGTTGAATTCTCCGGTAAATGCAATGCAAATAAACTGTGTTACACAGAAATCATAGTTGAAATCACAAAGTAAACAGTGAAATTTTTATTTTTTAATAGGATTAGCTATTCCTGCTCTCTTTTTCTCCATTTGTCAATTTAGAAAAATCTACCTTATTTATTCTTTGGGAAAAGAAACTAGTGGAAGGGATATGTAAAAAATTCATCTTAAAACTTTTCAAAACATTTTCCTCTAATTTAAGAGTCATAGCAATACAATTTAAGATGAAACTTTGATAGCCTTTGGGAGAGACAAGAAATTAAGTGCAATGTAAGATGCCAGTTTCATCAGTATATTGTCTTAAAACACACAGAGTGCATGGTGGTTAGTTGAAGGTGGAAAACAAACATGTTGACTGCTTTCTAAGAACAGGTCAGACTTCAATTGTAAGTTATAAGGGTTATACACTGTTCTCTTCATTATTTTACAAAACTAAAAGTTGTTTCGTATCTTAGGTGCTGCAAGAATATTCAAGGTTGCAAGAAATAGGAATTTAACTCAAAAACTACCTTACGTCAAAACAAAACAAAAAATAATGAATTTACTGGACCATTTAGCCAGTAATGACAAGAATACCATTTGAACTCAGAATCAAAGGAAAAACTGTGGGAATCAGGACCCGTCGTTTGCCCATTCCTGGACCCTTCTTTGTAGTCTGGAGGTTGGGATACTGGGATTAGCCAAGCCTAACACATCTGTAGGATGTTACTGGAAGGGAGTTGGGACACTGAGCCTAGCTCCTGTAGTTAGTACTCCATATCGGTTTTGTTGCTGGGCTAATACACAGGATATGTTCAGTTCTAACTTCAAACTACGTGTAATAAGTTTCTTGAAGGCGGGAGCTCTGTTTATCTGGCATTACCATAGCATCTTGTAAGTTTTTATCATATAGATAAAAGAAAGATTATCAGTGAACGTTGGTAAAATTTAAAAAATACTGACTGATGTTCTGTAGGTTAATTTTCTTTATCATTAGTCACTGGTTCTTTGTCCTTTATTTTAGTTAGAAGGTAATACTTGCTTATTACAGAAAATTTGGGACAAAAACAAATAAAGGTCACCCTTAATCCTACCATCTAAAATTATTTTTATTTATTAAGCAATGTATTTATTCACTGGACCACAACTATTTGAGTAACTATAGTTTTCCAGATATTATGTTTTAATATGCTAGTTGGTTGAATTTTCAAAGTGTTGTAGATGGTAGTTCCATGTGGGAGTAGGGAATCAGAAAGTGTGTGAGGTGAAACAAACTGACTCTCTTGATTTGAAAGATGTGTTCCGATTTGTTTATACAGTTCATTTTGGATTATTCTAAGGGAAAATTTTTCTGAACACTTCATGGTTTTAGGATCCTATTTGTAGAACATAAAGCTAAAATCCAGTTTCCAGTTTTCTTTTTGGATTGTTCTAATTTGGGGAAGAATGAAAATGTGTCATTGAATTCTTAGTATCTGTAGCATGATTAACTTGAACTTCTCCCAAGTTCTTTATTAGGGAACAATCAAGTATATAAGCGAACCTAGATTTAATGTTTTTATACTAAATTTGTTTAGATCGATGGTTCTTAAACTTTAGCATGCATCAGAATCACCTGGAAGGCTTGATGAAACACACTGCTAGGTCCCATCCCCAGAGTTTTTTATTAAGTAGGTCTGGGGTAGGGCCCAAGAATGTACATTTCTTACAAGTTCCCAGGCAATGTTGCTTGCTGCTGGTGTGGGGAGCACACTTTGAGAACTGGTTTAGATGACCTCAAACAGCATTCAGCGTGGCTTACTAATGAAGCCGAATAGAGTTGTTGATGTTTGTTAATGGAAGATAATGTCTTGGCCTTTCAAGGTGAATTCAGAGAGAAGTAAGTGATCCCACATTCTAGGAACCATGTTTTAAATCTAGAGCTGCCACTTGAGGTGATTTCTTAATTACTAACTATGTTGTGTGGAGTATAGGAAAGTTTACAAATTGGGGGACCGTGTCAGCTAAACTTGTAACTCTTTTACATTATAAAATCAGCTATTGCCTTACATTACTGACACTTGCATTGGATTCCAGATATATGTATTTTAAAAGCCTGTTTCTTTGCAACATGTTAGAACCAGGCCTTATAATAAACCAACGTTCCATTGACATGTTGGTGGAGAACATGAACAGGTTAATAAAAAGTACGAATTAAGTTAGAAAAGATGAGAAGCATATAACCTTTCTTGTTACACAAAACAAGATAACATCCCTCCCACCCCCGTTCTTCCCCCTTTTCTTCTCCCTCCTGCCCCCCCCCCCCCACACTCTGGTTCAAGCTGTTGTTTCTCAGTCTAATTGTGCAGCTCCCTGGCCCATGCTGGTATTATGAGCCTTGCTCTCTCCCCAGCTCAGGCAGCTCTCGCCAGCTGGGCTGCCGGCCTCTCACGCTGGCCACCGCTGGCCACCGGCCACTCCTGGCAGCACACTGCAGCCCAGCTCCAGGGAGAGCTGTTGTTCACAGTCTTACCTGTAGGGGGCACAGCTTACTGGCCCATGTGGGAATCAAACCAGTGACCTTGGCGTTAGGAGCAAGGCGTTCCAACCACCTGAGCCACCGGGCCAGCCCTAGATAACTTTATTTGACAAGTCAAATTTTAAAGATTAAAAAAAGTTTTCGTGAAGCTAGGAAATACATTCTCACAGACCTTTGATGGGTGTGTGAGTTGATACAAATTTTCTGAAGGCCATTATGTTAGTTGGTATCAAATACCGTTAAAATGTTTGTACCCTGTGACCTAACAATTTAACTTCTAGGAATTTGTGTGATCTGCCTGTAAAAATTTCTGTGTAAGTACAGGTATATTAATTGCATCATTATAACTAAAAATGAAAATTTTTAGTGAAATTTTGTAAATTTTTATTTACATAGGAATCAGCAGAGAATTGTTACAAAAGTATGGAATATTTTGCAGTGGTTGCCAAGATTCAGTGAAATTTTGTAAATTTTTATTTACGTAGGAATCAGCAGGGAATTGTTACAAAAGTATGGAATATTTTGCAGTGGTTGCCAAGATTTAGGGCTTGTGAGGCTGGAGAAGGGAGATGGGCGTATGACTGTAAAGGGGTAGCAAGAGGGAGATCTTTGTGGTAATGAAATAGATCTGTATCTTTTTAAAAAAAAAATTTATAAGAGTTTGAAACTGATGACATGTGAGGAAGCAAGATCTCAAATGCTCTCTAGATCTGTATCTTGATTGTGGTCATGGTTGTATGAATCTACATGTGATAAGATGGCATAGACCTATATACACACGTACCGATTTGCTGGTTTTGATGTACTGTAATCAAGAGCCTCCATTTCACGGAAACTGGATGAAGGGTATATGGGATCATACTATTTTTGCAACTTCTTGCGAACCTATGATTATTTCAAAATAAAAATTTAACAAAAATTTTAGAAAGGATCGTAAAAGAAAATGTAATAGAAAAAAACAAGTTACAAAATAATGAACAATATGGTCCCACTGTAATATTTCACACCATTTAATGTACACCCATGATCAGAAGATTAATTCTGAGTGGTGGGATGATGGATTCTTTTTTGTGTGTGCTTTTCTATAATTTCTGTGGATGAATAGGTATCACTTTTATAGTTGGAAGACCAATTTTTTTATGACATTCAAAGAATGATCTTATTGTGGAATATTGAAATTTAAATAAGCAGAACTATATTTTTACATTAAGGGATTTTAAAGTTTTGGTTTTACACTAATTTAGTATTAAGTTTGGAAAGTATCTGTATTTTAAAACGTGTTATGTTTACAATTTAAAGTTATTTTGTGCTTTTTGTATTATAAGATACCCTGTATGATGTTCTAAATTAGTGCTGTCCAGTATAAGTCTATGCATTGCAAGGCACACGTAAATTTAAACTTTCTAGTAGCCACAGTAAAAACGTAAGAAGAAGCTGGTGAAAGGAATTTAAAAATAATTTAAATACATTTTATTTATTCCAATATATCCAAAATACTATCATATCAACATTAATCAGTAGAAAATTGCAGTGAGATGTCTTACATTCTCTTTTTCATACTAGGTATTCAAAATCTGGTGTGCATTTTACAATTACAGCATAACTCAATTCAGACTGGCCACGTTTCAATAGCCGCATGTGGCAAGTGGTTGCCATGTTGGAGAGTAATAATAGTAGTTGAGAGCCAGGGCTTTGGTGTCAGACCTGAGTTCGAGTAACACCAGCTCTGTCATTTGCTGACCTTGTGGCCTTGGGCATGTTACTTGAACTTGTGCTTTCGTTTTTCATCTATGGATAATAACTTTTCCGTAGGTGAGTATTATAAGGATTAAATGAGTGAATGTGTGTAGCATACTAGGCACTGGACCTAGCACAGAATCCGTACTGTAAACAATATATAACTGTTGGTGATTTTATTATTGCAACGGAGTGTGTGTTGGATTGAATGACTAATCATTCTAAAGACATGACTGATTTCTTTATAATACTACTAGTGAGTAAAAATATAAATACTACATGAGCCACTGTTTGTTTTTTAGAATTAAAATTTGGGCCCTAACTTTTAAGTTATGACTGAATGAGCGGACAGAATTTGAGCACTTGTGCAAAATATTGCACCAGGCACTTGAACATTGAGACTGTAAGTCTTGGGATGATATTCGCAAATACTATATCTTTGCATAGTACTTTACATTTTGCATGCCAGTTTTATGCGTATTTTCCTAATGTAATACTCAAAGCAATCCTGAGAGGTAGTTGTTATTCCAACTTTCACAGTTGAAGAAACGGAGGCTCAGAAAAGTAGTAACTTAGTTGATTTCATTGATTTGATTGAGGTGATTACCCAGTTAGTAGAATAGAATAGAAATGTGACGTAGTTAAACAAATTAATAGGGTACCAAGGGGTTTTCACTGCATTCTTTTGATTCTATACCTTCCACCTTTGTCATCTCAAAAAAGAGCACATTTGAATGGGCCCTCTTCCAAGGCCATTTGAAGTAGAAGAGGGTAATGATATGTCAGTTGAATGGCTACCTTGCTCAGAATTATCCCAAGAGTATTAGCCTAATCAGATAACCGATGATGAAAAAAGTTAACACAAACTTGTATAGATTAGTTGATTTATTTTGCTTGTTGTGATGTTTCTGTTTATAAAGTTCAGTGTTTCTTATTCTGTCTCTTGGTTAAATATATCCACAAAAATGGACTGAGAGTATGCAATACATACTAACCGCCTTAAAATCAGATGCTGTTCATCTCTTGACTGATTCAGAAAAGTAGTTTTTTGAAAGAACATTGCATGTCGCCATTCAAATCAATGGCGAGAGGCAGTGAGTTTGAAAGATTGACTCCCAAGGCAGAGAGCAGCAGTGGATGGCACTTGTTTTCTGGGCAGTCAGACAGAGCATATGTATCATTAGATGTTCAGTTTCTGTGTTCTAATATGTAGATTCTGCTTTCACTGTTAGTCATTGCTGCTTTTATTTCCAGTTTCTTCTCCACTTAAGAAAATTGAAGTCGCATGACATCTAATTTGTTGTTGAGTACTCTAGGATAAGATGTACAATAGTAATCTATCAGCTCGTTTTGACAAGTACTTTTGGTATAAATGTATTTATAAGAAGGAGAATTATATTTTGGTGCTTAGAAATGGAGTGGTGATGGGGGAAGTGGAAGTGGAGGTAGGTGTGTTCTTTGCCCCTTGGTTTTTCTCTGTGCCTTTTCAGAGTTTTTCCCCTTTGTCCCTGTATGATTTGCCTGACAACGCCTCTTCCTGCCTACCCAACCTTGACTATAGAGTCAGGAGTATCAATCTTATAGTACAAAGAGCCCATCAGAGTCCTGTATGAAGAACTCATCATTCCTGATCTCGGTGCATCTGCAGCATCAAATTCCGCATTGGTGTTGTTTTCTTCATTGAAGGGCTGTTATGAGGATTGTGGAATGTATCTATCCTGGTTGAATTTTTGGATGAAATTTGATGGAATGTAATCATTCCATTAAATGGTATGGAGAATCTCAGCACCTAGAATTGTTAAAAGTCTCACTGTGCATAATTTGTGCTACTTCAGTTATATAAGTAAAAGCTTTAAAATATCATATTGTAAGACGTTACATATGCACAGATATCTATGCTAGGTTTGGATTTAAAACTGTGGGTTGCAATTAATATTTGAAATTTTCTGAAATTCCCAGAACTAGATGATTTCTATATCTCCTTCAGTTCTAAAATAGTGTGATTTATGTCAGTTTTGGTAGTTTATAATAAATAATAAAATGTCTCTTAAATATACAATGCCAAGTTACTTGTCCTAAAATATATAGAAAATTTGTAATGCCTCACTCCCCTACCCCCAAGATATATCAGTAGATACTTACACACTTTAGAATCTCTGAATAGCAAAGATTTGTCTGTTAAAACCTTTTGGCATTGTAAAGTTTATTTATAGCTGAACAAGTTTCCTTATTTAAGTTATAATTAATGTTTTTATTTTGAAATCGTTCATTTATGGGTAGGTAACAAATCCTAGTACCTGATTTTCCCAGTCTAAGAAATTCATTGCATACTGACCAAACCCTTAGGTTAAGATAAGGGCTTCCCCTCAGAACACCTGGTGTGGAAGGTGAAGTGTTTTTTGTTTTGTTTTGTTTAAGTGCAGAAAGGTGTACTACAGCCCTGGGGTGTCTTACTTAGTCCTTGTTATATCATTTAATTGCAAGAATGATTCTAGTCCATCTTTTTTTTTTAAAGTTTGTATTACTGAAACAGTTGATATTTGTGTCACGCCCCAAAGGCAAAGCTTGGTTCTGATAGAAGAGGTGGACATTGGACATTTTTCATGCTTCGCATTTTTTCATCTGTTTACTGAAGGAGCTAGGTGCTGTAAGTGTAACACAGACCCAGAAAGAGCTTCATTAGGTAACAGGAAGAACATTGGCACACAGCGTATCAAAGGCTGTCTTGGTGATGTGCGTCCAGCCCAATGATAATGCGTACAAGGGCCAGTGTTTAATGGGTATTGAACATAGAGCAGACACTATGCTAAGCCCCTTTCATACATTGTCTTTTTACCCTTAAGAGGCTGTGATGTATACATAGATATATCTCCATTTTACAGATAACGAAATGAGGCTTCGAGCTTACTTACATTCCCAATCCAAGGTATATATAGCAGAGTTGCACTTGACTCAGACCTCTTCCAGCTTCACAGGATTGCGTATGGTTTCTCTTTAGTTTTTTTCTTTGTTAATGACATTACCATCTGTACAGCCACCCAATCTATAGATTTCAATTTAGACACCCATCCATAGTAATCAAACAAAAGGAAACGCTTGCGTATTTGAATGTTGCTAAGAGTAGATCTTAAAAGTTGTCATCACAAGAAAAATTATAACTGTGTACGATGACGGATATTAACTAGACCTATTGTGATCATTTCACAGGACATACAGATAGTGCATCATTATGTTACACACCTGAAACTAATATAATAAGAATGATGTATGTCAATGAAACCGCAGTATAAAAAATAAAAATAAAAAAACACTTTGTAAGTCACTTGGAAATAATACCACACTAGTTTACTTTCTCTCTGTAGTTTCTAATTTTTGCATAATCTATTGTTACTCTTAAGATAGGTCCCTTAATTATCTCCCTATCAAGTTCATACCTGCTTTAGTGCTTATAGCTGAGATAGTTGATTTCACAATAGAATTCTTCAGTGTGTGTCCCTCTCAGAACTCCTAAAGAATGCCTTCCTCTTAAATTCCATTGTTTTGTGCTTGCTGGCTCAAGGTTTTAGAAACAAATTCTTGAAAGGTTTGTAAAACAGTGACTAGAGACTAAGATAGATAAGATAAGAATATCTTATCTTTCTAGATAAGAATATGGCTTAAGGAGGAAAAGGTGAATTAAAATTGGCAAGATCATGAAGTCTGTATTTTTCTTTGAAATTTTGCAGCTGAATCAGGAGCAGAATGGTTGTAGTTCTTAGTAAAGGATTTTCAAGAGGTGGGCTACATAATTTTTTGAAATGATTATTACATTAGATATTTGATTTTTTTCTGTTATTTGTCAGGAGTGAAGTCCTGGGGGATCTTTCCCTGTCAGCTGGTACTGTTTTATATGAAGCCTTAGAATTATTAGTATTTTTCAGAACTCTGATCTCCTCCTGAATTTCATGAGAGAAGATATTTCTCATGATGTATTGGGATGTTTTGGTAAAAAGAATTTGTTACATTTTAAATTAACCTATTAACTATTAATAAGCACTGGAGCACAAACTTGGAGAATAAATTCTCAGTGAAAATAGAGCTTAATGCTGAACTGCAAAGTTGGTTTCTAAATAGATGTTTACATGGAAACTTGTAAAATCAATACCCAGTTTTAAGAAATGTTTACAAAAATTGTACAAAAAATTGTACAAAAATTTCATACCAAGCAGCCAGGGGGAGCTTTTTTGCAAAATTTAGTAGTAAACTTAATCCTAATAGTTAAATCAACTAATGATAACTTGATGAACCATTATGATCCTCTTTTGGTTTTGAAAGGTGTACAGTATTTTAAGAATTAATTATATTTATAACATGATCACAGAAAATTGATATAAGGATATTTGTTTCAGTGACCAATAAATTCTTTAAAGTGTACTTTTTAGTGTTTTTTTTTTTGTTGTTGTTGCTATGACTGTAAGTTTATTTTGATTCCGGTTCAGTGATTTTTGTCACACAAATGGGTCCTAGTTATCTTTTCCTATTTCCCCTTTCCTTTGTCCAGGCTCTATAGTTTCATATGAAGTAATGTATTAGAAGTGAGATTTTTATTTGTAACTCTTTAGTTCGTCTGTATGGTCTATAAAGTGAAATTCACATTTACAGTTTTTATTGTTCTCCAACTTCTTAGTAGTAGGCAGTAAGGGGAGGTGGAAAACTTTTCAAACTCTGAAATAATGATAAATATATCTTGGATGGTTTTGTGTCATTTTAACTTTTGTAATCCTGATGTTAATGAGTCAGATTTTCAAGGAAAGAAGAAAGAGCTGAAACTTCTAACATTGACTTTATGGTGCTTAGTTTTTCATTTTAAAACTCTTTTACCTCTATGTAATTGAGTAAACATACCTGAATTGTAGACAGTAAAATATAGTATGTGGTTTTCTTGTGTTCTTTATATTCTTTCTAGACTTGGACCAGTGAATGTTCTTTAAGAGTCATATTTGTGGCATGCAGATAAATCAGACATTTGTAATAGCTCTGTTCTTGAGGATATAATTTGACCTTCAGTTTAGCAAATATTTGCATTCAAGTTGTGGAACACTTTTTATTGTATATGAATGAACACATTTTTAATTCCTGCCACTGGCTACTTAAAATCAGAGAAAACAATCTTGTTGGCTTCCTCTCTTGTCTGCTTTACAGTAGAAAGCAACGTAAGAATGATGAATGTGGAGCAATTAGCTTCGGTCTCCAGTTGTCTTACATGATTTAGAATTTTCTCATCTAACCCTAAAATTTACTTTAATCATTGGCTTCAACCTTCTCATCACTTCCTTCCCCTTCTGCCAAAAAACCCCAAATCCTGGAATTAAACAAAAGGCATCTGGCAAATGAAAGTTGATTTACTTTCTTTATGTTTTGCTTTTTAAGACTGGGGAATCAAAAGTAATGAAAGAACTCTTACCTTCCCCCTTTGTCCATTCCCCACGAAAACTTTTAGATGGTGTGAAGCAAGAAAGAGCTAACTAGATAATTGACCTTTGAGTAAATTCAGTCTGGTTGTGTTTCTTTCGCATCTTTTCTTGTGCTGGACATAAAAATGTTTGGACCATATACTGGTGTGGAGATAAGGAAGCAAGAGTAGGATTACTCTACTGTAGGGAACATGACATACAGTATAGTGACCTCAAAATCACATGAAGTTGTAAACAGGCTGGATTTATGATCTCTTCCAGTCGTCAGAAGAACCACTTTATGCTTTGGTGAAACCCTGGTGGTACAAGATTGTTTATGAAGAGATGCATGTTATAATTTATGGTGTGTGTGTGTATTGAGTCTAAATTTACAGCTAAAATGTTAGGCTCTATTGCCAATTAAAATTTCTAGGAACAAAGAGAAAATTTTGAAAATACTTTTAAGCTAGTGAGAAAATACTTTGCTTCATAAAAATACAATCTGTAGTGTATCTAGGATACACCCTAAAATAGTATTGTGTTTCCCCGAAAATAAGACCTAGCTGGATCATCAGCTCTAATGCGTCTTTTGGAGCAAATATTAGTATAAGACCCAATCTTACGTTAGACCAGGTAAAATAAGACTGGGTCTTACAGTAAAATAAGAACGGGTCTTACATTAATTTTTGCTCCAAAAGACACATTAGAGTTGATGATCCAGTTAGGTCTTATTTTCGGGGAAACACGGTAATAACTCGATTTTAAAATCTGATTTTAGAAGATGATAAATAGTAAAACTTATAAAGTTTTGTATACTAATGTATAATTTCTGTATTACTTAATGTTTGTTTTAACCCTCTGTATTTTTAAAAAGTGTTGTGCTGCAATCAGGAGAAAAGCACAATGATCTATTAATTTTTTCAGCTTTATTAAAGTAGAATTGGCATATAAGAAACTTCATATTTAAAGAATAACCTTGAAAATCACCAAAAACAACATAATAATCATATGTCAATCCTAAAACTTTTCTTTGCCCGTTGGTAATTTCTTCTTCCCCTTTCTGTTTCCAGGCATCCACTAACCTCCTTTCTGTCACTATAGATTAGTTTGTATTTTCTTGAATTTTATATAAATATAATCATATAGTATGTACTTTTTTGGGGGGTAGGATATTTTCTTTCAGCATGCTTATTCTGAGATTCATCTGTGTTTGTTCCCTTTTTATTGCTGAATAATATTCCATTGCTTGCATATTACGCTATTTGTTTATCTATTTACCTGTTGATAGACATTTGAGTTTCCACTTTCTGCCTGTTACAAGTAAAGTTGCTTTGTACATTCCTGAACAAGTCTTTGTGTGGATTATGCTCTCACTTCTGAGCAAATACCTAGCAGTGTAATCAGTGGGTGTGTTCACTTAACTGCCAAACTGTTTTTTCAAAGTGATACCACTTTAAATCCAATCCCCAAAGCACTGGATGAGAGTTCCAGTTCCGCATCCTTGCCAATCTTCATGTGGTTATTAATTTTTTAAATTTTAGACTGATACAGGGTGTTTAATGGTATCTCATTGTGGTTTTAATTTGTTTCCCTAATAACTAATTATGTTGAACATGTTTTCATGTGCTTATTTGCCATCTGTATATTTTCTTTAAGTTCTTATTTTCTTTTCCTACCTTTTATACATTTTTAAATTTGGTTGTTTGATTTATTGAATTGTGAGAGTTTCTTATTCCAGATTCAGATACATGTTTTTAGTCTTTTGAAGATCCAACTTAATAATTTTGATGAAACCTAATTTATTTATTTTTTTGACTTTTTGTGTCATTTGAGAAATCTTTGCTGAGTCCAACATCAGTAAGATTTTCTCAGATCTTCTAGTTTTGTAGTTTACCTCCTACATTTAGGTCTTTAGTCTATTTTGAGTTAAAATTTGTATACAAATTTGTAAGGGTGAGGTAAGTTTTTATTATTTATGGCTGTGTAGTGGTTCCACCACCATTTACTGAAAACGTGGTTCTTTCCTCATTGAGTTGCCTTAGCATCTTTGATGAAAATCAGTGGGCTGTGTATTTGTCTCCCTTTCTGGACTTTATTTTGTTCCATTGATCTGTTTGTCTTTTCTTTACACAGATACTGCTGTCTTAATGTGCTTTATAATGTCTTCAAATCAGGGACTATAAGATTTCTAACTTTGTTTTCAGTTATTTTGGCAATTCTAGGTCCTTTGCATTTCTATATAAATTTTAGAATCTGTCAATTTCCATAATAAAAGCCTGCTGGGATTTTTATTAGGATGCGTTGAATCTATAAATTTGGGGAAAACTGCATCTTAACAGTACTGGATTCAGTGTTCCAATTCCTGAACATAGTACAGCTCTTCATTTATTAGGTCTTCTCTCAGCAGTGTTTTGTGATGTTCGGTGTACAAGTTTTGCATATGTTTTGTAAGATTTATCACAAAATGTTCGTATTTTTGATGGCATGTAAATGTTACTACAAGTTTTTCAATTTCTGATTGTTCGTAATTAATATATAGAAATATCTTTATTAATCTTGTATCCTGCAACTTTGCTGAACTTACCTATTAGTTCTAATAGCTTTTTTGTAGAGTCTTCGGAGTTTTTTGCGTAGATGATCTTGTCTGTGACTTAAGGTAGTTTTACTTCTTTTTTCATTTGGATCCCCCTCACCCCCCCCCCTTTTTTAATTTTACTATTGCACTGCACTGGCTAACCCTTAAGTACAGTGTTGAATAGAAGTTGTAAGACCATCCTTGCATTATTCCTGATTTTTAAGGGAGTAAAGCATTCGGTCTTTTACTACTAAGTATGATGTTAGCTGTAGTTTTTTGTGTCTGGTAGGTTTGAGGTAGTTCCTTTCTATTCTAGTTTGCTGAGGTGTTTTGTTTTTTTTTATTAAGGAATACATGTTGGATTTGTCAGATGCATTTTCCTCTTCCATTTACTAAGATAATTATACAGTTTTTCGTATTTAGAGTTGAGTTACATTGGCTGATTTTTGGAATTGTAAACGAATGTTGCATTCCTGGGATAAATCCCACTTTGTCATGATGTATTCTTATGTCAGTAATCCATGTTGGATGTGTTTGGTAGAATTCATCGGTGAAGCCTTCTGGCCCTAGTTTTCTTTAGAGGTAGGTTTTAACTACAAATTAAATTTCTTTAAAATGTATAGGAATATTCAAATTATTTATTTCCTTTTGAGTGAGCTTTGACAGTTTGTGCTTTTTTAGGAATGTAGGGCTTTGTCCATTTCATTGAAATAAAGTTGTTCAGAATATTCTAAGATCATCCGTTAGTATCTGTAGCATCTTAAAGATGCCCCTCTCTTATTCCTCATTGGTAATTTGTGTTTTTCTTTTTCCTGATGAATTTGTCTTAATCAGGATTTTATTGATCACAACTTGATTTCACTGATTTTTCTTTGTTTCACTTTGTGTTATTTCATTGATTTCTACTCTAATCTTTGCTATTTACTTTCTTTTGGTTAAGTTTTATTTGTTCTATCCAAGTTATTTAAAGTATAATTTTAGATTATTGATTTGAAAGTGTATTTTTTTTTTACTTTCTTTTTCAAGTATAGGCATTTGGTGCTGTAAATTTTCCTCTCAAGTACTAATTTAGTTACAATCTATAAAATTTAATATAATGTTGTGTTTTCATTTTCATTCAGTTCAAAATACTTTCTGATTTTCCCTTTAATTTTTTTGACTGATACGTTACAGTCACGTGCTGCTTAATGGCTGGAATACGTTCTGAGAAATGTGTCTTTAGCGATTAGTCATTACACAAACATAGAGTGCACATACACAGACCTAAATTGTATAGCTTACTACTGTAATTGTATGTGCTATGCTAGTAGACATCTGGCAGTGCAATAGGCTTGTTTACACCAGCACCACCGCAAACACATGAGGCATGGCTTGCACCAGGACATTAAAATAGCTGTGACGTCACTAAGCGATAGGAATTTTTCAGCTCTATTATAATAATCTTAAGGGACCACCATCGTACATGTGGTCTGATGTTGACCAAAACGTCATTATGTGGTACGTGATTGTATTTAGAATTCTGTTACTTGGTTTCCAAATATGTGAAGATTTTCCACATATCTCTGTTTTGGCATCTAATTTAATTATGTTAATTTTATTAAGTGCATAAATATTTTAGAATTATGTTCTTGATGAATTGAACCCTTTGTCATTATGACATGATTTTTATCCCTGATCATTTTTTTGCTCCGATAATCTACTTTGTCATATATTAATATAGTCACTCCTGCTTTCTTTTGACTAGGGTTAGCATGGCATACCTTTTGCTATATGTGCGTCTATATTTGAAATGGGTTTCTAACATATAGTTGTATATAGGCAGTATGTAGTTCGATTTTGTTATTCTAATTACCAGATTCTTTTGAGTTTAATCTTGGTGTAAGACCACTTATATTTAATGTGATTATTGATATGACTGGTTTTAAACCTAGTCTTGCTATTTGTTTTCTATTTTTCCCACCCATTTTTTGTTTCCCCTTTTCTGCCTTCTTTTGGCTTAATTGAGGTTTTTGTTTCTTTGTTTGTTTAATCCCATTTATTTAGCTTCTTAACTATAACTCTTTGGTTATTGTAGTTGTTGCTTTGGTCTACACATTTACCACCGTTAACCTTCAAGTGATACATTTCACACACAACCTGACAACCTTATAGCGGTGTGGGCCTCTTTCCCACATCTAGCCTTTGGGCTGTTAGTGTCATATATTTACTTCTATGTAAGTTGTCATCCTCCACAATATTATAATTCTTGCTTTAATTAATAATAATCTTTTAGAGATTTAAAAATACAATGAAAGAAGTCAGTTTACCACACACTGTTTCTGGTTCTTCATTTGTTTGTGTAGATCCAGACTTCCATGTGGTAACATTTCCCTTCTGCCTAAAGGACTTTCTTTAACATTTCTTATAATGTAGGTCTGCCAGTGATTTTTGTGTGTGTGTGTGTTTTATTTTTTTATGTCTTAGAAGTGTTTTTTGCCGTTCTTCAGGTAATAGCTTTATTAAGATACAAGTCACATCATACAGTTCATCCATTTAAAGTGTATAATTCAGCCACATTTCATCAACCCCCAAAGAAATCCCATACTTTGTAGCCAAACCCCACCCCACACACCTATCTCCAGCCCTAGGGCACCACTAATACACTGTGTCTAAAGACATATCTATTGTGGTTATTTCATACAAATATTAATAGAGTCATACAGTATGCAGTCTTTGACTGGCTTTTCACTAGCATAGTGTTTCCAAGGCTCACCTTCTTGTGTATGTTGCCACATATATCAGTGCTTCATTCCTGTTTATAGCCAAATAATATTCCATTGTATAGATACAAGATCTGACAATTAACTTCACGAACTTGCCCCCGTGCGCTTTTGTTGGCAGCACTTTACAGACAGCTCAGTAAGGTTTCATAACCTTGGCGTATCAGTGTCTCACAGCTTTGTTTGTGTTGACGTGTGGCAGTGTCTTGCTGAGCGGTGTTCATTATTGTTGTTGTGTGTTTTTGTGTGCCATCGCAAGAACGTCTGAGTTTGAATGAGAGCAATGAACAAACATTAAATGTCTTGTTAAATTTGGCAAGAGTGGAAGTGAAGTCAGAGACATGTAAGTCCAAGTTTGTGGGGATAATGCCATGAAGAAAACAGTAGTGTACAATGGATTAAACATTTTTCTGAGGGGAGAGAACATGTCGCTGATGAAGAGAGATCAGGGCGGCCAGTAATGAGCAGAACTGATGAAAATATTGCAGAAAAATGTCGAATTGTGTATCAAAATCATCGGCTGGCTGTAGAAGCATAGCAGACCAAGTGAACATCGATAGAGAAACAGGAAAATCTGAATTGAAAATCTTGGCATGAGAAAGATGTGTGCAAAAATGGTCCCGAAGGAGCTCACCGATGAACAAAAGCAAAGGAGAGTTGAAGTTTGCCAAGACCTTTGGAGAGAATAGACAATGTTTTGGGCCGTGTTATCACTGGTCATGAAACATAGGTGTACCAACAGAACCCTGAAACAAATTATCAAAGTGCCCATTGGAAGTCAGCCAGTTTTCCATGACCGAAAGAGTTCATGGAGAGTGAGGGAGTTTTTAGCCAGTAAACAGATAATTGTATTGGAACACCCTCCTACTCACCTGATCTGGTCCCCAGTGACCTCTTTCTTTACCCAAAGACTGAAGAAGTACAGAAAGGGGGACATTCAGGACATCAAGGGTAATATGACAGCAGCTCTGATAGCCATTCCAGAAAAAGAGTTCCAAAATTGCCTTGAAGGGTGGACTAGGCACTTGGGTGCATAGCTTCCCAAGGGGAGTACTTCGAAGGTGACCTGTAGTGATATGCAGCAATGAGGTATGTAGCACTTTTTCTAGGATGACTTTGCAAACTTAATTGGCAGACTTTGTACAGCATATTTTGTTACCCATTCACCAATTGATGAATGTTTTGAGTTTTGCCATCTTTTAGCTATTGTGGATAATGCTGCCATTAACATTTGTGTACACATTTTTGTGTAGATGTTTTAATTTCTCCTGGATTGCTGGGCCAAATGGTAACCTTTTGAGGTTCACCAGTTTTCCAAAGTGGCTGCACTATTTTATATTCCCACCAACAATGTGTGAAGCTCCCAATTTCTTGTCCTTGTTTTGAAAGATGTTTTCAATAGGTATAGAATTCTAGGCTCAGTTTTTTATCAGTACCTTAAAGATGTGTTCTATTGTCTTCTAGGTTACATCATTTCTCATGAGCAATCTTTTCTCTGGTTGCTCTTTAAGATTTCTCTTTATCACTGGTTTGTAGCAGTTTGATTATCATGGTCCTTGGTGTTTTCTTCGTGTTTCTTGTGCTGGGGTTTGTTGAGCAGCATTTTACTTTCTCCTTAAAGCTCAAATTCTATTGGGAAATAAACAGAATTGTACAAAATAAGATATTGTTCAGCCTGCAATTTATAGTAAGAAATATGCCATAGAAGAGCTAGAATCCTTTGAATTGCCGTTGGCTACTGTATATTCCTCCTGAGAAAAAAGTTCTTTAGATTGGGTCTTAGAGATAATTTTATCCAACCATTATTTCCAAGAAAACTGGGTGCAATGACTGGCCCAAGGTTATGGAGCAAATTAGTAGTATTAGAGCCCGGACTAGACGCTGTTACTAGCCTTGTCTTCTTCCCATCAAATTACACCACCAATGTGACAAACTGAGCATTAGTAAGATGACTAGATGTATTATTCTCTGAACTCGATGCAGTAAGACTGCTGCTATGCTCTATATTTTAGGGTTTCTTACCTCTAAGATTCAAAACTAAACCAGGCATATGTGTATTTCATAGTGAAATAAGAACTGTTTTTTCTCAATTTCCAGCTCTCATTTTTCTCCATTTAAATACTTATTTGAAGTATTCTCTTTTATAATTACAAGTATCTTAGACTTTCATTGCTTATGTGTTGTCCTAGGATGTCTATGGTTTCGTTTACTTGACAGGTAACTTTCTTATTTGATATGAGGGGTTTCAGGGTGTGAACCTGCCTTCTCTTGACATATTTCTCTTTTCTTCCCACCTAATTTCCCCCAGTGGGAAGTATGTGTGAGTATGGGTTGGTGATTTTTTTTTTTTTTTAAGTTACCATCTGTATAACATCTGGAGTACTTCCTTTCCCTTTGTACGAGTTCCTTTTTTTAGTATCCTTTCATATTGACTATTCTGTTTGATGACTTTCTTGCACCTGGAGTACTTTGACACAGATGGAATACTTTACATGTCTGTATCCTTTTTGAAACTTAATCTGATTGGTTATGCATTCCTATGCATTTGAAACAGATTGTGTAGTAATGTGGGACATGAGGTCACCTTGTCTTGAAGAATTGAGGTTTGATGAAGCTGACTATATGAGGTTCTCAGAGCCATTTAGAAGTACATGATGAGTTTTTGAATGGAAAAGTGAAATGTTAAAATAGTTCAGAGAAAGTACGTAAGAAAAATTGGAGAATTTTTAAAGTCAGATTTAGGAGGTTTTTAAATATAGTAAAGTTAACCCTTTTGGTATACAGGTCTGTGAACTTTGGTGAACTCAGTCTTGTAATTACAATAAAAACAAATATTTTCATCACCCTAAAAAGTGCCATTTGCATTCTCCGCAGCAGTGGAAGGAATTCCAGTTTTTGTGCATCCTCCTCGGTACTTGGTATTGCCAGTCGTCCTTTGGACTGTTTTTACTGGCCAGTATAATAGGTGGTATCTCCTTATAGTTTTAATTTGCATTTCCCTAAGGACTAATGATAAGCCACTTTTCATATGCTTATGTATGTCGTCTACATATCTTTTTGCTGAAGTGACTTCTAATTTTTTGGCCCACTTTTAAATTCTGTTGTTTATTATTGAGCTTTTAGAGTTTTGCGTATGTTCTGGATAACAGCTCTTTATCTGATGCATATTTTGACAATGTTTTCTCCCTGTCTGTGGCTTTTCATTTTCTTACTGGTGTCTTGGAGGGTGGGGGAATTGGAGGAAAGTAGTCAAAAGATACTAACTTCCAGTTATAAGATAAATCCGTATTAGGGATTTAACGTACAGCATGACAACTGTAGTTAACCCTGCTGTATCATGCATGGGAAAATTAAGAGAGAGCGGATCTAAAAGAGTTCTCATCTCACGGAGAAATTTTTTCCTTTTCTTTTCTTTGCATCTGTATGAGGTAATAGATGTTAACTAAACCTATTGTGATAATCATTTCACAATCTATGTAAATCAAATCATTCTGTACCTTAAACTTGTACAGTGATGTATGTCAATTCTCAGTAAAACTGGAAAAAATAACGTCTTTTAAAGAGCAGAAATAAATTTTTATGAAACCCAATATATCACTTTTTGTCTTTCATGTTTTACTTTTATGTTTTATCCAAGGAATCTTTGCTTACATCAGGATCATAAAGATTTTTTAATGTTTTTTTTTGGAAGCTGTATAACGTTTGAGGTTTTATTTATTTATTTATTTATTTATGTATTTAAGAAGGGTGCAGGTTCACAGTGGCCCATGTTGGCATCGAACTGGCAACCTTGGGGTGTTATTACCACCACACTCTAACCAGCTGAGCTAACCAGGCACCCCCAATTTTGAGGTTTAATAGGCATATGGTTTATTTTGAGTTAATCATTGCTTATGGAGAAAGGTATGGATTGAAGTTCTTAAATTTTACATCTGGATGTCCCAATTGTTTTGTGCACCAGTTGTTGAAAAATACTTTTCTCCATTGAACTACATGAGTATGTTTGAAAATCAAACGACGATATATGTTGTGGATGCGTTTCTGTACTGTTTTGCCCCATTGATTCTTCATCAATGGAGCAGTTTTGCCAGTATTACACTGTCTTTACTGTAAGTAGTAAATCATGTAATTGAGAAGCTGGAGTCCTTCAACGTGGTACTTTTTTCTAAAAGTGTTTGACTGTAGTAGGTCCTATGGTTTTCCATGTAACTTTTAGAATCAGTTTGTCAGTTTCTGTGAAACTTGCTGCTATTTTGATGGGATTGCATTGAATCTATAGATCACCACTGTCCAATAACAATAGAACTTCCTGTAATGATGGTTGTGTTTTGTATCTGTGCTGTCCATCATATAGCAGTCACTAACGATATGACTGTTGACTACTTGCAATGTGGATAGTGAGACTGAGGAAGTGAATTTTAAAGTTTATTTGATTTTAATTTAAATTCAAATGTAAACAGTCATGTCACTAGTGGCTACTCTGTCAGATAGCACAACTATAGATCATTTTGAGGAGAATTACTTCTTAGAATATTGAGTCTTCCAGTCTTCAAACATGGTATATCTTTTCCTATGCTATTTTAAAGCCTTCTGTATTTGTTAACTGTGTTTTAGAACGTTGAGAGGGTTTAATCTTCCTGGACATACTTCTCTGAGTTATAATTTGAACTTCAGCAAAGTCCTTTCTCTTGATCCCTTCGTAAAGTCTGTTTTCATGTGTTCTACCTTTTGTCTTTAGTTGTATATTAGTTCAGGGTGCAAACGGACTATAGTATGTGCCCATCTTGCTTTTCTTTATATTGTTATAACTATCAGGCAGTGCTACAGTTTTTCAAACGGCTGCTTTCTTTGAAATTGAGAGGAAGGAAGGCTTCCCTACCTGGACCCCAAGCCCTCCTTTTCTTGGCAGCTGTCCATTCCATTTGAACACTTGCTGGTTGCCATCAGTAGGTTACCATATTCAAGGGATTGGGCTTTGCAGGCTTTAGGTGGAGATAACAGATGATGAAATCGGGCATGACAGTTTATTGCGATACTTTTTCCACTAACCAGATGCTCAAGTATTCTGTCAGGTGCCTTTGTTACCTGTCAAGGTGCTAAGAACCCAAGTTAATGATTTGAACTTGTTTGGTAAACTTGGAATCCATAACAAAAGATATGCTTGCTTGTCTTGAAAGCATGACTCCATCGGTATACCACACTCTAGAAAATATTTCTGATTGATGAGATTGTTCTTGTGCTCTATGACAATTTTTAGTCTCCCTCCAGAGATTATTTTATCTGGCTTGGTTGTAGAAGTTGTAAGTGCTGAATCTCTTTCCTACTTTTTTCTTCCGGTGTTTAGGAATCAATAGTTAATGATTGATTCTGATCACAAGTTTTATTAGGTCTACTTCTGTTCAGGAAAAGGTTTCTGTCCCATAAAAAGAATAATATATTGCAAGACTTAAACATAATGCCACTTCAGAATATGTGATCTATTGGTATTCCATAGAAGTAGTGCACATGTAGTATGTTGATTCTTTAAACAGTTCAAAAAAAAATTCATCTTGAAATAATTGTAGATTCACATGTGAGAAACACTATAGAGAAATCTCATGGCCTTTACTGTTTTCCCCAATGGTAACATCTTGCATGACTGTATTGCAATATCACACCCAGGAAATCGACAACAATATAATCCACAGACTTTATTCAGTTTCCTCTAGTTTTACTTGGTCCTGTGTGTGATGTTGTGAGGAGAGGTAGGGAAAATAGAGAATATGAAAACGCATATTTAGTTTTATGTACTTGTTATCACATGTGTGGTTTGGGTAATCACCATCACAGTCAGGATACAGAATAGTCCCATCACAAGAATCCCTTCTGTTACTCTTAGAGCCACAGTCATCTACCTTCCCTGCCACCAACCTCTCTGGAAACTACTACTGTGTTCTCCATCTCTATGATTTTGTCATTTTGAGAATCTTACATAAATGGAATCATACATACAACCTTTTAAGATTTTTCTTCACTCATCATGATTTCCTTTGAGATTCATTCAATAGTTCAGTAGTATCCATAGTTCATTCCTTTTTATTGCTAAATGGTATAACCTGGTATGGAGGTACCACAATTTTAACAGTCACCCACCGAAGGACATTGGGTTATTTCCAGTTTGGGACTATGAACAAATAAAGCCTGTTATAAACACTTGCGTACAGGTTTTTGTGTGAACATAAGTTTTCATTTCCCTAGGATAATGCCGAAGAATACAGTGACTGGGCAGCTTATATATTTGTTGACCCTACTGAAACATGTGCTGTGTTAGAAATTTCTAAATAACATGCCTTAAGTGGAAACTGCTACCATCTTGAGTTTCCTTTTAACACTAATACAGTTTATGTTTGAAAACATAATTGTCTATTGGTAAGTAAAGAATAAGACACGAGAATATTTTGATAAGTAACTTAGCTTCTATATTAAAAATTTCTAAAGAATTGAGTTGCAGAAGTTTTCACTTTTAACAGATTTATTGCATCATAACTTACCATATAATTCACCCATCAAACAATTCAGTGAACGTACACGGTTGTGCAGCCATCATTATAGCCCAGCTTTAGAATGCCTTTGTGCCTGTTTGCACTCAGTCCTCACTCTAGGTAGCCACTGGTTATCCTTTTAGTCTCGGAGTTTCATGTCAGCATAACCATTCACCATGTAGTTGGGTTTTTTTTTAAGCATTCTTAACACTTTCTATTTTGTTAAAGAAACAGGCCAAAATGGAGAGACACTTTAGCCAGTCAACATCACCAAACCAAAGCTTAATAATTAACTGACTTGTTGCTTTAGACTCTCCCTGGATGGTTGGTATTTTATTTTATTTCATTTTACTTTATTTTATTTTATCTTTTTATTAGTTTCAGGTGTACAAAGCAACATAATAGTAGGGCATTTAATCCCCTCATAAAGTGATAACCCACGCTCGAAGCTTCTACCCCTCTGACATCGTATGTAGCTGTTACAGTACTATCGACTATCTTCCCTATGCTGTGCTCCACATTCTGTGACTATATATACCTATATATTTAGGTGTAGTTGACATTTAATGTTACTTTACTTCAGCTCTTCAGGTGTACAGCCCATTGGCCAGGCATCTACAGTCTATGACGTGATCCCCCTGATAAGTCCAGTGCCCATCTGGCACCTTACACGATCTCTACAACATTGTTGATTATGTTCCCCATACTGTATTTACGATCAATTTGTATTTCCTTTTATTATTATTATTATTATTATTATTATTATATTTTTAAATTAAATTTATTGGGGTGACAATTGTTAGTAAATTTACATAGATTTCAGGTGTACAATTCTGTATCACATCGTCTATAAATCCCATTGTGTGATCACCACCCAGAGTCAGTTCTCCTTCCATCACTATATATTTGATCCCCTTTACCCTCATCTCCCTCCCCCCACCCCCTTACCCCCTGGTAACCACTAAACTATTGTCTGTGTCTATGAGTTTTTGTTTTTCATTTGTTTGTCTTGTTTTTGGTTTATATACCACATATCAGTGAAATCATAGGGTTCTCTGCTTTTTCTGTCTGACTTATTTCACTTAGCATTATACTCTCAAGATCCATCCATGTTGTCACAAATGCTCCTATATCATCTTTCCTTAACGCCGAATAGTATTCCATTGTGTATATGTACCACAACTTCTTTATCCATTCATCTATCGAAGGACATTCTGGTTGTTTCCATGTCTTGGCCACCGTAAACAAAGCTGCAATGAACATTGGAGCACACGTGTCTCTATAGAGAAATGCTTTTATATTTTTGGGGTAGATACCCAGGAGAGGGATTGCTGGGTCATATGGTAATTCTATTCGTAATTTCTTGAGGAACCTCCACACTGCCTTCCATAGCAGCTGCACCAGTCTGCATTCCCACCAACAGTGTATGAGAGTTCCTTTTTCTCCACAGCCTCTCCAACACTTGTTACTATTTTTTTGTTGGTGAAAGCCATTCTGACTGGGGAGAGGTGATATCTCATTGTGGTTTTCATTTGCATTTCTCTGATGATTAGCAATGTTGAGCATTTTTTCATTTGTCTATTTGCCATTTGTATATCCTCTTTGGAGAAATGTCTCCTCAGGTCCTCTGTCCATTTTTCAATTGGGTTGTTTGTTTTTTTGTTGTTGAGTTTCATGAGTTCCTTGTATATTTTGGATATTAGCCCCTTATCAGAGGAACTGTTTGCGAAAATCTTCTCCCATTCAGTTGGTTGCCTCATTATTTTGTCAATAGTTTCTTTTGCTGTGCAGAAGCTTTTCAGTTTCATATAATCCCATTCGTTTATTTTAGTTTTTACTTCCATTGCCTTTGGAGTCAGATTCATAAAATGCTCTTTGAACCCAAGGTCCATAAGTTTAGTACCTATGTTTTCTTCAATGCAGTTTATTGTGTCAGGTCTTATGCTTAAGTCTTTGATCCATTTTGAATTAATTTTGGTACATGGTGGCAGATAGCAGTCCAGTTTCATTCTTTTGCACGTAGCTATCCAATTCTGCCAGCACCATTTATTGAAGAGGCTGTCTTTTCTCCACTGTATGTTTTTAGCTTCTTTGTCAAAAATTATCTGTCCATATTTCTGTGGTTTTATTTCTGGGTTCTCAATTCTATTCCATTGGTCTATGTGTCTGTTTTTCCGCCAATACCAAGCTGTTTTGATTATTGTAGCCCTGTAGTACAAGCAAAAATCAGGGAGTGTGATACCTCCAGTATTGTTCTTTTTTTTTTTTAATATTGCTTTGGCTATTCTGGGTCTTTTGTGGTTCCAAACAAATCTGATGATTTTTTGTTCTATTTCTTTAAAAAATGCCATTGGGATTTTAATGGGGATTGCATTAAATCTGTACATGGCTTTGGGGTATTTCCTTTTATTATTGAGGAATATTGGGGAACATGTGTTTTTCCAGGACCCATTAGTTTCATGTCAGGTTGTTCTCAGTCTAGTTCTTGAGGGTGGGGGGGGGGGCGCAGCTCAGCTCCAAGTCAAGTCATTGTTTTCAATCTAGTTGTGGAGGGCGCAGCTCACTGGCCCATGTGGGAATCGAACCGGCCACCTTGGTGTTATGAGCACAGCGCTCTAACCACTGAGCGATCAGCCTCCTTCCCCCCCCCCCACCCCCCGCCATTTGTATTTCTTAATGCCTTTACTTTTTCCACCCTGACCCCCAACCCCATTCCCATCTATCACTCTGAAAGATCTAGTACCTAACTGGCACCATACCTAATTATTACAAAATTACTGACTATATTCCTTATGCTGTACCCTACATCCCCGTGACTAATGTATAACAAACAGTTTGTTCTGATCCCTTCCCCTTTCAACCATCTTTAACCCCCTCTCATCTTAAAGAAGTCCCTCTAAGAGTCTTTGTAACATTGGTTTGGTGGTAATGAACTCCTTCAGCTTTTTCTTGTCTGGGAAACTCCTTATCTGTCCTTCAATTGTAAATCACAGCCTTGCTGGATAGAGCAATGTTGGTTGTACGTCATCGCTTTCCATCACTTGGACTCTTTCTGCTACTCCTTTCTTGCCTGCAAAGTTTCTGTTGAGAAATCAGCTGACAGTCTTAATGAGGCTCCCTTGTAGGTAACTAACTGCTTTTCTCTTGCTGCTTTTAAGATTTTCTCTTTGTATTGAACCTCTGGCATTTTAAATATGATGTGTCTTGGTGTGGGGCTCTTTGGGTTCATCTTGTTTGTGACTCTCTATGCTTCCTGGGCTTGTCTGTCCATTTCCTTCACCAGCCTAGGGAAGTTTTATGTCATTATTTCTTCAAATAGGTTTTCAATTCCTTGCTCGCTTTCTTCTCCTTCTGGTACCCCTATGATGTGAATGTCAGTACGCTTGATATTGTCCCGGATGCCCCTTAAACTCTCCTCAATTTTTAAATATTTTTTATTTTTGCTATTCTGGTTGGGTGTTTTCTACTACCTTGTCTTCTATTAATATACATCGCTGGTTGGATCCTGTGCTTCATCTAATCTGTTGATTCCCTGTGATATATTCTTTGTTTCCATTATTGTATCCTTTATTTCCGATGTTTCTTTTTTCTGGTTTCCATCTCCATTTTTATGCTTCGTATCTCTCTGTTGAAGTTCTCCCTGAGATCATTGAGCATTCTTACAACCCGTGTTTGGAACTCTGCTTCTGTGAGATTGCTTATCTCCATTTCGCTTAGTTCTTTTTGTGGAACTTTGTTCTATTCTGTTACTTGGGACATGATTCTTTGTCTCCCCATTTTGGCTGCCTCCCTGTGTTTGTTTCTATGTGTTAGGTAGGACTGTTAGGTCTTCAGTCTTAGAATGGTCTTATGTAGTAGGTGTGCAGTGGGTATGGGGTTCAATGATGCAGTCTTTCTGGTCACCTGAGCCACACGCTCCAGGTGTGTCCCTTGTGTGGGTTGTGTGTGCCCTTCTCTTGTAGTTGAACCTTGGTTGATAACTGCACATCAATGTGAGGGACTGACCCTTGGGCTCACTGGCTCACTGGTTGTGAGGACTGGCTTTGAGTACAATGGAAGGGTTGTTGTGCAGGGACTGATTGTACGGAGCAGGATCTGCCTCAGCAGGACTCTGGTGGTGCCTGCCCAGTGCACCCCTTGGGTGTGTCATACTTGGAGGTGACTGGGTGATGCTCCAGCTCACTTTGAAGCTGGCCACTGGGGGCACCAGCCCCAGGACGACCTGGGAAGGGAACCGCTGTAGGTCTACTTTAGCCACAATCCATGCCCCACCCTGGGCCACCCAGCAGGAACCAGAAAGAAATCTGCAGATGGCTGCCGCTTAGGCTGTTCAGCCAGAGGTACAGGACACCCTCAAACCAGATGCTGCTTGTGTGCATTCTGCGAACTTTTGAGAGACCCTAGGAATGTCTAGCTTGAGCCAAGGCAGGGGTTCTGCATGAAAAAGCCATTGGAAGTGGCGTGGGTGTGCCCGAAAGTTGGGTGGGGCCAGGTCAGGGCAAACGAACCTCAGAGACTAGACTCAGATATGGCGGCCGCCTGTGTTCACACTCTGGGAAGGGGGAAGGCTCACCAAATAAACAGTGGCCTCCACCCGCTCCCCCGTCCGGGTGAAAGCCGCCTCTCCAGCCCGCGTCCCAAGCCAGACAACTCATGTCCCCACCATTCTTCCCCACCACCTCTCCAACTGCTGTCCCAGCACTGGAGCTCAGAGCAAGTGATTCCACTGGTGGGTGAGTCCACGTGTGGTCCCTTAAGAGGAGCGCCTGTGAGTGCAGCTGCATTCAGTCCCTCTGTCACAATCTCTGCTGGTTTTCACAACCAGAAATTATGGGGACTTCTTTACCTGCCCCTGGAACCCTGGGCTGAGGCGGGGCTGGTATCTCTCGTTCCTTTAGGACATGGGGGGACCCCTGCAGCCGAAATAGCCCCCTCGATCTTTAGTGGTCACACACGGGTGGGGGACCAGCCCGTGCCGCGTCTCTGACCTTCCTACCAGTTTGGAGGTGGCTTCTTCTGCATTTCCCTAGTTGAAAGGCTTCAGTTCAGCTTGATTTTAGGCGATTCCCAATAATGGTTGTTTTTGTAGATTAGTTATAATCTTGACATGGTTGTGAGAGAAGGTAAAGAGCATTTACCTACTGCGCTGTCTTTGTTGACCACTATGTAGTTTTTGGTGTCTGGCTTCTTTCAGTTAGCATACTGGTTTTGAGGTATGTCCACCTTGTTAGATAGATTATCACTGTGTAGTAGTATTTCCTTGTATGGATAAGGCACATTTTCTGTATCTACCAGTTAATGGATTAAGATTGTTTCCAATTTGTGGCTGTTACTAATAATGCTGCTGTAAACATAGTATGGACATGTGTTGTTGTTTCTTTTAAGTAGATAACCTCGGAGTGGATTGCTGACTTGTGTGGCAGTTGTATGTTTAACTTTTGAAGAAAATGTCAAACTGTTCCAAAGTGGTTGTACTATTTTATATTACCACCAGCAGTATACGAGGGTTCCAGTTTCTCCATGTCCTCACCAACACTTGGTATTGTCTTTTTGGTTGTAGCCTTTTAGTGGGTATATTGTAGAACCTCATTGTTTTAATTTGCATATCTCAAATGGTAGTGATGTTGAGTATCTTTCTGGTGCTTATTAGCCATTTGTATATCTTTTATTTAAATGTCTGTTGATATATTTTACCTATTTTTAAAATTGGGTTGTCTGCCTTATAAGAGTTGTGAGAATTCTTTCTATAGTTTAGCTGTATGTCCTTATTTAAGTATATGTGCCTTTTCATTTTCTTACTGATGTCTTTTGAAGAGCCAAAGTTTTTAATTTTGATGAAGTCCAATTTATCATTTTCTTCCTCTTAGAGAAGTATTTTTTTTAAGAAGGCAATTTTACTAGTGCAAGAAGGATATGTATTCATTATGAGCTGGGCCTTCATTAGTCTGTTTCTAAAATGATATTGAGTTACTGCGTTAAATCTTTTCTTGGGTTTTAAGTTTTCTTACCCAACAATGAATAAACAGCTTATTGTATTTATATTTTTGCCCCAGAACCTTCTGAATGTCTCATAAATCCTATGTGAAGCATTTGGTTGTCATCGTATTACTTTATATTGAAAAAGCAAGAAATATTTGTACCGTAGGCCTGTTCAGGATGTTTTCTTGAGCAAGTTACAAAGCCTGATTGAGATGCACTATATATATGTGACATAACTAACACCAAATGCCATCGGATTATTATTAGAAATGCAAGCTAGTGAAATGCAATGGCTGTTTGAACCCTGTTGTCTGTCTTCCTTCTGTTTAAAACTCATAGCAGAGGAAATGAAAAGGCTCTTTAATTTTTCCCTTTGTAACTTTTTAGTGTTGTTGGAGCAAGCTTTTAAAAATTACCATCTATAGGTCAATTACTGTAACTCTGGTTTGATAGGTGTCAAATTTTTGTCATCTTCTCTCTTCAAACCTATTTCTCCATTTTGTCTTCATTTGACATCTGCTCATGTAATAAATTATCAAAGTGCAAGGCAGATCTTAAGCAAATTCTGTTTTTTAAATTAAAGGACAAACTCATAAAGGAAGGAATGCAAACTGTACACTTAATTGTGATGTTAGGGTTGGATTTCTTCCCAAGTCATCTTCACATGCAGAAGACAGCACAGTGATAACACTTAATTGGAAGTGAACTTCTCAGGTGAATTTCAAGATGGGCACACGTAAAAGATGGGAGTACTTTTTCCATATGCTTAATGCTGTTTTGCATCAGGCATCTTTTATGAACTTCCCCTGTGCACAACAGTTCTGTGTTTGGGGCAGTGTGTAAACATGAGCTGCAAGCCATGTAAGTGAGCGATACTGTAGGTCATAAACCGGAGGAGCCTGAGGTCACCTGTCAGTGCACAGTAGCGTGAACAGGGGAATGTACACTATGCATATTGTGGCCCACAAAAGATACATGTTTTTCTTGTTGAGAAGTAAAACAACATGTCTAAACTCGGTGATAAGATGGGGGAAGTTAATAGGAATTTACTTGTGCTTTACTGAAGAGCCTCTTAAATGAGAGCGTTCTGTGCAGGAGAAAGTCCGTGTGGCCTGTGGGCTGTTTGCTGGAGGACCACGTTAAGTCCCTCTGCAGTCCTTCCCATTAGAATGACTTGGGCCTTTTGGAAGGTGCCTCCTTTTTCCCATTTTGTACAACTAATGTGGAGGCTCACCTTCTAGATGACATTTAACTGCAGACCTTTAACTTAACACAGTTTTTTTTTACAACGTAGTTGATGCACAGAAGCAAAAATATGGGAAACTTGTAATAAGCATGCTATGACCTTTTAAACAGCTACTGTTTCGGAGTTTGTCAGAAACAGACTTTAAATAACAGTTTTCAAGCCTCCTGTGGTGATGAGTCCTGCTGAGCTTCTGCTTAAGCTCCAGTTAGCAAGCCAGTACCTTGCTATGTAATATAGGCTGTCTGTTCCTGTTCTCTCACCAACCGTAGTGCAGTAAACTGATGTGTAAGGCCCCCGAGCTCATTTGGGTGCTTTGCCTCAATCTCCAACCAGAAAGCACGTTTGGTAGACTGTTGAAGAAATGTGGCTAGTCACCGAGCTGGTGACTAGACTTAAACCACCTCTAATTTTCTTACCAAGCATGGTGTTGTACTCTGACTGGCTACATTTTCACCATATGACTTAATTACATCAATGTCTTTGGGAGCAGGAAAGACGGGAGTTTGGGGAAGGAATTCCTATTTGACTAGGAAACTCATCTGATCTCTACGGTGCTCTACTCCATTTAACCATAAATATGTATATAAAGGTAAATCTGTTAACAAATAATGGAATCCTATTTGGTGCACTATAGGAAAAAACGTTGGATTATCTATTGTTTACCATTCACATCATTAGCATAGCTGTACAAGGATTGATTGGAACCCTTCTGAATCTTCTGCGAATGGTAGGAGTGAACCAACAGCACTTCTTCCTGCAGATTTTGGCCTTAAAGCTGCCAGGGTGCATAATATAGTCCTCATCGCCTAAGATGGTTCCTTGGGTCTTGGGGGATACTGGATACTCTTTTTACATTAATTTCTATTGATAAATACTGAGATGGCTTCTCATCACAGGTTTACAAATTGGCTGAATCATCCTTAATTTTTGCTGTTCGTTGGTCTGGAATTTGTTATCTGGGCTAAAGTTGATTGCTTATTTTTCTTAAATATAAAGTCTACCGAGGTTTGTGTTCTGAGGTATCTATATAATTTAGAATACACGTTGAAGTTTCTGAACAGACCATGGCAAACGATAAAGAATAACAACCGAAAACCTGTAGCACAATGAAAGTAAGTTACTTCGCTTTGAGCCAAGTGAATCCAAACTTTGCTTATTCCTCCTGGTAAAGCAAACGTGTACTACAGTTGAATTCGAAAATATTTTCTTACAGAAACCTCAAAAATGGACTTTGTATTTTAAACTTTAAAAAAGAATACTACAAAATTGGCTATCTGTAAGTTAGATGTTCTAGCACTTTGGGGAACATTCATCCTGATAGTAATCAGTTTCTCACTGTCAAGCGCATCAACGTCAATCATAAGTGAACAAATTTAAGAGTATTTCAGACTTTAAACAGTCAACGTTGAACTACAAACCAGATAAGCCTAGTTATAATGTGTGTTCAAGTGCATATAAATGCAGAGGTTGGGAAGCATTATAAAGTAATGCTCTTTCTTTCCCATTGTTGCTATTGCACATTATTACTCCATTATAAAGTCCTTTTATTTTGAAGTGGAGCATGTCGGTTGAGAGGAGGACAAGTAGTGAACCGAAATGGAGAATCTTGAATTCAGTTCAGCCTCTGCCCAAGTACTGCATATGACTGGGCAAGTCACCTGAACCTTCCCTGGCTTTCGTTTTCTAATCTGTACAACGGAAAGGCTTATACTTATTAGATATCAGCAGTGCTTTCCAACTCTAAATCCTCTAAATTGTGGGTTGTAATTTTTTATAAAGCCTTGTTTTAAATAAACACACCATCTGAGATGATTAACAAATTATTTGCAGATATTTTACAGGCTGCAAAACAGCATATCTTACTGCTTCTTCCCCCTTCACCTCTGACAGAAAAATATAACAGCAATGGAAATTCCTTACCATTTAGTAGCTTTCATATAAGGGCACAAACCGCAGGTTGAATTACATATAATCATTGGCACCAGTTCAGTGCCAACAGGAATCCCCAGTTTGGGGTGTGGTGAAGAAGGAAACTTAGTACAAACAGCTCAATGGTGTTAGAGCTCTGCTTCATTCCAGCCCACTCTGGCCCACTCTGCAGGATCTGCTCTTGGAGAAAAGCAGCAGCCCTCGGTCTTTGTTGGAAAGGGAAAGTGCACTCAGCAAGCCAGGGGAGCTGACTTACTTTGAGAGAAGTCCCCACCCCAGATCCCTGACTAGTCTGTCTTCATGCAAATGAGGACTCCAAATACTCACAATTTGATTGGTACAAAAAGCACCGCCCTGATTAGTTGGAATGGAGCCATTCTGATTGGTCAGTAAAGATGCTAAGAGAGAGAGAGAGAGAGAGAGAGAGAGTCAGTCAACAGCTCCAATTGGACAGGGAAAGCCTTAGTGCTCTTGGTTGAAATACAATTCCAGAAACTCATTCATAAGGGTTGGCTCAGACAGCAGGAACTCAGTGCAGGCAGGCAGTTCAGTGCAGACTTCTCCCTGAAGCGTGGCTTCTGTGAGAGGCCCCTGTGGAGAAAGGGTTGCTAGGCTCTGTTTATAAATTTGAGCCCACCAGTCAGCCACCAGGAGTTCTTCTCAACAGGTATATTCATTCTTGGGGTCAACAGTACATTTTGTGTTTGCCACTAAGATAACTGCAAAGACAGAGTTCTTAAACCCAACGGCCTTTTTTTTTTTTTTTTTTTTTTTAGAATTTTTATTTGTTTAGTTTATTGGGGTGACAGTTGTTAGTAAAGTTACATAGATTTCAGATGTACAATTCTGTATTACATCATCTATATATTACATTGTGTGTTTACCACCCAGAGTCAGTTCTCCTTCCATCACCATATATTTGACCCCCATCAGCCGTTTTTTAATTGGTTTTGAGAGAATTAAGCTCTATTGCTCTAATTAGGGGTTTCCAAACTTTTTTCAACGTTTTTCTCCAAGGGCCATATGCTGTAAAATACACAAACAGCCGGGCCACTCACTCAAGGTGAAGTACATATTGCCTCACCTGGTTTATTTAAGTAAACTAAATATATTTTTGGAATTTGCTGCGGGCCAATTAACAGTGGATTGCGGGCTGCAGTTTGGACACCCCGGCTCTAAGGCTTCCATTGGAGATAGTGAATTACCTTCTCTGCATGCATTCAGAATCATACCAGTTATACATATCTTTGGGAGAATTGAGAAGAGAATCAGTGAAATCCTTTTTTTGTGTTCTGTGGTTCAGGCTGAGAACCTAGGCTGTGGACCTAGAAGAATACACTGTGATGTATGTAATCAGTTCTCATGTGAATTTACAAATGCAAAACGAAGCTGGCAACAAAGGTATTCTTTGTACCTGAGACATCACCTTCCGGGCATATGCTTTTAGTTTTGCCGTAACCCAGATACTTAGTCCACTCCTGCAGTCCTTTCTGTCACTGGTGATCACGTGCTTTGACTGCCCAGATCTTTTGGAGTTCCCCACACCTACTTGTTTGTCTCTCCCCTGGCAAATATTTTCCCCTCTTAGGGATGTTCCTGTTGTTCATTTGATTCACTGATTGAAAACTCCCTAGTCATTTTCTTGACTCATCTGCCAGGGCAAAGTTGGTATTTCCTCTTTTGTGCCACAATACCAAGCTTCATAACCATCATCTTTCACATTTAAAAATAATATTTCACAGAATTGTGTCACCATTCCTATCCTTACGCATCCCCAGAGGGCAGGGACTATTAGACTTGTCAGTACCTAGTGTGTACGCGTATGTTGTTTGTATATTGAATGATTCATTTGGCACTCTTTTGCTATGTAATGGTAGGCTTTCACAGTAAGGTTTTCTGCTAGTAACGGCAGCAGTGTTTCTGGGCACCAAATAGCAGAACACCTTGGTTCTTTGGTCCACATGGAGATAAAAATACAATCTTGGCCTCATCAACACAACACTCAACCCTGCTACTACTGGTTGACAGTAGCATAAAGACATTAAAACATGTCCTGAGTGATGCAAGACTAATACGTCAAATACAGGAATGTAATTAATGGCAGAGAACAAGCCAACAGGGTTTTTTAAAAAACAGATTGAGGTAGGTGGATAGAGAGAGCATCAAAGAAGGTATGTACCCAGAAGACCTAAATGAGATCAATTCCGTTGTCATTAGATCTTAAAAAGGTCACTACAATCTCTGGGCTTCTCATGGTTTTCTTATTTAGGAAATTGTTTTGAGAGAATTGCTTGAGAATGTATGAGCAACTGTGTTGAAAGTGGAAAGCAACAAAACAGAAGTGTGAAGTTTAGCAAAATGAAACGTTCTAAGTTTAAATCGAGGTTTCTAGCTATCACTTCTTTTGTCAACCAGAGAGGTGAATAAATAAGGCCTTGCACATCATTCAGTAAATATTTCTTGAGTCAGTGAAAGAAGTGAGGCTTCAGGATAGTAACTAACAGGCATGATACTAGGTTGAACTGGGTACAGAAAGAGTCATCTAGGTCACGGTACCTCTGGAGAGTGTCTCGAAGCACCAGAGCTGCTTGAGAATGGAGTGTGAAATGAACCTAAACCTGCTCCATAGTGCATGTGGGAACTCACGCTGATATTTTTGAGGAAGGGAATGGTATAATCAGTGACAGTGTCAGAATGACGTTCTTTGCGATAAACTAAGGACAGACCGTACTATAGGCGAGGGGGTTTGTAGTAAGCAGCTCAGGGGAGCGGTACTTTGATCTACAGCCGGAGGTGGGATAATTAATAACCTTTTATTGAGTGACCATGATGTCAGGCCCAGTACAAGGCATTTAATAGATAACATTTATTGTTACTAGGTAGCCGTGAAGGTACCTAGTATTACTCCTATTTTAAAGGTGGATAAAAGAAAGTGGGGGTGTGCAGTGGTAGTAGTTGTGGGGTTGTGAAGGATTGCCCTCCACTGTGGACCTCTGCAGGCTTTGCCTTTACAAATGGTGGAGGTGAAGCTGGGTTTGATTTCTTGGGAAACGTTACTTGTTTTTGTTCAAGTTATTTACTAATTATTATTGAAATAAGTCAGACCTTTAATTTTGTTGTTACATTAAACTATTAGTCTTTATAGTGAGGAAGGATCTTTAACCACTTTGAAAATGCATTATTACCTATTTTAAAAAGATTATTGAATGAATGGTGGTAATAATATATTGTTAAATTTCTGAATATGGGGAGAGTAACAGTTACATACTTTTGAAAGTAAAACTAGGAACTCTGTTCGGTAATTAACTTCGCACTTCAGTAACTTAACCATATGAACCACCCAAAGAAGAAATGAAAATAAAATTTTATCATTCAAGCATTTAGCTGTGCACACTGTATGTGTTGTTTTATTATACCCCCAAACCTCCGTTCTTGAACAGATTACATTATAGCCCTCTCATGTGTTCACACTTTGCCTTCTGTAGACCACACAGATTGATACATGGAGATCCATTTCCTTTACATTTTCTTTTCCGGCATGCAAGCCTTCTTTCTAATTGCACTTATTTCTGAAATGCCTCATAGTATCAGCTTGTCAGTTTCCTCCCCTCAGTAACCCCAAATATTTAAATTAAATAGATTCTGTATCAAGAAGTGTTACACTATTCTGTGGGAGTTGTAATGATTTGTTGCAGTGTACTGCCATTTATCCTTTGCCTTTTTAATTCATCAGTCCATTGAATGCACTATTTAGCTTGCATCAAATATTTTATTTTGTTGTTTTTACTTTGTATGCCCTGAATATTTTGTGTTGTTTATAGGTTTGGGTCATAATCTCCAAATGGGAATTGTAATATCTTTCCTTTGTTTGGTATTGAGCTTAGTCCAGTGTAAACAGTCTCATTGCTTTAAAGAACATTTTAGTAAGCAGTAATGATTTAGTTTACTGTTTTGTGTGTGTTTTAAGCTACTCAATTGAATGAAATACTAAAGGTAGAGGAAATGGTTTGGGGAGTTTAAAATTGCTGAGTTTATAGAAATAACTTTTAAATCCCACACAAAAATAAGTGTATTTGAAAAGGGTGCCTGATGCATGATAAAGTAATTTTGCATTATTTTTGCCAGTCCTAAGAGTTGTATAATGTGGTTTTTTTTTAACACAGACATACTATTTCCTTAAGGTGCTGATAGAATAGAACACATTTCCAAGAATGTAGCCATTGTTAAAAGAAGTACTTCTATTGGATGACATCTTTACATCATTTTTTTCAAAGTGTTAACTATGTTTTGAGAAGGAAATAAAAATCCGAATGAAAAGGTGGAATGGAATGTGTTCTTGTTCCTGGATTTAAAGAAAAAAACATTTCACGTATGTTTGAAACTTATAAAAGTTTGAAGGTGAATGGCATTTGCTGAGCAAACCTTTTTTTTTTTTCCTCCATACATTTGTTCAACACTCTCTGTAAAGATACTTTATGTTAAGCTGACAATTCCACATGTGTTACATAGTTTAGGCACAGTGCCAAGTGTTCAACCTTTAGCTAACAGGAAGTAAAGGCATTAAGAAGCCCGATAATCCATTCTCACATCAACTCAGTATACTCTGGTCAATGGAACTGGGGAGAGATTGTGGGCATTGAATGGTATAGGCAATGAAAGGCACTTCTGCTGTTGATGTGAGACTCTAAAATGGAAAATGACTTCGAATAATGTTGCCTGGATGGTGTCATTTACAGTTGGCTCAGGTTCATCTTAGAAAGGAAAATTCTTGGATGGAGCTAATTTTTCTCATTGTGTCGCTTGTAACTGTTCTTATAATGGGTTTAGTTTTAAAATAGAGAATGAAAATTGCATTGCATCTTTTGAGGTAAATTTCAGTAAAAATTCGAATTTTTTTAATATGTAAAACTGCCTACTTAATGACTAAAATCTCCTTTACGCTTTGCACATTGACCTAATACTGGACAGGCACAGATAATCCAAAGTAGCCAGTGAAATCCAAAATTTTTCATAAAATGCATTCAATTTTCAATTATTATAAACATTGCCTTTATATATAAACAGTATTAGGGGTAGAATCCTATTAGTACAGATAACACTGACTAGCAATTTTTCTTATGTAACAAAACACAAGGTAGAACCAACCTGTCTACTTAAATTCAGGCAGTTTATTGGTTTAAGAGTTGACCTGTATTTGACTTTGAGTTATAATTGTCACTTGCTTGCAACTTCAGAAGCCATCTTGAACGCACTCCTTTCCTCCAATTTCTTGAGACCCTGCGACTAGTGTTCTCAGTCAGTTCTTAAAGCTTTTTGCATGGGACACAAGTGAACATGAAACATGAATCAAGTGGTTTCCTTTCCCTGTTCTTTTCCTTTTTTTGCTTGTGATGAAGGGAATCTTCTTTCTTGGACAAAATTCTTTCCTGTATTGTCTGCCTTCTTTGGATTTTATCCTTCTCCCACCACCTGGAGTTTTGACTAAAGTATTCAGGACTGAAGTGATTGCTGTCGGGGAAGTCTTATTGCAACTCGACAACACCTCACCCCACCCCTGCTTCACTTGTGTGTTTGAAAAGATGTGAAGAGAATGAGTGTTTTTCCTAGGACTTAGCTACTCAGATGTGTTTGGGGACCCCAGCAGTTGGGTTAAGTCTAGGAGGAACCAATGGGGAAAATGTCTAGGTTTAAGGAAGGGCTATGAGAAACAGCTATTTCTAAGAAGTTAGTTATTAGAGCCATCCCTATGACAAATGGTTCTCTACCCAGATTTCACATTAGCGTCTCCTGGGGAGCTATTTAAAATACCTTTGACTCCGTGAGCCCCGTCTGACTCATTGAATTAATACTCTGTTGGTGGGGCCAGAGCACCATTGTTTTTTAAAGGCTCCTCAGTTGATTGTAATATTCAGTCAGATTTGAGAATCGCTGATCTTCGGGTAAGCGCCGAGGAGAATCACGATAAGTATCTAGTAGGATGTCTGCCAGGCTGCTTACTTCTTTAGCAACTTGTGTGTATTTTGTTTAATATTTGAGCACATTCCTATTGATGCATGTAATTTTTCATGCAGCAAGTGAGTTTTAAGTTTCAGATCATATAGTACTTTGGTAGACAGTATAGGGGATTTGTAGTAGCTGACTCCGAGATGCCTGAATAACAGTGCCAGTCTAGCTCCCTGCCTGGCCTCCCGCCTCATCTTGGGGTGCTCAGTCTTAACAACCATACCGTTTTCTTTCCTACCACAGGGCCATTTTCCATGCTTTCCCTACCTGAGACTGCCAGTCCTTGACTCTTCCCAACCCCCACCATGGTTAACTTCCTCACTCCGAAGCCACTTTCTTTGAATATACCCTTGAGGTTCCTGTCCTTTGGAACACTTCCCTCAGTTGTACTTCTATTTATGTGTGTGGTTATTTGCTGGTTTGTCTCCCTATTTAGATCAAGCTCTTCAAGAGCAGACATCACCTGTTTTTATACACCATCGTATTTCCAGCATCTCGCACAGTGCTTGAGATACAGCATATTTTGAATCAATGAATTAACAAATAAAAGTTCAGAGCAACTGGATAAAAATTCCATTAGCTCTCTGTGTCTGTAGGACCAAGTAAATAGGAGAGCTAATAAGAACTCAGACTTCTGAGGCTGGAGACACTGATGGACAGGAAATCAGGAACGGCTTTGCCACAGGTAGAAGGAGGCAGGAAGGGGGTGGTTGTCAGTTTCATGGGGCCCATGGGGGTGGTCCGTAGCCAGACCTATTTGTTTAGGGCATTGTGGTCAGGCTTGGAAAAGGCAGGCATTAGATTGGTGTTACATTGTGGACTTTAGGTTTTTACAGCATATGTTGTCGAAAGACATTAAAGGTCTTAGAGGAAGGATCAAAGCAGTATTTGAAAAGATGAATTTGGCATTAGGATAGAAGCCAGCATGGATAGTCCAGAAGGAAGTAGAGTGTAGTTTGAGGGTTCTGGAGCTTCATGTGGGCTCGGCCATGTTCCTTCTGGGTTAGGGAGGGAGTGAGTTTGTGTTGGGTATATGTCATCCCCAGGCTTTACAGGATGGGCAGTAAGGATTCAGTGTGAGAAACCTTGGGGAGGAGAAATAAATAGTGGTTTATAAAGACAGTTTTTTTCTTAGAGGAATTATCAAGTGATAGCAAAATTGATTGACTTAAATAAGGTAGTTATGACTTTTCTGGGTGGCTTTATTTTTTAAAGAGATGGAGATAATCCATACCTTATTAAATTCAAAATTGGCAGCAAAGCAGTTCATCAATTCTTTAATGCTTATTAGCAGATGAGTCTTAGGACACATTTCTAATACTTAGGAATGTATTTTCACATATCTATGAATATTACTTTCATGATATTTGTATGAATTTTATAAGGAAGGAACAAAAATAAAGCAAGCCCACTGGACCCAGGAGTTAAAAGACACTAACGGGAAAGCCTTTGGCAAATCACTAAATATCTGCATTTCTTATTTGTCACCTGTAAAACAGAAATTGGACTAAATATAAGCGGGAAGAACCAATACAACATGGTTACCTACCATTCTTTTTTGTCCAATGTACCTCATAGCTG
Organism: Rhinolophus hipposideros; assembly: GCF_964194185.1. NCBI lineage: Eukaryota > Metazoa > Chordata > Mammalia > Chiroptera > Rhinolophidae > Rhinolophus > Rhinolophus hipposideros. The sequence continues at coordinate 2,056,560 of NC_138060.1, forward strand.
AAAAGAAAACACATCCTTATACCTAAACCAAGGAAAAAAGATAATCATAGTTGGCTTTTTTTTCCTCTCTTAATTATTCCTGTTTTGAATTGTCCAGGGAATAAAATGCACAGAGATTTTTATCAGTGTCCTTTGCTAATGACTGACCTTGCAGGAAGCCTAAGTCTGTTTAGTGGTTAAACTCACCGGAAAGCATTGGCAAAGCCAGAATATTCATGCATCCTGAAGACCTTTTTGTAATCCTGGTGGGCACCATTTCTGTAAATTTTCCATACGAAGAGCACCTTACATGGCCTGTCATGTAGAACTTGAGAGGGTCAGTTTAGTACTTGTCCTGAGATGGACTCTCCAAATAACAAAAGACAAGACTGCCTACAGCTGCCCCAGCTGTTCGCCCGCAAGGCGAGGTTGGTGGCCTGGTTCAAGTGCCTTCGTGGTCGTCATTGTTACGCCTCAGCACCTACGTCTGCATCTGGTTTTCGGTATCTAGGTCCCCAGCAGAAAATTCCTCCTCGAACTGGATTCTGTAGAACTCCCGAAAATTGTGTCCCCTCCCCACACCCCACACCCCAAAAATAATGATACTAAAGGAAGCCTAGAGAGAATAGTCTATTTGCCCCTTAACTCTCTTCCCTAAGAAGCAGGTGGCATTAACTAGAGACTGTTATCCAGTGGTTTTCAAAAGTATCCAGGAACCTTGGGAAACTCAGAGCCAGAATTTGAAGTTCAATTAACTGTAGCAACAATGTTAATTTTTTGCACTTGTTTCTCATTAGCATTGATATATGTACATGCACACACACATATATATGTATATATGTATACGTATATGTATACTTAATCTGCGATTAAAAGTTTTGCAAACTGTTTCACCCTTTGTGGAACACAATGGAGAGAGAATAAATGATTAGTTTTTTTAAGTACCAGATCAGCCCATTTAAATATTAGTTTCACATCCACTCTACTTTGAAACATTTAGAACTTTTCCATCCATTTTTTCAATCCCCAGTAAAGTAATATATTGAATATATTTATTGGTGAGATGTTTAGCCATGGCACAGCACTAAATTTACTGAATAAATTTAAGAAAATGTAAATTTTCTTAGAACATTGAGTTTTCCTATGACACTTAATATTTTCCTTAAGTATGTACATTCACAATTTTATGCTACATATTCTAAAATATTAAAGACTTTAAAACAGTATCTCAGTACATAGTGTACTTGGATTCAAACTGGATCCTTACCTGTCACCAGATGCCAAAGTTGAGGGTGATGAGGTCTTTCCTAGGTGCTCTCAGCCACCAAGCAGGGACCACGTAGCCAGGCAGGTGCAAACTTTATATGTAATTCCACAGTGAGTACCTGGCTGTCCATTTGTGGCAGATGTATCATAGCTCGGTCTTGTTGTTTTTCCTGTGAGGGTGTTCAGGGTCATTGATTGGCCCACCAGACTGATTTTAACTGCTTTTAGTGATATTTTCACCTAGGGGAACATTTAACAGGAAGTGGGGTAAAGAATTCTGAAAAGATTAATGGGTCTATAATTTTAGAGACGGAGACAAAAACATTATCTTAAGGCAAATCAAGCAAGGAGATTGGTATTCCTTTTAGAAGGCATTTCATTGGCTTCTTAGGGGATTTTCCTAGTATGAGAACCTAAGCAAATGAGGTATTTTCCAGACTTTAATTTCTTTTCATTTTCTTGCCTCCTTTAAGTATAAGAGCACTGCTTGCTTACTACCTATTGTCAGTTAAGTAGACAATTAGGCTTCTTTGTATTTGTTTTAAGTATATACTAGTCATGGATTTTTGCCATTCAGAAGATTCAGATCTAATATCGGCTCCATCGTGTGGAATCTGGATTCCACAGAAAACAAATGACTTGGCAGAGAGTGAGCAGCTAGTCAGAGTGTAAGGACTAGGTGTTGGAGGTCTCCTGACTGTCACTGTTAGGAGGGCTAATATAATGATTAAACTCACTCCAGGCATCCATTGGTCCAGAGAAGTTGAGTTTATTTAGCTGTGTGCACTTAAAAAATAAATAAATTAGGAAACTTGTAACTTGGGAATTTTAAAGCCAGATGATGGGATAATGGCAGTAGTTGAAGGTGAATTGTATGATTCCTTGCTGTATTGGGTAACTAGTACATCATGTTTGCTGCTCAGACTCCTTGTGTAATGATAAATTTATTTGCTGGACATTACAACTATCACCATCTTAACCCTGATATTCCAACTGAAACAAATTTGCATTTATTCGGGTTTGACAGAAATATGTCTTTGTTCTTAGGACTCTGGTGTTGAGATATTGTTAACTTTGGAATGGCAAGCCTTGCTCTCAGGAAGAGAATGTATGTTAGTTATAAGTTTTGTTGCTGTTTTATTAATATTTGTATAATATACAACCTGTGGGGAAGTCCTTTGAAATCCAGACACTGAAAGCTTTGCATTTGCTTTATTGTGAGAGACCATATACTTCTTGTAGTCTAGATTCTAGTAGGCAAACTGGGGCCTACCACCTGGGACCTCAGAGTGCTGTTTACATTTTTAAATGGTGGTTGTGTAAGTGTCTACATAATCTTCTTGATTTTGCCTCTTGGTTGGCTTACAAAGCCAAAATAGTTACTATCTGGCCTTTTACAGAAATCGTTTGCTGAACTCTTGTCCAAAGGAATACAATAAGTATTGACAGTATTTGATTGAATGTATGGAGAATTGAATATGAGGTCAGAGCTGGGTTCTTATATTAATTAGGTTTCACTTATGGCTTCCTCAGATTAACCATTATTCTGTCCAGAGTAGATGTGATCAGAATGTTTTGTAGAAAATAGCAGCTGTATCATAACCTGGAACGTGTGTGCTTTTTTCTAGTCATTTTTCCATATTTATAAAATGTATATTTGAGAAATGTGTTATCTGTGGGAAATTTTTGCCATTCAGAGGATTGGCATGTGTGTTATGTATTATTTGTTGCTGTGTAATAGATTATCCCCCAAATAGCAACTTAAAACAAACGTTAATCTCACACCTTTTTTTCTTTGTTTTATTGAGATAATTATTGACATATAGAACTAAGGTTAAAGTGTACAGCATAATGATTTGACTTACATATATCATGAAATGATGACCACAATTAGTTTAGTTTTAACTTCCATCACCTCATATAAATACCCAAACAAAAAGAAAACATTTTTTTCTTGTGATGAGAATTCTTTAACAGTTTTCAAATATACCGCTCAGCAATGTTAACAGTAGTCATCATATTTTACATTACATCCCAGGTTATTACTTAATCTTACAACTGGAATTCTGTACATTTTGACTATCTTTATCCAAATCTCACATCTTTTTTAAGAGTTAGAAATTTAGGAGTGGTTTAGCTGGGCAGTTTGGGTTCAGGATCCCTAATGAGGTTGCAGCAAGATGTTGGATGGAGCTGTAGTTATCTGAGGGCTCGACGGGGGATGGATGATTTACATGACTGTTGAAAACCTCAGTTTTTTTGTTGGTTGTTGGCAGGCAAGGAAGGTCTTAGTTTCTCCATACGTGAGGCTCTCCTTAAGGCTTTGTAAGTGTCTATGACATGACTGCTGGCTTCCCCCAGTGGTCCAAAGAAGGGCAACAACACTGCGACGCCAGTATAGTTAGCATAGTTAAGCTCAGAAACCACTTAAGTTATATTCTGTTTGTTAGATGCGTGCCATTACGTGCAACCTGTAGTTAAAAAGAAAATTAGTCTCCCTAGTTTTTCTTTTCTTGTTGTTTTCAGTGGAGAGCTCAAAAAGAATATGTGGACAGATTTTAAAACCAGCACGATCTGTTTCGGTGATAGTGGTAGGAGCAGAGGGTGTTGTGTGCTTTGGGAATTGTGAGTGGAGGTTGGTTTTGTATTTTAAAGGTACGATTGGGTTACATGTAGTAATATTAGGTGTTGGTAAGTTTTCTAGGTAAATGACCAAGAGAAGGTGTATGAATATGTATCTTTGGGGTGGAATTAGGAGTACTGGTTTATTTGGTTGGTGTAATCTGTGTATTTTGTTGATATCAGTGTGTCTGAGGAGCACACACATTTGTGTGTGCTTGTGTAGGATTGCTTGTGGTGTGGGCAGGCATGTGTGTCTGGAAGGGTATGTGCTGGCATGTCTGGTGTGTGAGGTTGAAGACGGGTGACCCTGGGTGTGTTGTTCGATATGGAAGGAAGGTTGATGTTGGAAAGGGTAGACGTCCCTCCTACCAGGCAGGCTGAGATTTCGTTTGGTGGCCTCCAGGAGAGGCTGCATCTCTGCTTTTGGGAGCTGTCTTTGCCTTGAACTGGGATTATTTCATTACACACACACACATATTTGTACTTATATACATGTATAAGTTTTATATGGATGGCTTTGCTACACAAGCCTGTGGAACACATCTGCCCCAAGCCACTGCATTTTAGTCTGCCCCCTCAGGCATCTGCTTGAGGTATCACCAAGCTCTCTTAATACTCGTATTTCCAGTTGGCCCCAATGGATTTAACTATGAAGGAGATTGAACAAATCTTTGTAGAAAGACTTATTTCCTCGTATTCCAAAACATCTCTATTCTGGGAAGACTTTAAAGTGCAGATTTGGGACTCAGCGTGGTTGTTCAAGGTGTCACAGGGAAAAGAAACAACATCTCTCAATCCTGTAATACTAGACTGCTAATCTGAACATTCACGATAATCTACAGAGGCTCAGCTTTCAAAAAAGAATAAATGAAAACTATTCTTGATCATAACATACTTCAAGTTTAGCTTGGGAAATTAAGTACACAACCCAAAACTCAATTTAAGAATGGATACGCAAGTTAAGAAATATAAACTCTATAGTCCCTCTGTAATAAAGGGCAATGATGTGGCTGGGTGGACAGGGAAAGAAGGAAGGATTCTTGGATGGGAATATTAAATTGTGCCTTTATGGAAGTAATGTAGATGACTATAGGAAAAAAAGATAAGATAGCGTTTGTGTGGGACCATTTTCAGTCATTTTAATTTAGCTAAGTTTTTGGGTGCTGTTCAAGGCATGCTCCAACTTAAATACTAAATTTGCAGTTCTCATAGTTGATAAGAGAAGAAGCAGACAGCTTCAACAGTAACATCCTGAGATTCTGAAAGTCCTAGATAAAAACTTAGCTCGTTACCCCTGTTCTTGTTTGTTTTTATGTAAACTGGTATTTGCTGAACCAGTCGTATCCATGGGATCTACAAATCTTCTGAAATTACACGCAGACATTACTCTGGTGTGTGCACTTTTTTCTGGAAAGGTTAATAGTTTTTGTTCACAAAAGCTTCCAAGAAAGACACCACCCACCCATGTTAAGAACTCCTGAAGAATCTGTTTGAGGTACAGATAGTGTTCTTTATCTGTTTCCTCAGTACTTAGCACAGTGAATATGTCCCAGGGACACAAGTCTGGAATTTTTCTGGGAAAATTCATTATTGTAGATGTCCCATGATTCCTTCCACTAGCCCATGTTTCTGTTTCCTTCTCCTTGAGCCCCAAAACAGCAGAACAAAATGCAGCACATTTTAAGGAGGGCACTTTCCCTGGATCACTTTAACATTTTTTATTTTTTAAGCACTTTTTAAAGACCATTGATAAATGTTTGGTAATACTGTCAGTCACCTCTCTGAAGCTTTAGGATAAGTATTAAAGAAAGTTAACTATTTTGGATTAAGTAGGGGGCTGTCAAATCTGACTTCAAAACTGGAATATTAGAGTATTTTAAAATTAATTTAGTTTTATTTTTAAGTGCTTTACCTTTCTACTGCAGTGATAACTACTGTGGCGCAGCTGTTAAGTGACCCGTAAGAGTATGTCAGATCACACCATTTTGCCTGTTCTGATAGGCCAGTTCCCCACATTCTACCCTTTTGGAGGTGCTGACCCCTGTTAACATTGTTGACATCTCACTTGGTGTTGGAAAGTGGAAGTGTAAAAATTTCCCTCGACATGTGAGAAGATTAAGAACATGACGTCAGTTGGCACTTGGAGTAGAGGAATAAGAGTTTTAGTTTGCACCTACTCTTCTGTTATAAACAGAAAAAAATTTAGGAGTCTTGATTAGCTAGTTACCTGGTTGTTGCTGTGTGAAGGCAAATTAAACTCAGATTCTTGAAAAAAGTTGCTCGTTTTTTTCTAAGCCTGCTTACTCATCTGTAAAATAAAGGAAATTTTTCATTGTTGTGAAAAAGCAGTTACTTTGCAACTAAGAAAGGGGAGAGAGCACCCAGCACACACCAGCATGCGCTGCAGGTATTCCCCCTATCTGTGTACCCATCCCCGGCTATCTGAAAGAGTGTTCTTGTGAAACGTTCCGTAATTCGAAGTGGCATAATAGAAGAAGCAATTATTAACTTTCATGCAAAAATACTAACAATCCCAGAAACCTACTAAATCATACCAAATAACACATGAAACCTAACGTACAGTAAAGGCAGGAATGATACGATAAGTACATAGCCTGTGTAAAGTAGAAGAAATAATGTATGTGCAGTGTAGTTTCTTGTATGAAAAAGACTGATTTCTCCTTAAATGTAAGATAATTTAATGGAACATAACACTTTGTACACCCATCACCCCAGTCAAGCAACACTCTCCACGTTATCTATCCAGGCCCACTAAAAAAGACCACTTCACTGCTAGCAGAACCAATGGGAACTTAGGCAGCTTTGAGATTGTTTCTGCGTGTGAATGGTGAGTGCACACAGCTTTCAACACACACAATGTCTTTATTTCACACACCACGATCAAAACCCTTAATTATGGCCAGTTTTATGCCAGTTTTTTACAAGCTCTGTTGGGCTTAATGGTACCTTAGGACAGTCTTCCTAATGATGCAGGGAATAGATGGAGGTAAAACGCAGACGCTCACAGACGCAGTTCAGAGCTCTGGGGCTTGAGGCTGAGAGGCTGTGTGGTTCCTGGGAAGAAGCTTGGCGGGGCCACTTACTGCTCGGGGCACAAGCTGCCCCTGGGACAGCTGCTGCAAAACAAACTCTGAGTGCTAAGTTCGCTTTTGTGTGAAAACGTAGGATTTCTTTTTGTCATCATGTACAGGTGCTAATGTAAGTCTTTCGTAATAGCGCAGTGGCACAAAGTGAATTCTCAAAGAGCAAGAGGGATGTAGTATTAGCACTCCCAGTAGCATTTGTAACCATGCAGCTGCCATAAGATTGTCCTAGGAGTTGTAATGTGTAAAACGTATAAACTCATTACCCTATTGGGTACTAATCCCGACTGTTTATCACAGACACTTAAGCACATTTCGGAGTTAACTTTTATTACTAGAAGAAAGGAAAACAATAAACCACAACTGCCTTTAGGGTAACAGAATACCATCCCATCCCACTCTAAAGAAAAAGCACCAGTCCTCATACTTTATTTTGATGGTGAGACAGATGGAACACGAACGAAAACCCTATGAAAGTTAGAAATCCATTGAATGTAAACAGGAAAAACAATCAAAAGCAAAGAAGCTTCTGTGATCAAGTAAATGTGGAGTCACTAGGTAAAAACGGTTACGCAGAATTCATGTAGAATTTTTAGGTCTTCAGTGTTTACTGCCTGTTGTGAGCCTTAAAGGTGATTCTGTGAGATGTGTTTTCATATTTATTTCTTCAAGAAACATATTTAGACCTTGCCAGACACTACTTGGCAACTGCTCTAGGTTTCTGTAAAGTTGCACTATGACTACAAGTCCTAGCTAGGTCTTCAGAAATTTGAAAATCCTGTTTGTTCCTCACAGCCCTTTCGAAACCCTGGAAACCTTCTCCCGCTCCTCCTTAGAGGTGTCTTTCATCCATCCCGTCCACTGGATCTGTTTCCCCTTTGCATGAAATTGATACATTTTGTCCTTGTTTGGTATTTATCCTGCTCTACCTCATGGACCCTGTCTTGTTTATTTTCAGTTTATTACAACGTCTAGTATGGGGGTCAGTTTTGCATTTAGCGGACCTTAAATATGTATAGATTTGAACTCTCACCCTCCCTGATAAGGATCAGAAGTGAGCAACAAGCTTCTGGGTTTTTTTTGTTTTGTGATTTGTTCTTTTCCTCCTAAGAACTGTGGATTTCCTCTTTCACAAGTGCAGCTGTGCACAGACAGCAGTGGGGCTTCGGGCAAGATCCTGTTGATCCACAGATGGGCTTTTCGGGAGCTTAGGGGCCGCATGGTAGAGGAGTTTGGCTTTCAGCCCCTTGTCCAGACTAGTCATTATAGCCTGTGGATTTTGGAGTGGGGGTATCGCTGTATGCTGTACCTCCCCCACAATTAAACCACTTGCTGTCCTTACCACTGCTCTATTTTAAACATGTTCATATTTTTCTTAACTCTCTGGGATAGCTCAGTTTTGCCAAAACCTAGGGAGCAAAGGGGTCCATCATATTCTTCTATAGCTGAAAAGGTTGAATGAAACTAATTCTGTTATTATGCATAACAAATAAGTTAGAATGATAATGAATATTATTACCGTGTTTCGCCAAAAATAAGACCTAACCAGACCATCAGCTCTAATGCATCTTTCGGAGCAAAAATTAATATAAGACCCGGTCTTGTGGAAACATGGTATTGAGAGTTTTGTGCCATTGTGAAAATTAGAAATTGAATCTGCTGGTTCTTTCAGGAGAAGGTGGGTTATTTGTAGAGTAGGAAACACTTTGTTCTGTGATTAAGGTTTTAGTGGTTAGTCTGATATGTCTTCACCTATATCCCTACCAATCAAAAATACATTTTCTAGCTGCTGTTAGAGGGGAAGGGTTTTAGTCTTGATTTACTGTACTTGTCATTCCCATGAGATATTTCATACTTATAGAATGAATATGATTATTGATGTATTTGTGTCATCTTAAAGTTTTCATTACTAGATTTTAAGTTTGGCATGTGTGTACATATTGAAATAATATGGCTGTAGCTTATTCAGAACAGTTAAGTGTGGGAGGAAGTTTAAATTTTTTATGATTGATGGATTTAATGCAGTTACAAGAACAAGTTTCTTTAAAAGACACTTGGAAAAGATGCTGGATTAGTGGTCAGAAAATGAATGCATTGTAATCTTCTTCAGGAACAACTCTTCTCAGTTCTAGCATGGTATTTTAAGTGCATTCCCAGAATGAGATGTGGGTGTGGATGGCTCTTACGTTAACAGCAGGCATCACGGACGGCTCCAGGGTAACAGTTGGCATAACTATAGGGCACTGTCATTGCCGCATACCACACACGCTGGCCTGGACTGTACAGGGCTGCAGCAGCTCTACGGATTTCTCCAGGGAGTCCTCACTAATAACAGCCTAAAGAATCAGAAAGCTGAACTGTTTTCCATGTAGTATTTAATAATATGAGGAATATGAAATTTTTTAATTCCATATTCAGTTTTTAAAACTGATATTGAAAAAACTGTTTCGCACTGGGCAGATTTATTTACCTAGAAAATTCACTAAGGAATCACCAGTGGTGCTCAGTAAATGTAGTACGGCAGTTAAAGCTCGTCTTTTTTTATTCTTGTTAGAGTAACTAATGTAGCATCAACCCTCTGAAGCATATTGGTATAAAACTTAAGTTTTTAAAACTTGAATTTACTTTATGAATATGTATATGTATGACATGAAGACCAAAATAGCTCTTTTGTACTTTGCCCCCTAGGTGTTTATTTGGCTGGTTCCAGCATTTTATCCTCAACTATATTGAGAGGAAGGTAGGACAGGTATTCGAACAGTTGGGGAAACTGAGGCTAGAGGCTGTGGTTCTTTGTTATAAATTATTCTATAAGTTGATAAAAGAACTAGGGCTAAAATTTTGTTTTCATAACATCTATCACTCTTCACTAGGCCACTTATATTCAGATTAAGAAATACAGCCAGCAGATTATCACCATAAATACTGTCGTCCTGTAAAAAACTAATTGTCTGATCTCAAATTCATTATTCTAGTTCGCTGAACCCCTTCAGATTTTCATTGTCATCCAAAGTGCTAGATATTCCTCCAGCTAACCTTTTCAGTCTTGTCACGTGTCTTAATGATTTTTACAAACCTTTTTATATAATATACACACTCTTACTCATTTTGGTAAGTTGGGTAATTTTTAAAAGTCAGTTGATAGCATGTTCTTGAAGAACTGTTCAGCTTAGTCTGAAAAAGCTTTATTCTATTACTCTGTGCCTAAATTAGACAAGTAGTTGTCTTTTTACTTTCATTCTCTTTCTGGTTTCTTGTACCTCAATTAAGACGTTATGACATTACTTGGGTGTGTAACCCAGCAGACTTCTGGTTCGTTTTTTTATAACTTTTTTTTAATGAATACAATTTAAACACAAAAGTAGAGACAAGTCTTCCTGCCCATTTCCCAGCTTCAACAGTTATCACATTATTAATAGAAGCTTGCTGATCTACACAAATAATTGTAAAAGCTTATCGTTTCTGGTAAGCCATCCACTACACTTGAATAAAAGTGCATCCTCAGCAAAAAGTTGGCCCAACACCATTAGTCATTGGGGAATTGCAAGTGAAAACCACACTGAGATATTAGTCCACACCACGGGAATGGCTCATGTGAAAACCACATTGACCCTACCCAGTGTCGGGAGGGTGCGGAGCGCTTGGGATACCCATACTTCGCGGGAGGAAATGTAAAACTGTATGATCAGTGCAGAAGAGTTTGGCAGTTTCTTATAAAGTTAAATATACACTTGCCATAGGTGTTTTAGCCAAGAGAAATGAAAACATGTCCACACAAAGACCTGTATATGAATGCTGAAAGCAGCTTTATTCATAATAGCTGAGAACTGGAAACAGCCCAAATGTCTGTCAGTAGGAGACTGGGTAAATAAAACACACAGCAACATGGATGAATCTCAGAAATGTTTTGCTCACTGAAAATAGTCATATGCAAAATGAAGACTATATTCCACATAATTCCATTTATGTGAAACTCCAGGAAACACAAATTTAATCCATAGTAACAACAAATTGATGGTCTCCCGGAGCTGGGAGTAGGGATTATATAGGAAGGGACACAAAGGGATCTTGATTGGACATTGTGATCACACTGCTGTAATCATTAGTGATTACACTACTGTATGTGTGAATCAAAAGGTAAACTATACACTCAAAACTATGTGCATTTTTGTTGTGTCTAAATTGTACCTCATTAAAACTTAATCTGGGCAGAAATTGGCCAAGCCACCAAACCTCAGCACTTTCCCCCTTCCTGGTCCTCTTCTTGTTTATGGACGGCAGGTGACCACGCACCTGTAAGTAAGCAGGGAGTGCTTTTGGTGGTGCCACTAGTTGTTAGTTTTCTAGAGCTGTGGATAAAGAGGGAGAGATAAAGTCAGAGACAGTTTCTTGGTTACTTTCCCCCACCACAGGTTACTTACTCTTCTTTGGAATGTGCACACAGCCTTGGCTCTTGTACCCTTTTTCCTGGGCACGATATCTCCAGGTTGTTCCAGAGTTTGGAATCTTTTTCCTTTCCCCCCTCAGAATACCAGAAAAACATATTTTATGTTTGAGCGAACGCTTTGTCTAATTGAAACCTACCATTCTTCCTGGCATTTTTACCTCTGGCCACAAAATGTTTGAGGGTCTTTAGACCTCAGTATGTCTTTAGAACATGGCAGTTTTCTGTTAATTTCTGTTAGATTAGCGAAAACATTCTGAGAGAATGTACTCGTTATGAGATCCAGATTTTCCACCTGCTTAGATACCACCCAACTTTTGTTAATGGTTTTGCTGTCTGGAATATAACACTAATTGGAGAGCATGTAAGGATTTATCACTTTGCAAGACTGTTAGAATATTTTATTCCTTCTCAAGCTGGTCTAAAATGGTTTTTTTGAGTACAGTGCTTAAGAATGTAAAATACTCTAAGGAACGTTTGCTTTGCTCTTAGAAAACTAGTCTAGACTCTGAGGATTCAGACAAGGTTGGGGGTTTGTCAAAAGGTCTCACCATGAAGGAAGAGCTGGTGGCAGCTCCAAAGCTGGAGCAATTTAAGCAACAGTAAATAATGATAGCACTGGATTTGAACCCGTAGGTTAACATATACACCCATGAATTTACACTGATGTAACTAAATAAAGAAATGGGAGAGAAGAGAGCTCTTAGAGAAGAATTCCAGTTGATAAATGTAGAAGGAAAGGGGGAACTGGAAAATCACCATTAGAACAAAACAAACAATAGTAATTTTTGCATAATCCACATTTGGATGCTGAAGTTAGTGGGTGAAAATTTGAGGAGAAACAGCATGTTTGTACGTTTAGTCTCAAACATCTAAGGTAAGTTACCTAAAAGATAGTAACTTTCCAGTAGGGAGATCTGATAGACACACCTTAGGCAAGTGGTCATGGTTAACGCCACCAGTAAGAGGTGCAGAAACATCACACCCCTTGCTGTCACGCGCCCAGGAGGACACACAGCTTTGCTGTGTATTGTCCGAATGTATAACCTCATTCTGCTCATGAGAAAACACCAGACAAACCCCAATTGAGAGACATTTCTATGAAATAACTGACTAGTACTTGTCAAAAATGTCTAGGCCATCAAAGACAAAGAGACTGAGAAGCTATTGTAGATAGGAGGAGGAAAAAATGAGTAATAACAACAGGTGATGTGGGAGCCTACACGCAATGCTGAAACAGAAAAAGGACATTGGTGGGGAAACTGGTGAGAATTAAGTTTCCGGTTTAGTTAACAGTATTCTATCAGCGTTAATTTTCTGGTTTTGATAATTACACTACGTTTATATAAGATGTTAACATTAGAAGCTGTGTGAGGGGCATACAGGAACTCTACTATTTTTGCAACTCTAAAATTAGTTAAAAACAAAACATTTAAATTTTCTTTTTAGACTTCTATAAAAGCATTTGAAAATCTTGAATATTTGCAAGTTAGTGAACTAAACTTTCAGCAAATCTTTGAAGATGGTGCATTTGCAGCAATTTAAGTCCTTTTCAGACAAAGACATTTCGGACTCATTTATAGAACACACAGGATCTTTACCGTTTTGGAAACTTACTACCAAGCATGCAAATTGGCTAACTTTACCAAGGGCAGGTGCTTAATTTGGAATGGAATACCAACTTGAAAACTTCTGTTACTGAAATGGGGGCAGATGATTGCATATATGTGCTAGACCGTCATCCCAGTTTATCCACATATCCCTTTGATAAGCTAAGGCTTTAGCTAAGTCTGTGTAATTGGAGAGCTTGCTGGTAGTGTGAGAATCCCACTGGATGCTGCAGTACTTACCCTGTAACGGTGTGGTTTCTCTAAGGTTAAGTAAGCAGACTTGTTAATTGTACCATGCTTTTGAGAAGTCAGTTGTTACTTTCCACAGATCTTTTACTTTGATGGACAAACAGAAAAGACCAAGAGCATACCTGAAGGACTTATACCTGACTTCCTAAGAATTTTGTCCTAGTTCCTTGGCCCATTTTCAGTCTTCGTTTACTGCAGCTTTTAATATTATTGACTCTTCTTTCCCGGAGACATTTTGTCTCCCTCTTTTTTAGTAGTATAACACTCCGCTTTGTTTTCCTCACGTTTGCTGGCTACAGTTCATTTCCCTTGCTTCCCAAGGTTCATCAGGTAGGTAGTGTGGATTAGTGGAAAGGGCACAAGCTTGGGTTAAACTCCACTTGCGTTAGCCTTCTTTTTGTTTCTGTTGGACCTTTGGCTTTGATTCCTTCAATAACTTCAAAAAGTTGGGAGAATATGAGATGATATATGTAAACACTCAAGGAAGCATTTCATTACCTGTCAATCTTCTTACCTCTTTCCCACTTTAAAACTGGGAGATCTGTTTTATTTCTAGGGTAAATGTTTGTATTCAGTGAGAACCTCCTGCCCTAAGCTTGGTACTCGGAAAAGGCGGTCTAAAAGGTGACTTATACCAGGGTCCTCAGTCCTGAGCCCCAGACAGACTGTTGAGTACAGCATGATAACACGTTGCTGTATTTCATGCAGACACAGCATCCGCTGTCCACACGATATCAGATGACATATGAAGTCTGGCAGTTGAGTCCGCGAACTTGCCACCATGTGCGTACATTGGCAGCACTGTACAAACAGCTCCGTAAGCTTTCCTAACCCTGGTATATCAGTGTTACAGCTGTGTTCCTGTTAACGTGTGGCGGTGTCTTGCTGAGTGGCATTCATTATTGTTGCGTGTTTTTGTGTGCCGTCACAGAATGTCTGAACTTGAATTAGAGCAGTGAACAAACATTAAATTTCCTGTTAAACGTGGCAGGAGTGGAAGTGGAATCAGGGACATTAGTCCAAGTTTATGGGGATAATGCCATGACGAAAACAGCAGCGTACAAGTGGATTAACCATTTTTCTGAGGGGAGAGACCGCATCACTGATGAGAGGTCAGGGCGACCAGTAAGGAGCAGAACTAAGGAAAACATTGCAAAATTTTGTTGGATTGTGTGTCAAAATCGTTGGCTGACCGTGAGGAGCATAGCAGACCAAGTAAACATCAATAGAGAAACAGTTAGGAAAATCTGAACTGAAAATCTTGGCAAAGGTGTGTACACAAATGGTCCCGAAGGAGCTCACCGATGAACAAAAGCAAAGGAGAGTCAAAAGTTTGCCAAAACGGTCAAAGTTTGCCAAGACCTTTTGGAGAGGCAAGACGATGTTTTGGGCCGTGTTATCACTGGTGATGAAAGAAGGGTGTTCCAATCCGACCCTGAAACAGAGCGTCAAAGTGCACATTAGAAGTCAGCCAATTCTCCACGACCAAAAAAGTTTCATCGGTCCAAATCAAGAGTCAAAATGATGTTGCTAACCTTTTTTGATATCAGAGGGATTATTTATTAGGAATTTGTACCAACTGGACAAACAGTTAACCAAGTTTACTATTTGGAAGTGCTGAAAAGGCTGCGTGAAAAAGTTAGACAAAAATGACCTGAACTTTTTGCCAACAATTCACGGCTTTTGCATCACAACAATGCACCAGCTCCCATGGCACTGTCTGTGAGGGAGTTTTTAGCCAGTAAACAAATAACTGTATTGGAACATCCTCCCTACTCACCTGATCTGGCCCCCAATGACTTCTTTCTTTACCCAAAGAGAAAGGAAATATTGAAAGGAAGACATCTTGATGACATTCAGGACATCAAGGGTAATACGACAGCTCTGATGGCCATTCCTGAAAAAGAGTTCCAAAATTGCTTTGAAGGGTGAACTAGCCGCTGGCTTCGGTGCATAGCTTCCCAAGGGGAGGCCTTCAGAGGTGACTGTAGTGATATGCAGCAATGAGGTATGGAGCACTTTTTCTAGGGTGAGTTTGCGAACTTAATTGTCCTACCTCATTCCTTCTCGAGACCAGCATTAATTGAGCTGCTGTCAGGAAACAATTCATTTTTTTGAAGCACATTTGGGGAGCATAGCATAAAATGTGAAGGTCAGCACTGCCTTGGGTGTTAACAGTCTAGTAGGGAGAGACGGATACTAGGGTGATAGCACCAGGGCGGAGGTAGAGGTATGTCCGGGTGTGTGGACCCTGAACATTGGGCCACCAACTGTTAATTTGTCAGGAGAAATTGGAAAAGCAGTGGCAGTTGAGTTGGGTTTTTAAGTAGGTATGGATTTTTCAGTTGGCTTATGGGGAAGGACATTTCAGAAGCTAAGGGATCAGCAGAGGATCAAATGCACCAAGTGAAAAAAGTTATCTTGGGAAAAGATGAAGTCTTGTGTGGCTTGTGCTAGACTCAGAAACAAGCTGGGTGCTGAGAGGAGTAAAGGCGGCCTGGTGAGGAATGCTGGAACTAAATAAACTGAGGAGCCCTGCGTATCCAGGTGGGGAGTTAAGATTCACTTCTGTAAGCCACCGGTTGTGGCAGAGGTTTTAAGCAGAGAAAGAGGCAGTTACACTTTGGTTTTGTACCTTGGTCTCAGTAGCGTCATGTAAAATAACTAGAGGGAAGACGAAAAATGCCAGGTAGGACTTTGGAGGAAGGCATTGAGGTCCTGAACTAGAATGGAAAAGGCAGATTGGAGAGCCAGGTTCCCAGGTCCTCGTGCGTGTGGAGGAGGAGGAAGACGAGAGAATACAGTGTTCTCAGGAAAGTGTTGTGAACGCGACAGTGATCTGCATGTGATACTGAAAGCCTTACAGAGCACCCGTTATAATACGCTCATTTGACATTTCACCACACTTATTTGCTAGGAAAGTTCTTTTTAGGATTTTGCTTAGGTAAGAAAGTACTCATAGGTACGGCTGCCCAGAATTAACTTCTTATAAAGAAATGTTTGTTAATGTCCTAAACAACAGTTCCTTTGGTCCTTCAGAATCATAAGAATACAGTGTAGAAAGAAGTGGTTATCAAGATTTGCCAACAGATGTTTTCTTTAGCTAAAGTGGACTTTGATTCTGTGCACTGAGATACGGTGCACACTTGGACCTGTGGGGGTGTAATATGTGGCTATTGACAGTCATGGCAACTTTCTGTCATTTACTCAAGGTTTTCTTCTTATCCAAATAATGCTAGTTATTTTCTGGTGGTTTCTTCTGAGACAGGTCTCATCCATGTGTAATAAATATAATTGATATTTAATTCAAACACTTGTACTGTGCAAAATGATATATGAATTCCCATCTTCACTTTGTGTCGCACTGTCCCCCATTGTCCCAGCAAAACAAAATCATTTATTGAGTTGAAAGAATTGTTAAACTTCGTGTCACTGGCCTATAGTTACTAGTGGTTTCAGAGTCTTCACCTTTGTTCACATCTAATTTTAAACCATTTAAAGTAATAAGACCCTAAAATGTTCCTTCCCTTCCTGGAAATAAAGACCACGATTAACCTGAAATGCCTGAAGTGTAGGTGATGTGAACTGTCAGTGTTGTAATTGTGTGGAGATCATCAAACAGTCTTCCCTCAAGCATCTGTTGGGTGACGGACTGGACTGCTCTCGTGGTGTTACACCCAGAGCTTGCCTTACACTTTACCTCGGCTGTCCCCCCAGAACAGGTGCACACGTTAAAATCATGTCACTTCTAGCTAGGTAACTGATGTGTTCCTGACCAAATGTATGGTGCTTAGCTAGCTATACAATTACCAAAGACATCGTGTTTAATCATGTAAATGATGTATCTTATGGTGGGTGGATTTATGTACTGCTATGCAGTACAGACGTTTATTTAATAAAACTATTGCAAAGTATTTGAGAAGCATGATCATATCACTTTATTTAAAAGGAAAAACACAATATTAGTATATTGAGTTCTTAGGATTTTTCTTCCGAAATGCTACCATTTTATATCCCTTACCAGTTAGAATGATGAACACATTCCAGGTGTTTTTGGCAGATACCTTCTGATAAAATTTTGACAGGAAATGCTATTTTTTTCTGGGCTGCCTTCCCATATTTGTAAATATTTCTGTGCCCTTATATTCTTGTATAGACCAGTGGTTCTCACCTGTGAGTGATTTTTTTTCCCCCCACTCAGGGAACATTTGCCAATGTTTGGAGAGATTTTTGCCTGTCAAAACTTGGAGATAGTTGTGCTACTGGCATCTAGTTGAGTAGAGGCCAGCAATGCTGCTAAACATCTGCACTGCATAAAAGTACAACCCCCACAGCAAAGATTGTGAGGTCCGAAATTTCAGCAGCGCTGTGGTTAAGAAACCCTGTATTATACATCCTTCCAAAGTAATGAGGGGCTTTAAGAAAGTTTTGATTACCGGTGATGTAGGAGACCATTATAATGTAATTTGACCATGAGCTGGGTTGTTAGAACTGCTACTTTCTAGTACGCACATTTTTAAGGAATAGATTTGAGGAAATCCTTAAAGATTACCTTAATTGAGTTGAACCCTTTAATTTTACAGGTAGGGAAACCAAGACCTGAAGCTGGCAACTGATTTGTTAGACCTTGGTTTTCTTTGAATTGTCTAACAGCTTTTTTCTGTTTGAAGAATTACCAATTCTTTTATGTGCTTTGCAAGTGCCCAGTTTGGTGACATGAGCTGTAATTTCAAAATGGTTAAATGCATTTTAAATGGGATCTTTGACAGCTATAAAGTAATTTGCAAAACATACTGGATTGCTTTAGTGTAGTGTTGCTTAGATTAAAACCTGGTTCATCATCAAGTTTATTTGCATCTTAAAATACGGTTTGCTTAGAGATTTGTAGTTCTGTGATTCCTCATAAATCACTGACGTGATTCATAAGGTAATTTTGTGTGTCTTTTGGGGGAGAGGGAGAAGTCATATCAAAGTCGGTAAACCAGCAGTATAGTTCATAGAATGTGCCTTGTGATGTGTATTCCTTAAAAGGAGGCTGAATGAGTTACTAACAGCATAAGCCTCAAACTTGTCTTGTGTTAAGAACAAAGAATCTAGTTAGTTGTCTTTACTAAATCCTGAATACAAGTGTCTGACTTAAAGAGCCTTAGGGATCACTTACTCTGCTGTCTTACCAGTGAGGAAACTGAGGTTTGGGGAGAGCATGTAACTCGTTCCAAGTCACCAAGTTAGGCTACAAAGTAAATACAGAAAGTAGAGGGGAGAGTTTAGGTGTCTCGCCTGTTAAGTACTAGGATCCAGCTTGTGTGGCAGGGAGTACCCCTTAAAACAAAAGACCTTCCCCAGAAATCTGGGCCACTGAAGTCTATTATGTCCTGTCTTCACAGCTCCTTGGAAAATGAGCATATCCCTACAGAATCTAGTCTAGGCAGCACCCTGCCTCAGCATGTAATGTAGGCACCAGGAAAAGAAGTCTGTTGAATGAATTTGGAAGCATAAGGCAGAATGCCAGAGGTGAGACAGGGAGAGGAAATGGCACCAGCAGGTTACGTGTCTGCTGCTTCACCCTAACGAACAAACCAATGCACGCTGTGTTGGAGAGGCAGGGTATGGTGACTCAGGGAGTAGGGATTGGACGCCTACTGGGCTTTCCTCCTCTTCAGTGAGGCAGGTGAAGAAAGGAAGGTGTGTGTCCACCAAACTGTCGCCGCAGTACTAGTAGCTGCTGTGACACAGTGCCACTAGTTTGCCCATGACCCTGAAATACTACTCAGAACCGATCCTCAGTAAGGGTCTTTTGCTTCCTGAGGGTTTGGTCTGAGTAGTATGTTTTTTGTTGGTGGGCTAGTTTTTGGAGAAATGCTGTGGGAGATCTAAAAGGTAGGTTTCTTATGGGACACTAACTTAAAATATTTCAATGACCACACTAAAATTCAGTTATTTTAGGCACCACAAGGGAGAGGAAATGGAAGGAAGCCAGGTATCTATAGTCTATGGTTG
Source organism: Rhinolophus hipposideros (assembly GCF_964194185.1). NCBI lineage: Eukaryota > Metazoa > Chordata > Mammalia > Chiroptera > Rhinolophidae > Rhinolophus > Rhinolophus hipposideros. The sequence goes on from NC_138060.1 coordinate 2,075,834, forward strand.
AAATACTTTAAACCCACTTCTTGGAAGTTGTTCTGGTGTTTAGTAAGTATAAATTTTTGCTTTATTTTCAGAATGTTTCCTTAACCTGCAATTGAAGGTGATATGATATGCTGCCTTTCATGTTTCTTTTTCGAAGTTTTACTAAGAATTTAAGGTTGACTTAAAAAGCTTTCTAAAGAAAGTTTTCTTTTTTTCTTTGTGATGAAGCAGACTTGCACAGAAAAATACTTCGCATGGTTCTGGGGTAATAGTTCTCCAGCGTTTTGGTCAGAGGATACCTTATGATCTTTAAGAGCTTTTCTTCGTGTGGTTTATATCTACAGATACTTCCCGTACCAGAAATTATCCTACACTTGGTGGTGCTCAATTGTATGTCAGTAAGTGTGTCTTCAGGGCATGGGAGACATTTGAATGTTCAGAATGACAAGTTTGAATCTACATTGGAACAATCCAGATTCTGCTGTTTATTAAGAAGGCTTATGTTAATTATTTTGGAGCCCGTAGTTGCTAACCGAGAAAGTGGAGTACTGTGTATGTTGTGCAGTTGAAGTCTGGTGGCCTCCTGAAGGCATCCTCTTTAAAAGGAATATCTGAAAAATCAAAATTCTCTCTGGAATATGCAGGAAGACCAGCAGCTCTGTCGCAGAGGACGCAGGGTGCAGCTATTGGTGCTGCACAGCCCAAGTCCCTGTAGGACACTGCCCTATGTGAAGGGTGTGTGTCTCTAGAACCGCTATGTGGGGAAGACTTACAGCCTCTCGGACTTGTAAACCTTCCCATTTGTTTCCCCCAAAGCTGAGGAAGGGTAGTAGACACATCTATAGCTGGAAAAGGAGTGCTCTGAGATGTCAGTATTGTCTTAAAGGGAATTATCGTGTAGAATGTGTCCATACACTGTGACAAGACCTAAGTGAACTTACCTCATTCAGTCTTGAGCCTCTCCTTGTTAGATTAGGTTTGGCACCATTCCCATTTTGAGTAATTGGCCTGAGCTCAGTAGCCAAGATAAAAGTCCAAAGGAAGTCCATACCCCCACCCTATCATTTGTGAAAGTGACAGATGGCAAGAAAATGTGGGAGAAAGGGGATGGCTTGGTCTGGTTTCTTTTGGGTTTTTTTTTTTTTTTTGAATGTGATGATTGAAGTCATATTTGAGGGGAAATTTTAAGTTTCCTGGTACAGAGCAGAGTGGTCCTCCTGAGTCAAGGGTGTGTACTGGTGGGAAAGAACCTAGAATCAAACTAAGACCCCTTCGGGTCACCCAGGTCGTTCTAGAAGGTGAGCCAAAGGACATGAGAAATTTCATGAAGACGTGTTTTACACGAAAGGGAGAAAGAACTATTTATGAGACAAAGGAATAGCAAGAAGAGATACTCTTTGAAGAGCCTAGGCAAATTAATAATACCATGCAATGTGTGATCCTAGAAAAGTTAAGTGACAGTTGACACCTTAAATTGTCCATATTACAATGATGGCTGGCTTCAGTGAAGGTCTCAAGGTCACTTAGGTCACTAGGTGTAGCATGGCCTGACACTGGCAAGAGCAGGTCTGGGGAAAGGCCATGAGTACTACTGTTTCCAGAGCAAAGCCAGCTGGGTGTGAGTCATGTTGGCCTGAGCCAGCAAGCTGGAGAGCACCTGGTCACTGGGACTAACAGCTACGCAGTACAAGGTCTTATGTTTCCTGCATTAGGGAAGAGTTAGGTTGGAGCTGTTGTATGGTTTTGTCTTCCTGTAGCCGAACAGATGAGTATTTGTCCAGTGTGGTCTTAAGATCATCAGTCCTTGAACGGAAAAGAAAGCGCTTACCTAGAAACTCCCTGGGAATTTACTTCTAAACCAAATTATCTACCATGCATTTCCCCATCTGTTATTCTTCACTGGGCTAGATGGTCACATCGGTGACTTTTAGTAATACTGAACTGTAACACTGCAACGGTATGAAAAGGCATAGAAATGTTTAAGGTATTAAAACTTCATTAAAAACTTTCAGCCTAGCCTAGTGTAGCTAAAAGAATACTAGATTCTGATTCTCTGGTCTAGTAGTTAGACCTCTCTCTTTTTTAGTGGCTGTCTTAACTTTTCCTTTCAAGTCGTTGAGGGTAAAGTGAGGCACAGTGGTCAATAAAAAAAAGTACAGGTGGAGGGGAAGAAGCCCTAAAGGTAGGTAGCCTATTTAAATCTGCTCTATGTATTTCTAGATTAAAAACCAGTCTCATGTCACCTTTTAAGGTCTTGTGGTCATAGATGTTGGAGCTAGAATCCTAACATCTGAGTTCTATTCACAGCATTTCTCCTCTGAGTTATCTTTGGTATTTAAAAAAAAAAAAATAGAATGGGTTGGGAGCGGTGGGTAAAATGAACAGAAAACAAGTTGTTCTTGTGTAGGGCCTCTTTTCTGTATTAGTCATCAAAACCAGGGGCCATTAGTGTTTAGTGGGTGGTGGTGTTGGTATAGACAGACTGATACTTAACACTTACAGTCCATTTTTTCATTGCATGGCCCAGTTTAAAAATGGATTGTATTCCACAAATGTATTTGCAATTTGATTATTTACAGCTTGGAATACATTTCTGTATGCAGACTAGGCCAGACAAAGATCAGATTTACTAGCCCCATTGTGGCTTTTAACACAGTACTTTTGCAAAGAAAAAACATAGTTTATTTTTACACATGTGGCCTACCTAGTTCCCTGAGGTTGGATTTACTATTACTCCCATTTCATTTTTAAAATGTAGGTGGCAGGTGTTCCTGAATAACAGCCATGCACAGAGTACTTTGCTAAGTTGTCAGCAGTAAAGAAGTTCCGCCATTGTTGGGTGGGTAAATGTATCCTAGCCGGCCGTTGCGCACGTGTAGGATGACCTTTGAGTGTAGGAACAGGAAGAAGGAGGGTCATGGGAGAGGCTCCTCTTGATCAGAGTACCATGATGTGCTCTATCAAAAACTCGGGCTCCTGCCAGTGAGCTAGGTGGAAAGGCAGTCTGGGAGTTGTTAAATCCTCAAACTGGCTGATACTTCTACTAACCTATCGCCAAAGCGAGGAAGGCTGGGGAAGGAAGAGGTGAAGGCAGTGTCCAAGAAACTCAAGGGCCATGAAAGCTGACTTGAAGACATTTTGTAAGTTGTAAAGTACCTTTTTCAAAAAATGTATGAGTTGATCATCTGATTTCAGAGCCTTTGGGGTAATTTAATTGAAAAAGTAGAACACCAGATGGAATTCTGTAAGTGGGCAAAACGCACCTGCGATAGTTTAGGAAGAGTTGGACATAATTAAGAAAAAGATAGGATTTGTTTGAGATGCCGCCTGCTCTTTGTTGTCTAACCCACAAGACCATGGTTTTGCATGGTTGCTTGGCGTGGTGGCTAAGACATAAAGAAAGAAGCACACGACAAGTGAGTGGTGAGATCTCAGGTTGCCCCGAGCACACAAGCTTTGAAAAGGGGAAAGGGTATGAGAGAAATGCCTCTTTAAAAAATAAGGTTTGCCTTTGTTCCCCAAAAAGGGCACACAAGTACACATATCAGAACAATCCTGAAGGATATCTAACTTTGTGTTCTCACTTGTGTTCCTTCACGTATGCTTGAATTCTGATATTTTCCTTTTCAAACTTGAAGATGTCCCTAGGTAAAGATTTGCTTCACTTTTTATGGAATGGACTCTTATGTGAAAATGCAAATGAATAGGCATGTTTTCCTAATGACATCTATTATTGAAATTTCACAGCAGATTTTCATTTGTAAACTATTGAAATAACAAAAGATCTATAAAATCATTTTAAGGCAACATTTTTTTTTCATAAAAATATACAGTCTTGAAGAAGAAGATACTAAAAACTTGTTTGGTGCCAAACTTACTCATGAAGGAAACCAGGCCCTTCTGGTCGGTCAAATAGGGCTTTTCTGTTTGTTTTTTGTTGTTGGTTCAGTAAGAAGTGGTCTTACGGGCGGTCTCAAACCGGTGGCCTCATTGGAGGCTTAGACACCAAAAGCTGTAAGCCATGTGCCTGTCATCTAATGTTTCCACTGTCGTGTGAAGGCTGTGAAATGCTCGCGTAAGATCTGTCAGTTGGGAAACAGGTGCTTTTGGAGAACCCAGACTCAGCGCTGTGTTGAAGAACTGACTTGCTACGAGTCGTGCCCCTTACAGTGTGTTGTATGAGGCTTAGAAGGCGTCATTGGGCCATGTAAACCTGGGGGGAACCTTTCTCACTGGGGAGCCCCGTTACCACTGGAGTGAGGGTCCGTCCAGGACAGGCAGTGCTCCAAAGGCAGTGGACCCGTCCTGCCGATGCCCCTGCCCTTCTCTCTTCCCTTAAGGACAAGCCGGTAGTCATTGCCAGAGTGAGGATGTGGAGGCTAAACTAAGGAGGGTATTGGGACTCGGAGGAGTTATCTAGCTTAACTCTACTCTGGGGTGACCTGGGTTTGTCATCCCTAGTACCTACCTTGTGCCGGAGTCACAGCACCGGCCCCACCTCCCCACGCGCACCCACAGCCACACCGGGCCTCTTCCCTGGCGGAGGCACTTGTTTGTGGTTACCCTCACAAGAAGAGTGCGTGGAGAGTCCCAATGGGTGTGGGTTAAAAATCCCAGCTCAGCCACTGAAGTGTTGTAATCTTTAGGTAAGTTTCTTAATCGTTCTGCTTCTTGGTTTTCTTAATCTGTACAATGGAGACAACGGTCCTCCTAGAGGAGGTTGTGCGAAATCTAGCTTCATGTTGTACCTGCCACATGTCGGCTGTGCGATGGCTCTGCCTCTCCTACTTCGGGCGCATGTTGTGATGTCTGATCCGGAGAGGCTGGCACGGCCAGGAGTGCAGTGTGTGGAGCTCTACACTCCTGCTGGGGGTGGGACGTTCCCGTGCTTCCTCGTGCAAGCACTGAAGGTTTTGTGGAAGATCTCACAACTGTGGACCGTGTAGTTTTCTTTACCTTCACCTTCCCTTTCCAAAAGGTTTGCGGTGCATTGTGAACCATAAGAGCTGGTAGGCACTGTTCAGAAACACTGTGTGCCTTTTAAAAATTAATTAGGTACATTTCCCTACCTCGCCAAGTTCCCTGACCCTGGGGGAACTCACTTAAAAAAGCAGCTGTAATAATTACAGGAAAAAAAATGCTCATCTGTTGAGGGTTTTATTGCGGAGAAGGACTGAACAATGACTGAAGAGTTAGGTTGTTACTTAGGACATACAGAGGGTGCCCAAAAAATGTATACACATTTTATTTTTAAAGATTTTATTGGGGAAGGGGGACAGGACTTTATGGGGAACAGTGTGTACTTCCAGGCCTTTTTTCCAAGTCAAGTTGTTGTCCTTTCAGTCTTAGTTGTGGAGGGCGCAGCTCAGCTCCAGGTCCAGTTGTCGTTGCTAGTTACAGGGGGCGCAGCCCACCATCCTTTGCGGGAGTCGAACTGGCAACCTTGTGGTTGAGAGCCCAGTGGCCCATGTCGGAAGTGTTTGGAGTTAGGAGCACGGAGCTCCAACCGCCTGAGCCTCCAGGCCGGCCCCTGTATACATATTTTAAGAAAGGAAAAAACTTAAAATTACGCTGATGGTAACCACTGTGAGCACCTCTTGTAATTGTAGAAGTCAAACGTGACTTGTATTCAGCTTTTGTTACCGGTATATATCATTACAATTTTAATAGTTTTTTTCCTTTCTTAAAATGTGTATACATTTTTTGGCACCCTCTGTATATGACATTTAGAACAACAAGACTTTTGGAACCACACAGGTGGTCTTAGTACACACCTCATTTCTTGGTAACAGATTCCACACAGCCTTCGGTTCTTTTCATTCATGAAATTTTGCTTTAGTTGGCCATTAGAGGAGAAGGACACTTCTTTAAGCATTCTAGTCAGAAATTCGTTTTCTTGGGAGCATCTGAGCATACGTACACATGTTGTATGTTAGGAGTTATAACTGATTTTACCTTTTGTGCTGTGGATAATGGATTGTGATGCTTGTGCTAAAGGAGAATCCTGAGAGTGTATTAGCTGAAATGTTAGAGAATGGTTGCCAGTGGCACAAACACGAAGGTGGTCACCTCACCTGGTGTCCATGGTATCTCGGCATACTGGCCTTGTTAGGGAATATGCATTCTGGACGAGCATGCTGGCTGTGTAGGTAAGGACGTCTGTAAGGCACCACACACTCGTGCCTTCAGGACAGCTGGTGAGATGCCAGTAGCTTCTCTCTGTTCATTGCCAACTCCCTCTTCTGCTGTCAGTGCCTGCTGCTCCCCACCCTAGGCGCCACCTCTAATGTCCGTCCGTGGCTTTCTCTTGGCTTCTCACCGCCACACGCTGCCCACAGCCCCCTTTACCTAACGTCCCTCTCCTGTCTCAGAAGAAAGTGCCCCATTCCTTCCATGTCCTCTTTCTGTCCTTTGCCAGCCTCCAGGTCTCTCTCCCTTAAGGTACAACACGTTCAGTCTCCCTTCCCCTTCTGACAGCTTCCAGTAGCGGCCAGGGCCATTCTTTACCTCAGCACCACAGTTCTCAGAGGGGTTTCTGTTTCCTGCCTCCATAGGATCCCTCTGACCGCCTTTAGTGGCTGATGTTTGCCGTCCTGATCCCATGTGGCCTGTTCTTCTAAAGTCTGCAGTGACCTGATCACCAAAGCTTGGACCCCTTTTCTCAATCCTCATCCTGCTTTGTCTTTCTCTGCAATGTCCGTTCATTCTTTATTCATCCAGTAGATAATTTTTTTGATACCTGGTACTGTGCTGAATGTCATGGTGACAAAAATGATGCAGGTGTGGTTTGCCATCAAGGGGTGTATAATTGATTGGCAATTTCAGTGCGAGGTGGTCAGTACTGTCACCGAACGTCGTGGGGTGTCCTGGAGTGAGATGGGCGCCTTTCACCTCGGGGTGGGTGAGCCTGGTGAGGACGCTGCCGGTTCTGGGCAGCACCTGGCGTTCCTTTGACTCTCTCTATTGAAGACACTCTTCTTGCACTGGTGTCCAGTGTCCTCTTGTTCTGGCTTTGGACTTCCTGGAATAAAGTCATATGCTGGCTTAGTGGAGATTCTCCCTCAAGGTATAGTTTTTCATAAAGTTTTAATGGTTTATTTATTGTATTACCTCTGGCTGAATTATTTCATTTTGACACCTGAGTCTTGGTTAGTGTATGGCAGTTTGTTTTAACTCTGATGTAAACTGCTTGGTAATCCCTGCAGACAGTTGGTTTCTTTGTATACCTAGCAAGGGCCTGTGAAATGTTTCTCAGTGGTGATTATCTTGGTGGGTATTAACACAGAACCTGTGAAAAGAGAAAGCTACCTTTCACATGGGTTCTGGGGGGATCAGGGCTCTGGCCTTAGAGCTAGCACATTCCTCTCCTTTTCTAGGGCTCCTTCCCATCTGTGTGTGAATCCCTTGCTCAGTGATGAGTGAGACCTTTGTGGTCCAGGCTGAGGCGTACCTGACTGGCTTCTGTGGTGGCCTCCACGGGACCAGGGCCTGGGGTGCTGCTGGCAGTGAGAGGAAACTTGCTCTGAGAGTGTGTCTTTGTTGGTGTGTTTTCTGGCAATGCCACTCTACCACCGTGCCAGTACTGGAACATTCAGAACAAACCCAGTGCCCTCCGATCAAGTCCTGAAGTCAGCCCCTGCCTCCTCCTCGCTTGCATTCCTTCTCAGCCACATCACACCTGCTCCCGGGAGGGAGGTGCTCAGTAGCCCAGTACCCGTGCTTAGCTTAGGGCTCAGCATATCAGCTATCCAGCAACTCTCTTTGTGTGTGTGTGTTTGTTGGTTTTCTTGCAAAAACTGGCAGTTATTTAAGAAAGAAGCTTTGTTTTTCCTAGGTTTGTTTCTGGTTTTTGTTTTTTTCCCCAGTCCTCAACTAGTGGCTCTCCCATGGATGGACCAAACCTTGTCTGCCCAGTTACTTTTATCTGGCCGGCTCCTCCATCCTGGGGAACAGAGAGGAAGCTGTAGGATGGAAAGGAGACTCTTACGTTGTTGTGGCAGCCAGTTGTCTCACCTCTTGAGTACATCCATTTGGATATTTGTTTCCCTGCCTGGGATTTGGAGAGTTTATTATGTTGTAAATGTCGATCTAGATGGGAATGTCTTTGAAAATTGATATTGTATGGAAACAATGCCCAGGCTTTCCTTTCTTCCTTCCATTTGGGTTTGAATGGTCATGCATTGTGAAAAGTGTTTGGCACCAGTTAGAATTTGTAAACAATAGTGTTAACAGCTAGTGTCAGTTGGAGATTGGCGGGGACATAATGGGCGATAGCACAATGAATGTATCACTTGTCTAAGGATTTATAGTGACTTTCAGTCTTCACCCCCTTGGGAGCTAGTGTGAAGCAGTTACCTTTCACTGCTCTGTATGTGTAGTCTGCCCATCAGAGCTGCGGGGAGAGCAGACCACGTCGGCATAGATTGAAGAGGGAATGTCACACTTCTAATTTTATTCTCCTTTCAAGGGATTACCAGTGTCCATTTAATAAAATGAGATTAACCTCTGCAGCAGGAGCATTTGAAAGCTGTCAGTATAATCTTGACAGCTCCAAAGAACTAGTGTTCTCTTAAAAAGTGTCCTTTTTTATTGGCTGAAAGGCATTTTTACTGTTTGTGTGAGCATATGTCATTAAAGGTACGGAAGTAAATTTGAAAGAGGAAAGTTTTTATGGATTTATCCATGCTACACAGAAATAGTGATGTAGAAACAACACTATGTAATTGAGTTTTGAGATGCCAGTTACCAGTAATAAAATACCTCAGAAATTATGAGACCAGAATACACAAAATTAAAGAACTATTTACAAGGTAAATAATGATGTGTCTTTCCTTGAATGTTTTAGAAAACCTCGGATCAATTCTCAGCTGGTGGCACAACAAGTGGCACAGCAGTATGCCACTCCCCCTCCCCCGAAAAAGGAGAAGAAGGAGAAAGTTGAAAAGCAAGACAAAGAGAAACCTGAGAAAGATAAGGAAATTAGTCCTGGTGTTACCAAGAAAAATACCAGTAAGAAAACAAAGTAAGTTCCGGGGTTACTCAGCACAGTATATTATTTGCGGATGAATCAAAGATGTCTTTTAAATGCCTCTCTTGGTATCCCCCTTTTCTAGACCAAAGTCCGATATTCTGAAAGACCCTCCGAGCGAAGCAAACAGTATACAGTCTGCAAATGCTACGACAAAGACCAGTGAAACAAATCACACCTCAAGGTATTTGAAACTAGAATGAAATTCTAAATGCTGCTCTGATTTACGTGGTCATAATTGAGAGCCAGAGTGGTTTTGTGCGTGTGGCTTTGCAGGCTGAGAGGGAGTGGGCTGTGGGACTGGAACCTTTTTAAATATATGTGAGCAGTTCCCGCTCTGTGGCCAGAACAGGAGACAGATTAATGGACAGTCGTTTTGCCGTGGCCCAAAGCTTGACTAACTGCCGGTGGTTTCTGTTGCTGCTAAAGTCGGTCAGCAGATGTAGTGGTACGCTTTGGGGGCTGTGTGGTGGCAGCTAGGGTTCATTGCCATCCTGTCATGAAAGCTGAGGTGTGTGTTGATGGTATCTGCCAGAAGTCGGTTTTAATCCAAAGCTTATTTAATTGGCTGTTCCCACGTGGTGTTGCTTTCAGGCCCCGGCTGAAAAACGTGGACAGGAGCACCGCACAGCAGTTGGCAGTAACTGTGGGCAACGTCACCGTCATTATCACAGACTTTAAAGAAAAGACTCGCTCCTCGTCCACGTCATCATCCACAGTGACCTCCAGTGCAGGGTCAGAACAGCAGAACCAGAGCAGCTCGGGCTCCGAGAGCACAGACAAGGGCTCCTCCCGATCCTCCACGCCCAAGGGCGACATGTCAGCCGCAAATGACGAGTCCTTCTGAACTTGCACACGGAATTGTGAGAACTATGAATCAGGGTATGAAATTCACATCCTCCACCTGCCCGTGCTGCCGGCCCCTTGGGGAATCTTCTGTGGACATCGACCTCTTAGCGATGCTGCCGAGATCCTTTCCGCCTGGCCTGGGCATCTGGCCACCAAGGAATTTCACACCCTGACAATTACTCTTGACACTTTTATGTATTCCATTGTTTTATATGATTTTCCTAACAATCATTTATAATTGGATGTGCTCCTGAATCTACTTTTTATAAAAAAACAAAAAAATCTGCTGTGCACAATTTTCCATGTACATTACAACTGGTTTTTTGTTTTTGTTTTATTGAGGGGTGGGCTGGGAGGGGGGGAACATTTATTTATTGTGTTCACGAACTCCATTCTTTCAGCATATCCTTTTAAGTTTAGTTCTTTCTTCCAGTTATACTATGTGCTATCAGTTTTGATATAACTATATATATAAATATAAAATTATATATAAAGGGTTATTTGAAACCAATCCATGGCAACGCTGGTGCTTGATACACTGTGAAGTGAATACAACATTGAACAGTTACAGATCTGGGGCAGTCCTTCTACGAAAGACCTTAAATTAGAATCAGTCGTACATGAAGCATGTTCCAACCCACCCGAAAGCTTGACTCTCTCATCTGTCTAAAAGAGTACTGGATGATATAAAAATATATGTTTTTAAACAATGTGATCTCACACTTGAAGACTGCCCCAGATAGCCTGCATTTGCAATGGAATAACTGACAAATCACAAGTGGTTTAGTTGGGAGGGCTTTTGTCGTTCAAAAGTAACTAAACCAGCTCCAGAATGCCAAGTATTCGTGTAAATTACGGTTACATGTTAACGTTGCTGTTCTTACATAAGCACTCGTGAAAATACGGTATCTGTAACTTGAATTCCATCCATTTTCCAGACCTCTACTCACGTCTGAGGTAAATCTGTAACTTGTCTATCTTAGTTTTAGGATTAAAACTGTCTAAACTGTATTTTTGATCCATACAAGAAGCAAATCCCTGTTTCCACTTTGCATGTGACATTGCAGTGGTGGTTTTTGTAATTGAAATTTGTTTGCCTCATGTCCCTTATTTCCCTTTCCCTTTACCAATTCAGTTGTGAGGATTGTTTTTCTTTCTTAAAATGTACTCTTGTTTGTTTTACTGAACAAAGGTTATCAACCACACATTCAGTCTGGACATGGAGCTTTCCAACGTTTAGAGACATTTCTCAATTCCCTGCTGTGGGAAGGAACTCAAGTGGTGAATGTTTTAAGTGGTAGCAGCCAGAGTTGCAGGGAAAGCTCATACTTCCTGGGAGCCTGTGATCTTTTCTTCCTCAACATAAAGATAGCTTGAGTAGATTCTCTTTTTCAAAGTGTCTTTTCACTCATAATTTTACTGTCCTGCAAAAACAAAACAAAAAAGACCACTAATAATGACTCCACCCTCCTCATTTTTAAAATGTCTCGTTTTGCTTTGCTTTGTTTGGATTTAGGGTCTGTCTTCTCTTTGACTCGTACCGTTCATGTCCACAGAGTTCACAGACTTCAGAATCATTTCCAGCATGGGAACTTGGGGTCCCCTTCCCTCTGTTTGATCATACCTTAGGGGCTCATGGGAGGGCCAGCTGATTTGTAAGGAAGCACCACATTTTGGTGTATAAATCCTGGTCTGCTTAAAAATAGAATGAATTTCTGTCTGTGGAGGCAACGAGTAAAAAAAAATTAACAGCTTGATTTGAGTAGCCAACAGGAAAGGTTCCTTTCACATTTACATTAAAACTATTCTGTAGTCAATAATGTACCATAATTTAAATTCTGTTCTCAAAGGTAAAGATTATAAAGCAGTGCCATTTGTTGCTGTGGTCCTACTCAAATGCATGGACAATGTTCCCCTCTTTTTAAAAACAATGCTTGTATCTGGGGTACAAGCTATGCTTATCTTTTTAAATACATTTTTAAAGTATTTATTAATGAACCAAAGGAATTCAGATGCTTTCTATAAGCATCAGCATCTATAATACATAGTGATTTGACTATGAATTTTAAGTCCACATTTTAATATCAGTGGGATATTGCAAAGACATTCCTTCTAAAGTTTTAATATTCCTTTTATTAAGGGTCTCAGGGAGGGTAAATTAGTCAGCCATATTTATTTTCCAGAGATATAAGGAATTGCTAAGTTTTTTAATTAACTTTTTAAAGAAATTTAAATGCCACCAAACTCATGTGGGTTGCACTGCTTTTTGAACCAATAAGTAAGTGTTGGTATGCACTTTGTTCAGAAACACTGTGTACTTTTCCAAAATTTGTTTCATGTAAAGTGATTGGACCCCTAGATTAGTGGAAAAAGCTGATTAACCAGCTACTCATAGGCTGCTAATTAATTCATTGCCAATGCCTTGGTTTTTTGGTTTTGCCTCCGTAATAAATTAAAGAATAAATTAATGGGGAGGGGTGAAGGAAGGGAGTGTTGCTTTAGGACAGGTGGGATGAAATGGCCATTTTGATAGGAACTGCAGCTAACAGAGGAACTTTTCTTGGCAATCACATGTTACTGGGCCGGTCCTTTAGGTGTCATTGTGTATTCTGTGGAGGTAGTGAGGTGGTAGGTACTTTAGACTTAATTTCTGAAATTGATAAGATCCCTCAGGCATGTATTCTGGAAATGGAATTCCTGTAACTTACTGCATTTGAGGTTTGTCCTACAACTAGTAGGCAGCATATATAAAAACACTAGTGTAGATTAGAAAGATACATTAAAAGAGGGCCAGAAATACTTGGTATTCAGTGGCACAGTAAGCAGGTTATAAAAAAAAAAAAAGCAAAAAATAAAGCACAGTGTTAGCTTGCAAGTTTCCATTTGTTTTAACACCACATGATCTTTCACACACTTGTGCGCGCGCACATGCAGCTTACCTGACATGCTCTGCTTGAGTCATGCAGTTAAAAAAGAAAGGTAAAGACATCTTGACACCCACGAAATATTTTAATAAAAACCTTTCAGTTTCAATCTGGATATTTCAAAACATTGGCAGAAGCTTCTGTGAGTTTCGTCCCACTAAGATATTCACCTGCCTTATCAAGACCATTCTCAGTCACTTTTTTAAGCTACCATATCTTAAATTATTGAAAATTTATTAATTGCTGAATATATAATAACCTTTGCTTGTATGTAACCGAAATGGTTTAAGAGCCAACATTTAGAGTATGACAATGGAGCTGAACAGTTTTTAATGCGCAAGCAGTTCTGTTCTTGTGTATGACTTGTAACCTTAATTTACTGTGTAAAGATGGTTACATTATTTCCTTAGCTTTGTTTGTTGGAGACAAATAGAGAATGCTTGTTAAGTATGTCAAAACATAATCTTACCTTGTGAATTTTTGTTAATGTATTATACGAGCTATATTTTTCATTTGCCCAGAAAGACAGCTTGTATAACGCTTTTGGAAGTTTCTGCTCTGTAACGTCCTTAGAGCTGACAGTCTTAGGTTTCTTTTTTTCTTCATGCTAAAGTGTCGGTTGGTGGTTTTGTGAACTGGTCAGAAATTCACAGGTCTTAAATGTTTGGGGGAAATTTATATTGGACACTGCTCTTTGTCTAGCAAATAAAAGATGTTAATATATTCCTGTTACTGGCATGTGCACGACTATGTTATTAGAAGCCACTTTATCATTTTCCTGCTTAAATAGAAATGTCTATTTATGAATTCTGCTTGTAGTTTTTTCACAAATAAAATAGTAAAATTTACATTGAAATCTTTATTTTTGTGCGTGTAGATTTTAGCCCTTAGAAAAGTAGTTACTTTTTGTACTTAGATTTTTAATTTTTGGAATATTCCCAGTATGAACAGGAGACTAAGAACTTAAATTATTTATCAGAAGCTGAAGTTGGTTTACCTGTCTCAGTACTTGGCTGCAGAAGGAAATACAGGTGAATGAAAGAGTGACCGAATTTTGGAAGAAAGTGAATTAATGTCTCTAAGTGCATCCTTTGAAGGAGATGGCAGTGATCTGAAGAAGGGAACGGAGGTGATGGCTAACTGCTTAATTCAGTCTGACTGAAACCCTTGGAAGACACCTGTTTGGCCAACGAAGTAAACGAAAGGCAGTGTCAAACCTAGAAGCCACAGGAGCAAAGGTGGCTTATTGCCCCTAGGAAACTGCTGCTAAGGCCAGTGATGCCGCTTCCAAAGAGTATGGAAACCATTTAAGAAACTTCCAGGTCCATCCCCAGGGACTCTTTTTCGTCCCGGGTCAGCCCCTGAACTAACACTGAAGGAAGGGAATATAAACAGTGCAGGACCCTAGTTTGAAAATGGGTTTGTCTTGGTAAAAGAAAACTTGGCAAGCTCCATTTTCCTTTGTCCTTATTTTCTGGTACTGAATCACAACCCAGGTCTGGCTGCTGGGAGGGTTGAAGGGCAGGGATCACCTGGTGTCTGTTTCCCAGGGGCCAGTGTGGATACAGGTAAGGGATAGGCTGTAACTCCACCCAACCGGTTTGTACCTGAGGAGTTCTCTGTGAGGGTCGCTGCTGTGGGTGGCACTGGTGTCACCCTTCAGGGGAGTATGGAAGCTGCTTCCGAGGCATGCAGCAAGAGATTGGCCCCTACAGTGAAAGTGCAACGATGTCCTAGGAAGGGTGTGGGTTCTTAGCAATTTTGAGGATGAGAAGGGAGGCAAGAGGCAACCTGAGCAAGAAGCTCAGACCTAGACCCCCTGGTGAGGGACACCGTGATGGGGTGTGACCATCATGGTAAGGAACTCCTGAATTGACCTTGTCTTAAGCTGGCAGGTGCCTATGCTTGTGCGTTCATAGGCCTGTGACATGGGAAGCAGCCAGCCTCCACCTGGGGCAGCGAAGATGAGGGGTGTCAGGCCTGTGGTCTGTCTTGTTGCTGACCTCCCGGCAGTTCTGAAGAGCCACTCTGAAACCTTAAAATCATAGCAGTGAAAGGTTCACAGCTATCCTTGCGTCAGGACTAAAAACTCTAGATCAAGGACTTACTTGCTAATCACCAAAAGGAGCTTCCCTTAATGGCATTTGTCAGGAAGCACAATGGAAATGGACCACTGAAGACTGCAGGGAAGGCTCTGACTTTCCTAGAAAAGATTGTAGGTCATGTCTGGAAAGATGGGGTGTATGTGGATCTCCAGGTGTCATATTCTGCGTGGTAAGCGTGTGTGCTCTGCAGGCAGCCACGAGGCTCACTGCAGCGTGTGCCTGCCACACACCCAGCAAACGGGGTGAGTGCCGAGGAGGGCATAAACTGAACGGTCCACTCCTGCAGGCGCTTTGCACTGAGACCTGGCATACAAGGACACAGCACTACTCAGTCGCAGTGCTCTCCGCTGAATTCAGATTCAGACTCAGCTCAGCTCTGCGAATCACAGCCCCACGTCCTGTGAAGTAAAACTTCCGCAATTGCTGCCCTGGACAAACCCCCCCCCCCCAAAGCAACTGAGGAAGCTTACAAGGCCAGTTTTAATCCTCATCAGTTGTGGGCACTCCCTGGAACCATAGGAACTTCAAGAGGAAGGCTAGCAGGAGTGGGAAAAGAAGAGAAGTCAGTATCCGGTGCCCAGCTCTCCCAGAAGCTCAGCTCCCTGGTCAGAAGGCCCCACAGGCCTACCAGCCACGTAGGCCAGACGGGCCTGCCCCAGGTGGCACACTGGTTTGGTGAACCTTAGACACTAAGGTAACAAGACACAGCACCAAAGGGTTTGATGCCTGGAAACAACAGGATATGCTTTTGGAGTCAACGGGGTGAGACTGCCACCTCCTCCTGACTAAGTGACCTTAGGCAAGTCACTGTCTTAGGTTCCTTTTCCTCATCTCAGGAACATTCTCCACTGCCCTATTCTCCGCTTGAAGGGGCCCTGGCCAGTGTCCAGTGCTCGCTTGTATTTTGCCATGTTTTTAATAATGGGCAGCAAAATACTCTTCTGAACATTCATTCTGATGTTTCACATCACTGATGTCAACAGCGGGAATGAATGAAAAGGGTTTGTTTTGTCTTGTAATTGTTTTATTTTTAAATTCTTGAATGAATGAATGAATTAATTTATGTTCTTGACCCAGAGGAAGGAGCAGTCGCCACATGTAAATAAAATCCGGTGGTATTTTTGACAGCTGCTTGATGTTTCTCTGTCTACAAACAGTGTCACAAGGAATATGACCTTTTTTTTATGTTCACTATCCTGTTATTAAAAAAGAACATCACACAATAGGAGCTTCATAAGTGTTAGTTGCTGGGTTACATCAGTCCAAGTGAACTGGGGGTGGAGACATGTGTGAGTGGGTGGTGGTAGGAGCCACGGTTCACTCTAGAATCTTCTCTTATGCTCCCAGCCCTGCAGCAACTTCTCATTTCATTCTGACTGTAAGCCAGTTACACTTAACTCGGACGGGCATCATCAGCAAGATTTACCTCAGTAGCAAGAACGGCACATTTTGCGGGTCCTGTTTGTGTGCCTCCGGTGTATGATTTTGTTTAACCCTCCCAGTAACACTCCTGAATACAGCTGGGGGACAGGTGCAGACCAACCAGCGGCCACACCGTCCCCAAGGCCTTTGTTTCAAGGCCTGTGAGCCGCTAGCCCCTGGCTGTCCTCTGTGGCCTCTCGGGGAACGTGGAGCAGTGTACTCTGCCGGCAGTGCTCTCGAATCCACTTTTACCTGTCGCTCTCGACTCCCTGGACACCAGGAGACTTTCTTCCTGAACAGCAGGTGAGAGCCTGGCAGCCTCTTGACGTGACCTTCACTTCAGTGCCTTCTAAAACCCCCACCGCCCAAGACCCAGACTTCAGAAGATTTGGCGTAATAGAGTCGCTGCAGGAAGGAGGTTTGGGAGGCCTGGCGCCCAGAGCTGAGGTGACAGCGCCTGAGCTGGGTGATCCCTCCTCAGTGCCTGCTGGGGACCCTGGCATTTCCCAGAAGGGGAGGCTTGAAACAGTGCCCATCATGTAGGAGTGTTAAATACACAAGGTAAGTGTGTATCGAGACACTTATCTTAGGAGCATCGAGTGGGGAAATACAACTTCAACATATATTTTAGAAATAAAAGGCAAAACTTCAAATTTCACATTCTCGATAGATGTGTTTCCTTCAATGGGAGCTTCAGTTGAAAAGTTTGAGATAGCTTCCACTTTCCTTTCTCCCACCCACAGGGAGCCTAGTTTGGGGAGGTATGGAGGGGCGGTTAGATAGCTATTTGGCAAGGCGTGGGTTCCGAGGCCCCCCTGTATGTGTTTCCTAGTCTCTAATCGTTGGCAAAGGCAGCCAGCAGCCCTCTCTCACACAAGCTCCTGAATGCTCTAAAGACCATGGGAATCACTCATATCAGAGCCGGTCCTTAACCTACCTCTGTTTTTCATTTGTCTCTCCCCCCCACATAAAGCCAACCCTCCACAAGAAGACCACCTTCGACTCTGCTGCTGCTTGATGTTAAAATGACATAGTTCGAAGGCACTCACCCATTCCATGACTTCTCCTCATACTGACAACTGTTTTCACCTTACCTTCATCCTCAGAGGACACATTCTTCCATTGCAGGGCCTCCAATCCTGCTGGGAGCTTGCACCCCAAGGGGAGGGGGCCCTTTGGGAGGAGCCGAAACGGTGGCCAGCCTCCTCCTGCTGCTGCGTTGAAAGTCTTAACTTTTCATTTCCTGAGTTTTGTATGCCTCAGCTGGGCTGCTTTTCTCCTCATTTGTCAGTTGTCACCATATTTTCCTTCTCTTCTGCCCACCCTTCAGTCTTTGCCCACAAGGAGTCCACCCTGGGAATGAGCGTCTGACCTGACACATGCACAGACACAACAGCCTTTACGTCTTGACAACCCTTGACAACCCAGACTGGAAACCAGGTCTGTCTGATTAGATGTGGCCATGTTTGAATATAAAAACAGTAACATTTCCCAGTTACATGGTAGACCCTTGTTTCCCTTCCAATTTCTGTTCTTCCCTCATTTGTTAGTAACGGACCCCAGTTGTTAGCAGGGCAGGCTGCCCTCTGGGATAAGAAAACATTCCCCAGACTCTTGTGTAGCCGGGTATGGCCATGTGACTACATTCCATCCAATGGGAAGCAAGCTGAAGTCTGTCGTGTGTCACTTCTAAGACATGTCCTCAGATGATGGGAGTGAGACAAGCATCATGTTACTTTCCCTGATTCCTCAAGCTTCCAACTTGGAACTTGAGCATGATGGCTGGTATCTATCTGTCATCTTGGACTATGAGGTGACCTTAAAGATGGAAGCTACATACTAAGGATGGCAAGAGCTGAAAGATAGAAGCCTGGGTCCTTGATGCCGCCATGGAGCTGCCATGCCAGGTCTGCCTGCCTAGCCCTTGACCCTTTGAGTTGAGACAGAAACCTCTTTTTTATTTAAACCACTTTGTATTGGGGCTCTTCAGAGAAAAGGAACCAATAGAAGACATTTTTTTCTCTCCCTCTCTCTCTCTCTCTCTCCCCCCTCCCTTCTCAGAGAGAGAGGTTATAGAAATTGGCTCACGTGGTTATGGAGGCTGAGAAGTCCCACAATCTGCCGTCTTCAAGCTGGAGACTCAGGAAATCCAGTGGTTTATTCAGCTCGAGTCTGAAGGCCCGAGAACCAGGGGCCGATGATGTAAATCTCAGTCTGAGCCCATAATCCCAAGAACCAGGAATGCCGATGTCTGAGGGTAGGAGAAGATCTCTAGTTCAGCAGAGAGAGATGGAATTCACGGGTTTTTTTTTTACCTTTTTGTTTTATTCAGGCCCTCAATGTATTGGCTGATGTCTGCCCACATTGGTGAAGGTGGATCTCTTTACTCAGTCTACTGATTCAAATGCTAATCTCTTCCAGAAAAACCCTCACAGACACACCCAGAAATAATATTTAACCAGCTATCTGGGCATCCCTTAGCCCAGTCATGTTGACACACAAAATGAATCATCTCACACCATTATTTGGGGTTTTTCTGTTGTACGAAGATGAATTTAACATTAACTGATTTAAAAAATTCTTAGTGAAACTGATACCCCAGGAAAACGTGCTACATTTCTTCTGCAGTATCCTATACCCTGGATTTGAGTAGCTTGGGCCTATGGATGATGCCAGGGTCTAAAGTCAGTAGATAACAGTACGGATCCAATTATCACTTAATAGCTGGATGACCTTGGGCTCTCCTATACAATGGGATACCTTCCCACATGGCTGTTGTGGTTAGTCCAACATACTTTTCTTGGTTGCCTACTTTGTGCTAAATATTGTAATGAGCCAGAGCTGAGTAATAAGAGTCCCTGTCTTCTAGTGGAAGATTTCTTAAGTGATATCTCAAGTGTCAGCTCCTCAACTTAGTTTTCGCGTCTAGGAATTTTTGAAGAAAGTGAGACTGAAATTAGACCTTAAATCAGGAGTTCATGAATGGGTTTCAGAGGATCTGTGAGGTGAATTCCTTGAAATTATTTACAAAAACGTATGTGGCACATTTTATTGCAATTGTGCATTTGGGGGTGGGGGCAGTGTTCAGAGGTTTCACTGGATTCTACAGTGGTTCCATGATCCCAAATTGAAGTACCACTGCAGGTTAAAGAAGGATCCAGATAATTTTGGTATTGCTCTCTCTTTTCTTTTTGTAAATGACGCCTCCCTGAAAAAGAAAGAATCTATATTATCAGAGAATGTGACGGTTACACGAATTAATGGGGAGCTGTTAGGCAGCTTCAAATTGAAGAAATCCCCACCTGAATCAGTCAGTTCAGGCTATGTTTTGCTGCTATAAAAAATGACCTTAAATCTCCAAAGCTTACAACAACAAAGGTTGATTTCTCACCCATGCTACTAGTCTCTAACAGCTCTATTTCGTGTCATCTTTACTCTGGAGGCCAGGCTGATGGAGCATCTGTCCCTGGCATGTTATTGTCAGTCTTGAGGCAGAAGGGATAACTAGCCATTCTCAGGCTCTTCAAGCCTCTGCTTAGAGAGGACACAGGTGGTATCTGCTCACATTGCATGTGCTAAAGAATCACATGACCACACAGGATAGGAATGTATAATTATCCCACAGGATAGATGCCACAGAGAGGGGCAGCAAGTGTTTTGAGCATGAGACAGTCTACCACATCATTTTTTTGGAATATAAGAATACAAACAGAAATTGACCATGAACTAGAAAGAACTAAATCTAACCTAACTTCCTCCATTCCACTCCCCTCACCTCTTCCTCCTATATCCAAGGAAAGACTCTGAACAGAAAAACCTGGTTTTCCATTCTTGCTGCATTGTTAAAGGTGGAAGAAAAGTGAAGCCAGGTTTGGTATTCTGGAAGGGCCAGGCTGATGGTGAGCAAAGCTCCGTATTCCCAGGCATCTTTTTGCTTCGGTCAGCTAGACTCCTCTAAAGTGTCAATTGGGAAATGTTACTGAAATTGGGAGTTTCGTGGTCTGCAGTTTTGGGTACGGGAAGGGATGTAGTTTTAGTTGCACGTTTAATTGTTTCTGCTCCAGAATATCTTTGTGTGAATTTGGCCCGTCTTTTAGCTCTTGACAATGAGTCGCCTTTGATGATCCAAAGGCAGGACTCATAAGAAGTGCATGTGTAACTGCATCTGTGATTAGCCCAACTCTTTGTGCCCCAGTTCTGGCTTTATAACAGGGTACCTTCACACGTGTGCATGCTCCCGGATATACCCTATTCAACAGGCTCAAAGTCTAAAGAATCTCCTAAATCAACAAGGAATGTTGCATGTTATGGACTGGATTGTGTTTTCTAAAATTCACATATGGATGCTCTACCTTTATTACATATATTGTATGACTCTATTGACATGAAATGTTCAGAATTGGCAAATCTACAGAGACAGAGAAAGTACTTAAGTGGTGACCTAGCACTGGGGAGAGGGTTGGAGAGAAATGGGGAATAACTGGTACAGGGTTTCTTTTTGGGTGATGACAATGTTCTGAAGTTTATTTTGGTGATGCTTACACAACTCTGTGACTATACTAAAAATCATTGAATTGCACACTTTAAATGGTTAATTGTATGGTATGTGAATTATATGTAAATCAATCTGTGTTTAAAAAAAAGCACACTGATTTTTAATTGCTCTGGCATCTTCATGTCTGCTACAACCCTTTGTATTGTTTTTGGAAGTAACTGGGCTAAGTGTTACATATCAGTGTAATAACACGACACATTGGAGGTGGTCAGGGTCACGGACGGTGGGTCAGGCGGACCTGAGGGGACTCTCAGGTGAGTGACTTAGTTTCATAGTCTGTGGAATAAGATTAATAACAGAACCACAGGAAGGGATTTGATGTTCTCTGGGAGAGCCCTGCTAAAGGACTATGGGGACACGAGGAGCTTTCTGCCTGTCTTCTACCCAGGAAGGGTGCTGTGGAGGGGTATTAAATAGGACTCATTTGGCTGCAAGAGACAGACAACAAAACAAAGCAGCTTGAGCTTGAGCAAAGGGCATGAATTGGCTTGTGTTACTGGGACATCCAGGTGTCACTTCAGGCATGGCTGGATACAGGAGCTTCGTTGATGTCACCCCTCCATCTTTCCCTGCTGACTCTATGGCAGTGGTTAAGAGTAAAGGCTCTGGAGCCAGACTGCCTGGATTTCAGTCTTGCTCATTAGCTGACCTTGGGCAAGTTACTTTTCTATGTCTCAGTGTCCTAGTGTATATAAAATGGGGATGGTGATAAGTGTACCGACCTCAGAGGAGAGATATGGGGATTCAGTGAGCTTATACATGTCACATTCTTAGAATAGTGCTTGGAACAGTAAATACTATATAAGTATTTATTATTATTATCATTGTTATTTATTTTGTGATCCAGGTGCAGCCAGAAACACTCAATCAGGCAAGAAAGTTGGTTTCCAGAAGCTTGGGTGTATATACCTATAGTATAGGATTAAAAAAAAAAAATTAAGAGGAGGACTGTTGTCACACACTAGCTACAAGTCTTCGGGAGTTTGAGTCATGGACTCATTGCTGACCCAAACAGAGGAATATATGCTATGCTTGTCCCAGCATGATGCTCAGGGAACTACGTACCAAAATGGTGGCCTGGGGAGACCACATGAAGACATATGGAGTTGAAGAGGCTACAGGAAGCAGAAAATGGCCAGGCAGACAAAAACCAGCACTGCCTCCACCTTCTACAAGGACGTTTCTCAACATGGCTGGAGAGAACTGAGTTCGGGGATGGCTACGCTGGGGCCATGGAAAACAGGGAAGCTCTTTGGCTCAGCTAATGGTGGGGCTCAGCAAAGGGGCTCAGCCTTGGTGCTGGAGGCCTGCTCTGTGCCATGTCATTCCAGTTATCACTAGAAAAGTGAGGTCTCTCAGGCTTCCTTGAGGCTGAGGAATGCGATGTGGTATGCATTACCCACCAAGTGATGGACCATTTACCTTCCCCAAAGTCGGGAGCAAACAGACCTAATTGGTGCAGCCACTGGAATATTGTATGTCTCTCATTGTGGTCCCAGAACTTGAGACCTTCTTACTTTTGCAACCAGAACAACATGTTGAAAAGATGGTGGTCTTCAGCCTAAATGGAAAAACTATAACAAAACCTACATTTTCGATGGTTTTGGATTCTTTGAAGTGGTTTCTGGTTAATCCCAGCTCCATCAGGCCATCTGAGAGGTTTGCTCTGTCAGGGGTCTGCTGGATTGAGGAAATGATTTCACTAAGCCAGCCCAAGTCTGCATTCCCAAATGTGGAATTCAAGAATTCCTTTTGGAGAAAATGAAACAGAAGCTTCCAACAAAGGGTTCTTGGAAGTTGGTTTGTAATTAACCTTTCTGTGTAACATGAGACTTGTCAACTAAATGGAGTGGGAAAAACAGATTCAATTTTAATAATGAACAGACACTTGTAAATAGCAGTTCCAGCGGTCTTTACAGAGTATTGATTACCATATGCGGGGTTATTAGTCGACAGCCATGTCTAAACTGATTCAGTCTGTTTTCTTTTTAATTCGGGTTTTCTCCCGTACTTGACAAACAGGCTCTGGGTAGAGCAGCTGCACAGCTCTGGAGCTTGGGGCACAAACGCCACAGCGAGGCTGGACTCCAGTCCCTGCCCGCATCGAAGCTGTGACCTCATGGGCTTGTCTCCAAACCATAATTGAATTCCCATTTGATCTGTTTGACCTCAGTTTCCCACAGAGCCAGTTCCCTGATGGACAGAGCGTGCTCTGGGGACATAGGAAGCAGCGGGGCTTGCTCCCTGTGCCCTCGGGCAGAATGCAGCCTTTCGATAAGTCTTATTGGGCCCACTGGGGTTAAAAAATGTTTTAGAATGTGAATGTCTTAGGATGCTGCGTTAGTTTGCGAGAGCTGCCATGGCAAAGTACCACAGACTGGGTGGCTCAAACAACAGACACTTAATGTCTCACAGTTCTAGGGGCTGAAAGTCCAAGAGCAAGGGTTTGGCAGCATCTCTGCTGAGGGCCGTGAGGGAGGAGTCCGCCCCAGTCTCTGTCCTCAGCTGTAGAAGGCCATCGTCTCCCTGGATCTCTTCACATCATCTTCCCTGTGTGTGTGTCTGTCTCTGTGTCCAAGTTCCCCCTTTTTATAAGGACACCAGTTGTATTGGATTACAGCCCACGCTAATGACCTGTCTTAATTTACTCATCCGCAAAGACTCTGTCTCCTAATGAGGTCACATTCTGAGGTACGGAGGGTTAAGACTTCAACATAGGAATTTTGGCAGAACGCAGTTCAAGCTGGGACGTGTCATGTGCTGCATTTCTCCATGGTTCTCTCCATTCGCTAGCCTCCCCCTTTAGGTTCCCTACTGGCCTCTGTATGCTTTTGTACTGTGGCTCTGCCCTCTTTTAAAAGTCTGTTCATTAGTTCATTCATTCATTCATTTACTCATGTGTTCAATCAATCAAACATAATAGTGCCCACTTTACAAGATTGCTGAGAAAATGAAATGAGATAATATATTTACATTTTTAGCTTAATGTTTGGCATATAGTAAGCATTCAATCACATTTATTTGTCTATTCATTTACCAATATTTAAGAAGCACCACTAAGTGCCAGGAACAGGGCTGAGCGGAGCGTGCAAAGCCAGGCTAAGTCTCTGCCCTAAAGAGCATAGGTGAGGCGGAGCAAGCTGACTGGAGGCACTAGGCACAGCAGAATGTAAGAACCAACTGTGATAAGTGCTCTGTGAGGCCAGAGGCAGGAGCCGGTGAACACAGGGCTGGAGCAGAAAGAGAGCATCAGGAAGGCTCGAGGTGGGCTCCAAGGGGCAGGCCACTCAGAGCCTGTGGTCCACAGGGAGGCAGCGGGGCTTCCTGAATGTGTCACATGACGCTACTGAGAGCTTTCCAGCAGAGGATGACATGATCTGAGTTGCACTGAGGGGAACAGGTTGGAGTGGGTCAGGAAGGGATTCCAGGAGAGCCCCTGGGAAGCTGCAGCAGGTGCATGCTGAAATGAAGGCAGAGGAGTCTAGACTCGATAAAGCATGAAGAGTTACTTCAATCCTTCATTCGTTCCACAAGTATTTATGGAGTACTTGTACGGGGCACGCAGTGTGTTAGAGCTCAGGGACATGGCGGTAAAGAGGACGCAGTGCCTTGTGTAGTGGATGTTCAATGGGGAGATAAAAAACAAGCACATGCTCACACAGATAACGTCATTCAGGACACTGGTAGGACACAAGGCCAGGTGAGGTAAAGGGGAGTGGCTGGGGGCTGTCTAAGGCAAGGTGGCAGGAAAGGCCTCTCTGAAGAGCTGAAGCCTGGATGGTGACAAGGAGCTGCACACGGACAACTTGGGGAAGAAGATCCCAGGTGCAAGGCACAGCCTGTCAAAGCCACCAGGAAGGAGGGAAAGGCTCAGGTTCTGGCTGGAGTGCCAGCCAAAGGCCAGCTCAGGCAGGGGCTTATGGGTGTAGGAAGGCATGCACGTTGCCTGGGGCTCTGCAAAGTCAGCTGCTCAAGAAGGCTTTCAGCAAGGAATGCCAGCTTTGACAAAAACAAATGGAATTCTAGGGACTTTGCTCATACAGTCCCCTCTTTGCTTAACTTAGTTTGAATTGAGTTTTGGTCACTTTGGGTCTTGATGAACACATTTGGGAAGAAAAACTTTTCTGGGAATCTGTATCAAGATCCAAGAGTCACAGCCTGTTAGAGCTGGATGAGGCTCCAAGAGGCACGAGGCTAGTAGTGTCCCGGCTGCTCCCTATGAGAATGCGGGGTGCTCAGACCCAGGCCTGTGTCATCTGGAACAGCTGGTCTGCCACCACTGTCACACATGGAGGTCTGCGTGCACTGTCACTAGTGGTGGCCTTGCTGAAAACCGTTTGAAAACCACTGAGCCAAGTGCGTGCCGCTCTAGAGATGGGAAAACTGAGGTCCGCGGAGATTATTGAGTGCCTGAGACCGCACAGCTGGGAAGAGGTCTCAGCAACAGTGGGTCGTGGGTCTGCAGCCCCTCCCCCAGTGCTCTTGGCAGTGAAGAAGTCTGCCTACCCCCAAGGGAAGTTTGCGGTGAGGGCAGAGGTGTGGATTCTGAGGATGCCCTTCCTAGACATGGCCACTGGGCTTAAAGTATCTGTGGCTTTGGATTCATCCATCCCAGGAGAGGGGGAGCCATGGGTCCAAGTTCCCAAGCCGGGACCGTTAGTGCAGAGTGAGGGGAAGGCCCTGACCTGGAGCTTCTGTCTGTAGATGCACACAGACTGAGGGGACTCTCGCTAAGCTAGCATCCCGGGACCGCATGCCTGTGCCCAGGGCCGTGCACTGCAGCCTAAAATAGGCATGTGATGCACAAGCTTTTTCATCAGATGAATTCAAGCCCTGGATCTGCTGCCCTCTGTATGTGAGATGTGGGCATATCACATAAAAAAAAGACCTCCCGACCTTTCAAAGTGTGATAGTCAGACTTTGCTGTGATAATGCCACATGACAAACAACTTCCCCCAAATCTCAGGCACATACAACAACCATTTATGTGTCTTGCTCTTGGATCTGTGGGTCATCTGAGGTAGGTCTGCTTTAGGCTTTGGGTCTGTAATTGGGTACATTCTATATATTTCTTCATTCTGCAACCAGTGCTTACCCAGAAGATAATGGTAAATGGAGGAAGCACAGAAGACCAGGACAAATGAAGCAAGTTCATTTGAGACCTCTGCTCGCACACTCACTCTCTGCTGGCCCAAAACAGTCCAATGGCCAACATGCCCCCGATGTGGGAGATGTACAAACCACTTCCTCTACCACCCACTTCCTCTACCACCCACTTCCTCTACCACCCACTTCCTCTACCACCCACTTCCTCTATAACTCACTTCCTCTACACCCCATCTGCTACAAAAAGGCACTCACCCAAGGATATCTTGCCTTTCTGAGTGGGCGAGACTTTGCCTCTTCTTTCCATGAGGATCAGGTTGGAGATTGTCCAAAGGAACTTTACCAAAGACTCTGGAAAACAGAAAGGGTGTAATAGATTCTGCTTGCCAAGAATCTATTCAGCTAGTAAATGATTCCAGATTTCCTTTTGGTAAATCACCTCACCCCATTCTCAGTCTCTGTAATTTGGGGGTGACAGATTACTGTCCTTACCTGTCAAGTTGAGCAGTGGACACGTGATTCAGTTCTGGCCAATGGGTATACGGCATTACCTTGACCAAATGACCGGTCCACACTGGACCAATGACAGTGATATTCAGCGTTTGTACTAGAACTATTAGAAGAGAGGGTCATGTTTCCAGTGAGTTTGTGAAGCAGGGTAGAAGCCTGGAGCCACAGGTGGCCACTTTGTACCACTGGTACCATCAAGTAAAGTTGATACTGAGGAAAACAAGCCCAGAGACGAGATGGAATTGTGAGAATACTGACATCTGAATCTAGCTATGCCCGAAAACCGTAAACTTTACAATAAATTCTTTTTCGGGATGGAGGTGAGCTGAAGCCAGTTTAAATTGGATATTTGTTCCTTGCAACTGAAAACACCTTACTAATTCAGAAATAGAGCTAATGGTGGTAGAGGGAGATGGCTAAGATCAGCCCTGGGTTACAATCTTTGTCTTGTCCCAGAGTCGTGTGGCCTTGCTGAGCCTCTGTCTCCTCATCTGTAAAATGGGAATATTTCCCTTGGTGATTGCTGTGCTGCTAACCCATATAAAAGAGATCATCTGGCAAATTGTAGTTACTCCATGAATGATGGATGCTTATTATAACCAAAGGATTCAGGAGCAGGCCCCCGGTCCTCCCTGGGAGAGCATCCCACTTCACAGTTTGTTTGCCCACAGATCCCACAAGTCACAGGACACTCCTTCCTGTAGCCTGCAGGAGAATGGGGTCGGCTAGCACTCTGAGCTCTGGCAGCTGTACCTTCTCTCCCAGAACCTCCCTCTCCCCTCCCTCTGCCTCCTCTCCCTCTGGGCCCAGAGCGCTCAGCATCCTGGAAACACTGGCCGTCCTGCCCCACAGACCAGTCCCATCCCTACCCCTGTGGGAAGGCCCGCACCTCTCTCTGTCACAGAAGCAGGGCTCCGAGATGCAGGGGACTAGGTAGCCTTGGAGTTCCTTCTGCTTTGGTGGAGGGAAGAAACCAAGGTTTTCAGAGCCAGGAAGTGATACACCAGAATTCAAACCCTGGTCTCTGCCTCCACCCTGCATCCCTGGGGGTCACAGATAACTTTCGAGAACATGCTAATGGACATTTTTAATTTTAACAACTCTGTATCTATTTAGGCAATTATCCTCCATACACTTCCACATGAGAATGTCTGACTCACAAGGACAGGGATTCCTGTCTGTGCCCGCCCCCTGCACAGTGCCCAACACTTCCTAAACATTCTGTTGACTGCATATGAGGTCTGAAGACCGCATTCGCGAGCTCATCCTAGGAAAAGTGCTGCACACCTAATTGCTGAATATCATTATGGTCACCTTCAAAGTACTCCCCTTGGGAAGCTATGCACCAACGCCAGCACCTAGTCCACCCTTCAAAGCAATTTTGGAACTCTTTCTCTGGAATCGCCATCAGAACTGTCGTCGCATTACCCTTGATGTCCTGAATGTCATCAAAATGTCTTCCTTTCAATATTTCCTTTATCTTTGGGTAAAGAAAGAAGTCATTGGGGGCCAGATCAGGTGAGTAGGGAGGATGTTCCAATACAGTTATTTGTTTACTGGCTAAAAACTTCCTCACAGACAGTGCCCTGTGAGCTGGTGCCTTGTCGTGATGCAAGAGCCATGAATTGTTGGCGAAAAGTTCAGGTCGTCTGAACTGATTCTCCATACTCACAAATAGTTCTCTCTGGAAATCCATTTGAGCAGGATGGAGGTAAGTCAGTTTGAAGACAAATACTAAGGGGAGAAGAGTATGTGGAAACAGGGGTCAGGTGGAGCCTGGATTTAAGAAATGCCAGGTGACTCTGCCTTGTGAAAAGTCTGTGACCTCCAAAGCATGTCTTCATTTCCAATGGCTAGCGTAACAAATTAACCACAAATTGAGTGGCTTACAGCTACATCAATGTATACTGTCCCAGCTTTGGGGGCTGGACATCTGAAGTCAAGGTGTCGGCAGGGCCGCCCCCCATGTGAAGGCTCGAGAGGAGGAGCTTCCTGCCTCCCAGCTTCTGGCGGCTCCAGGTACTCCAGGGCCCGTGGCCACATCAACTCCATCTCCTCTGCCCCGGCCTTCACACCGCCTTCTCATCTGTGTCTTCTTCTCTTCTGTGTCTTAAACAGGACTTAAGCTAGCCCAGGATGATTCCTTAACTTCATTACATCTACAAAGAACCTTTATTCAGATAGTCACATTGACAAGTTCTGAGGGTCAGGACTTGGAGAGATCTTTTCTGTAGTGCTTATTCAACCCACTACACCTGGGACGGGCACCCTGTGGAGCAACAACCCCAGCCATTCACTCTCACCTCTCCAGGGAAGCCAGGCTATGTCCCAAAGCCTCTCGGGGGATGGCAATCTTGGGGACATTTGGTGGGACCTGAGTAGTGCAGCAGTCGTTCCTGGGGACGGTGCTTCTCCCAGGCAGCCGTCACGGGGTCCTCCCTTCTCTGTCTGCCATTTCTGAGGAAGAAGGAAAGGGTGTGAGTTGGGAGTTTCTGGTCCCTGGGGAATTGACGGAGCACGGGAGCCTGGTTGCTACCTCTCTGGAGTTGTCTTGTCCCTCTGCAGACTTTTAGGAATATTGCTCTCTGAGTGCTTGTGGGAAGTAAGATAGGACAAGAATGTCTACATGACAAATGTGGCTTAGAGGCCAACATGCGTGTGCTGTCGTCACTCAACACATAGTTACAGGTCATCTGCCATGTGCCGCCTGAGCAGCACGGCAGCAGTTCCTGCCCATGGGGCTTGCCACCTAGGACCAAAGACAGCTTAAAAGTGAGCTTATGGATAAACAACGACAAACTAGTATCACTGTTAGAAATAAAACAGCCTGGGTGTGGGGATGAAGAGTAACTCATGGGGAGGACTTGCAGAGGAAACTCTATTTGCTCTAAGACGTAAAGGTGGGGAAAGCATTACAGACATGGGAACGGCATGTGCACAGGTCCTGAGGTTAGAAAGAACCCAGCACATTGGATAAATGAAAAATGTGCGTTATGTTGGAATGCAGTCAGAGGGGTTAGCAAATACCAAATCCTGCCGGCCCTGTGCCTGTGGGAAGAAATCTGGATTTTATTCACAAGATTTTAAACAGGTCGTGTCATGCCTTGTCTTAAGTTTTTACAGGATCCCTTTAGGGAACGGGCAAAGAATAGATTATAGGGCAGGGCTTGGCAACCTTTCTTTGCACAGTTCCAGACAGTAAATATTTCTTGCTTTGGGGGCCATACAGTCTCCATTGTGACTAATCAGCTCTACTGTTATATAGCACAAAAGAAGCAAGAAGAAATATCATACAATGTATGACTGTGTTCCAATAAAACTTTATAAAAACTGGGGATGGCTGGTTAGCTCAGTTGGTTAGAGCGTGGTGCTAATAACACCAAGGTTGCCGGTTTGATCTCCACATGGGCCACTGTGAGCTGCGCCCTCCTTAAAAAAAAAAAAAAAACAGCAAAAAAAATCTTTATAAAAACTGGGAGTAGCTGGATTGGCCTATAAGTGGTGGTTTGCTGAGTCCTGTTGAAGGGTAACAAAATGGAAAGCAGAAGAGCACTGTGGCCCTGAGCAAGTGACTTAACCTCTTTGAGCCTCAGTTTTGTACACTGTAGAATGGGCACACCTTACCTCCCAGCTACCACAAGCCCGGGCTCTGCGCTCAGCACTATCTCCATTAATACCCAGCTAACCTCCTCTAAAGTCAGGCCAACATTTGTTCTGCTAATCTTGCTTCCTTTTCTTCAATGAGGCATTAGTCACCTCCCGCCATGGCCAGCCCAACTGACCGTCATGTCACCCTTTGTCTCCTTTGGGAGATATCTTTGCAGCTGCAGCTGCCACAGCATGCCCCTCAGGGCTACATCTGGGTTTAATTAATCTTTGTTTATACTTTCCCTGTTGCTTTTTCCCCATCTCCCAATGTGAGCGATTTATAAACTTCTCTTTCTGTCGCTTGGTAGGAAGGAAACTGTACAGAAGGGTAAAGGGTCGGTTTTTCTTGAAAATCCTGGCGGGGGAAGGGACAGGTAGACCCAGAAATGTGGGGAGTCTGGTGGCACGTTTGCCTCCACCTTCTGGGCACAGTTCAGGCTAAGGGCAGGGCGGCTAATGTGAGGCCTTTTCCCAGCAAGCTGTTGGGGTCAGTGTCATGGGCATTGACCTCTGAGAGCAGGGACTTCAGGGGAGAAAGCAGGGCCTCCTCCTGAGGAACTGCTGGGTGGGACCACCCTGAATCCAGCGAGGCAGAGGAGACAAGGATGTGCAGAGAAGCAGGGAATATGGCCAGGACTTCAGGGCCAAAAATGGGTGATTCCCAAAGACCAGTGAGAGAGGAAAGATGGGTGGGTGGGTGGATGGGTGGGTGGAAGGACACACAGATACAAAGAGAGGTGTGGAGCAGGTCTTTTCTACGCAATCAATTGAGAGTCCTTCATTTGTCAACAAGGATTTCATGAGCACTATGTACCAGCCGTGTGTCTGGTGTTGATTATTCAGTTCCAAGTGAAACAGCCACTCTCCCTGCTCTCACAGTGCCCTCGATCTGCTGTGAGATCTAACGCTCCAGGCCAACAGAAAGTACTTTTATTCCTCTGGTGACTTCTGAAGTTGAATCACACATCAGCCCAGTTACGCATCACCCGGAGGAGACGACAGAGGGCAGGGCCTGGTACCCACATTCGTGAATTTTAAGAGGCTGGCAGGCAATATTGAGACAATTAATGTATGGGAATTAACTCTGCCTGAGGTCAAATCCGTAGCTTTGCCACTTGCTAGCTGTATGACTTTGGGCAATCTCTCTATACCTCTGAACTTCAGTTGCCCCATTTGTTTATTTGTTATTGTAGGTGCTGAGAATATCACAGTGAATGAGGTAGAGAAAATCCCAGTCTTTGTGCAGTTTACATTCTAGTTGGAAGAGAGGAACAATGGACAAATACACAAATCTCTAATATACCAGTTCATGATGAATGAAATGGAGAAAAGTAAAACAGGATCAGAGGAACAAGGATTACTAGCAAGTGGGTGACAGGTATCATTTGAGCAGACCCTTGAAGGAAGTGAAGGAATGAGCCATATGGATATCTGGGGGAAAGCATTCCAAGCAATGACAAAAAGAAGTGCAAAGGCCCTGAGGCACAATGCGATTACAGATGTGAGGAGTTAAAGGCTCTTGAGATTGGGAGATCCTGCTGAGTCCAGTGTAACCACAGGGTCCTTATTAAAGGGGAGGTGGGAGATGGAAGCGACAGAAGCAAAGTGAAAATAAGTGGAAGCAAGAGGGTACAGTGAAACAACAAAGGGGCCCCAAACCAAGGAATATCGCTGGCCTCTAGACACTGGAAAAGACAAGGAAGCAGCTTCTCTGCTGAAGACTTCAGAAGGGGCGCAGACATGCTGACGTCCTGATGATGGACCTCAGACCTCCAGAACTGTAATAATAAGTTTATATTATTATAAGAATATATTATATTCTTATTCTTATATTATAAGAATATAAACCTCCAGAATAAGTTTATATTGTTATAAGTTTGTGGTGATTTCTAACAGCAGAGATAGGCAACTAATCCAAGAAGTAGCTTATTTCTTCTTCTGTAAAACAGGACAGTGATAGGCTCTGCCTGAGGTCCTACAGAATTAGGGGCACAGGCTGGGGGACTCAGCAGCCCTGCCCCCGTGGGAGAACTTCTTGGCTACTTCCAGAGAACCTGACCAAGGCTGAAATTCGCATTCCCCTAGTGTTCCTGGGGGCCAGAGATGATGGCCTTGGTTCTGCCCCATCTCAGCCCAAGCGCAGGCAGAGGGCATCTTTAGCTGCCGCCTCACCAGCAGGAGGCACCCTGCTGTACTCCTTTCTGTGGAGCCTCCAGGCCTTTGCACAGGCTGCCCCTCTGCCAGGAGGTGCCCGGCTGGCATGCTGTGTCCCTCGGCTTTGCCCTTTGTGTCTCTGACCCCTTCCGTTCCTTCCCCATCCCCCCACTATTCCTCCACTAAGTAGAGGCCTCTCTGCTGTTCTCATCACGCCTTCCCTTGTCCTTCGCACACTCTTGGTATTTAAATGCTGCTTTTCTTCTCTGCTTTCCCCTCCAAGAGTAAGACAAATAACTCTTATTTATTGAGCTCTTGTTGTGTGCCAGACAGGGCCACTGTGACGAGCTGCCGAGGCTGTGACTAATCAGCGAGGACGTGAACAGTGTTCCTGAATCTGTGGAGGTGACAGAAACTGTGCCCCGTGATCCTGGACTGCTCGCCATGGCCCAGGGCTACGTTGTGGGCACAGAGCCCCAGAAAGCAGTTTCCAGGCTCCCGGCCTCACATAGAAAGGTGCTGGCTCGGGTAGTAAATGGCCATCAACTGTGATCAGATGGCCATCAGCTGTGGCTAATTGGCCGCCAGCTGTAACCCGTAAGCCATTGGCCACTAATATAACTGCGTGGCTACGCTAGCAGAGAGAAGATGGAGGCTAGCAAGAGCGGATTACAGAGAGGCGGATGCCGCCGGTGAGAATATAGTGATATGACTCCCCTACCTATGGCTCTGTGGGTGTTCCTTTTTGGCCTCACCGTGTCCTGCGTTCTTATGTGGGGAGCGGGACCAGAGACCCCGTAGGCCACCCCGCACGACAACGTCCTCACATCGACTTTGCAGAGGAGGAAGCGGCTGTGTGCAGAAGGGCACACTGTCAGGTCTTTTATGTTTTTTAAGCATTTATTGAGCATTTTGTTAAATCCTCACCATGACCCTGTGTGATTGGTGTTATCATTGTCCCCCATTTACAGATGGGAAAGTTGAGACTCAGAGGGGAGAAGTCATTGACCCAAAGTCACAGGTCTAGTAACCACTGAGCTGGGATTCAGATGTAAATCTCCCTTTCTCTGAGGTCTTAAGCCTCAGGAAGGAATTAATGAGGAAGGCAGGAGTCGGGAGGGGACCTTCTGTTTCTTAGCCACGAACCTGGCGATGCTTTTGTTCCTGGTTTGTTGTAAGTCACAGCTATGGGTGGCTCCGACTGAGCTCACATCATCAGGCAGCAGCCCCGTGGGAACAGGGCAGTGATGTTAGTGTGGGAGGGGTTTTTCTGGGCTTGCACTCAGATTCTCAGCCTACTGGGGAAATTCCTCCCCTTGGCCCACCCTGACTCAAAGGACAGGCTGGGCTTTTCTCCTGGCGCTGGAGGGCCTGAGACACTGGGGCTTCCTGGAAGAGGCCTCTGCCCCACCAGGGCCTACTCATGACAACTGGGCCCTCAACTCTTCCCAGGGGGACCCTACAGAATTTCCTCCTGTTTTTGCCTCCCTGCCCGTGGGGGCCAGGCCCCAGTGACTGTGGTGTCAGGAGCAACTGGTGCTCCAGAGATTCTGTGGGATTCTTTGTTGGGACAGGTGGCATTTCAGGGTGGCTGGGGAGGGCCTTGCCAGGATCAGTGAAGGAGCTGCTGCCAGGCTGTGCGGCTGCCTCCCACCACTTTTGGGGCTGAGCTTCATGGCTTCACAGGTACATTTGCACTGAAAAGCTTCATTAATCCTAAAATACCCCCATGAGATGAGTATTAATAATCATGAAAGTTCTCATTTCTTCGTTGTTTACTGGGTACCAGGCACTGAGCTGAAGTCTTCATCTGGATTATGTTGTTTTCCTCTCGTCATAAGCTTACAGAATAAAAGCGATTCTTGATATTATTACCTTTTGTGGGTGAGGCATCTGTGAGTCCAGATGCCAAGTGGCCTCTTTAGAACATCTGCTTAACAGATGAGGAAACTGAGGGGCCGAGAGAGGAATGCCTTGCTGAAGGTGGTCACCTCTGCCCCTGGAAACCTGCTGCCCATGCCTGTGGGAGAGTGAGACGGGGCTGGGTATCACCACTGCCCTGTGCTCTGGTGAGGCGGCCCTGGGAGGACTGGGTCTCGGGAAATGCCCTGGGCCCTGAGGGCCATGGGCCTCAGTTTCCGAAGTTCTAAAGTGGCAGAGGTAGCAGAGGTGTGCCTGGTAGACCCGCTGCCCTTCTCAAGGCTTCCCCAGCACAGCACTATAAGACCTGAGTTTTCTAGAGCAGCAGTTTGGCCCTAATCCAACCCCCACAACTGGCAGTCAGTGGCCTGTTCCACCCCCACTGGCCTTTCTCTTCCTCTCCTCCCCCACACCAAGCTTCTATAATTGGAGTCCTGTCAGTGAGTTATTGGCTCAATATTTTTATAGGTTCTCCCTGCTCCCCTTCTCCCCACTCTCCCTAAAGAAAGGAACTATAAGACTCGAGCCAAAAACACAGCTCAGAGAATGTGTGTCAGTGACCCAGCCCCCAAGTGGGTGAGGTAGAGAGCTTTCCATCAGGCCCAGCCCTGGGCAAGGCCTACACCAGTTCTCCCTCTGGCAGCTCCTGCCTCTTTCTTCCTGCTAGGCTGTTCCCCTCAGCTCGCAGCAACCAGCAGGGCCTCTAATGGTTCTGGGACAGGTAGGGACTGTGTGGATAGGCTGGCGCAGCGGCAGTGAGCCAGGAAAGGCAGTCAG
The DNA here is from genome assembly GCF_964194185.1 of Rhinolophus hipposideros. Taxonomy (NCBI): domain Eukaryota; kingdom Metazoa; phylum Chordata; class Mammalia; order Chiroptera; family Rhinolophidae; genus Rhinolophus; species Rhinolophus hipposideros. Next base: position 2,110,811 of record NC_138060.1, read on the forward strand.
TCTGGCGCTGTCTCATAGTCAGACCCCAACACACAGTCAGGGCTATACAGTGAGGCAGGGCCACTCACAGCAATCACAGCTGCACGTGGCCAGTCAGTTAGTCACCGACCCACAGTTGGACTTGGTTACACTGTCATAGCCGTTCACATAGGGGTCACAGACATGGCCAGTCCGCCAGCTACCCAGGCGACCTCTGTTAGCCAGTCAGGCAATCAATCAGTCACTGTCTCATAGCCAGGCTCGGTTATACAGTTAGGGCCACATGGTGAGACGCGGCCACTCACTGTGTGAGTCGCAGCCATGGTCAGCAGGCTTCCGGCCAGCTGGTCAGTGTCAATCTGCCAGCCAGTGAGCCGGTCAGTCAGTGAAGGTAGGGTCACACAGCCCGTCTCAAACAGCCAGCTGGTCACCTTGTCATCTGTCACCCAAGAGCCAATTAAAATCAGTCAGCCAGTCACCACATTCCAGTCACCCAGTCAGTAGGGTACTGTCTCCCAAGCAGACCCGGTCACACTGCCACAGCCACCCAGTCAGCCACTGAATCAGCTGGGCAGCAGCCAGTCTCTGCAGCCTCAGTGCTCTCCAGCACTCAAGGCAGCAGGGCAGCCATGTGCAGTGACTAAGGCAGGGAGTCGTCCGCCAGCCAGGCCAGTCAGTCACAGGTAGTCACAGGCAGCCATGGTCTGGCCTGCTCAGTCACAGCCACAAGGAAATGCCAGCCAGCCAGCTGGTCGGTCAACCTCGGAGCCAGGTGTACAATGGAGGCAGTCAATCAGGCTCTGGGGTCACAGGCAGACATGCAGTCAGTCTGAAAGAGACAGTCACTGCCCCAGCCAGCTAAAGTAACTCAAGACTGTTGGTGAGGAAATCAGTCACCCAGTCAGCCTGACTTAGCCACCAGCCATACTGAATTAGTCAGTCACAGTAGTCAGGTGGTCAAAATAGTAAGTCACAGTAAGCTGCCTTGTTACCCAGCCAGTTTGAATTAGGCAACCAACCAGTCAACCACCGAGCCCATTGCTATCAGCCAGCCAGTTGTGTGTCAGTGAGCCTGTCTCCCAGGCAGCCAGGCACTTAGCCAGTCAGACTCAATCCATCAACCCAGTTGCAGTCAGCCCAGGAGTGGTAGTTAGTTCACAGGCTCCCACAGTGCGAGGCCCAGTCAATCCCAATCACAACCAGTCAGCCATGGTGAAACACCTCGTCAGCCGCCATTAGTCAGTTACTCACCTAACCTTGTCAACACCCAGGTGCAGGCTGGCTTCTTACAGGACCAATGATCATTTTTAGCTAATTACCGAGAGACACCCTAAATCAAACCGAAAATGTGCTTAACCTCCTTCAGCAATTGTCTAGAGTTAGTGGTCTCAACTCAGCATTCTGTTCCTGACTCATCAGAAAGATGGGGTGAGGGGGAAATAAGCTGACAGGACTCCCACTGTCAGCCAGACAGGCCACAGGTGGATAGCCATGGACACGGCAGAGGACCTTTGCCCAGCTTTCTACCCCCACCACCTGGGTGCTCTGTGAGGGTTGTCTCAGAGCTGGGACCCCCAAGTGTTTTCCCAGCGGAAGGAGGCAGGGAACAGTGAGAGCATGAGATGTCCCCGAAATCCCTGGCATCCTGCTTTTTCTCCCTCCTCTCTCTTCCTCCTCTTCCTCGTACTCTTATTCCTCCATCATTACCTCCCTTTCTTTTCCCAGATAAACGCCTAGCCGTCTCCCATTAGCTCAGATCCTATAGCTGAGGCCCACAGGGCCACTCATCTCCCCGACACACACACACACAGACACACACACGCATACGCACACACACACATGCAGACACATGCACACACACGCACACATGCACGCGCATCTGCACACACACATGTGCACACACGCACATGCACGTGTGCACACACAGACACATGCACATACACACGCATATGTGCACACACACACGCACACACATAGACACATGGAAACACCTTGCTCCTTGGTTTGCCTCCTCATTTCAGAATATCCTGTTCCAAGCAGCCGTGTCCCTCCCGCTCTGTTCTCATGGTTTCCTCCTGCCCAGTGTTGCCTTTGCTGGACCCAGCCAGCCACCATCCTGGCATGAGTGTCAGTGACCTGGATGTGGGTTTTCCTGCTGCAACTCCTCCTCCTCCAAGTTCCTCTGGAGGAGAGGGATGATGGGAACAAGCCTGGGGAGGGAGGTGTCTCTGGCTCACTGAATTCCTGTGCCTGGCTGGGGGCTCTCCTGGAGCCAGGCAGGTCTCCCCAGGCGGCTGTTACCTGTTACCTTCATTACTGGGCTGACACTGGCTCCAGTCCAGCTGCGGAATCAGCCAGGATTTCTAAGCCCGAGGGGAGAACTGTTCATCTCAGAGAGACTGAGGCTGCTTTCTGCTAGAATGGAGTGTGCTCTTGGCAGAGGGCCTCTGGACCCTTTTCTAGCACCTCGGCTCAACAGCTTATTGGCCTTGTGACAACACTGGGCACATTAGCTAGGTTGTAGAGCTGTGGCTACCTTCTCGTTAAAATGGAGAAGAGAACAGATTCCACCTCATAGGGTCTAGGTAAGAATGAAATGAGGAAAGCCTGAAAAGATCTTAGGGCAGCATTCTGTGATTGCTGACTTGGGAATAGTTTTTTCCAAGCAGGCAAACTGACTGCCCAGGCCAAAGGGGCTCCTGGAGGCTTTTCCCGTGTTCCTTTTGTCAACCTGGTTGTATGCATGCCTTGCACTGTCAGAACTTCCAGTCACTGTGTGCTCAGCACTGCTGGTTCACCCTTCCCTCTCATGATAGCCCATGAAGTCCGTGCTTTTGCTATGCCCATTTTAGAGAGGAAGAAACTGAGATTCCAGGAGTTGGGGTAATTTGCCCAAAGCCAGTTAGTGAGCCGCAGAGCCAGAACTAGCTGACTCCTAAGGCCCATGGGTGATACATGTTGCTCCCTTCGTACTGATGGGGGTGTGTGCACCCCATCCCTGCACCCTACACGCTGCCCTCGACATTCCACTCCAGTATTTCTGCTTATATGTTTAGCCTGTCTTTCTTCCTGCCTCCCTTATCCACGTTGACTTCTTCCTCCTGTACTCTAGCGCTTTGCTTTCTGCTTGATGTCCTTCAATACTTGTTCTTCCTACTTCTTTAGAAAGTAACCTCCTGAATGACAGGGGGCACAAGGACCCTTAGAGTAAAGCTGACGCTCCTCAGCAGTCCTTGCTTTGGGGCCTGGATGCCCGCCTGACTTGTGGGTGATAGGACATACCTATATTAGTGTTTGCTCCAAAAGACACATTAGAGCTGATTGTCCAGCTAGGTCTTATTTTCGGGGAAACACAGTAATACCAGGGCTACTCTTTGCCTTTAGGACACCCTCTCTGTGAGTCTGAAAAAGCCCATCCTCCAAGCATATGCTGCCATGTGGCCTGGGGCTTGGCAGGAGGCTTGGCAGGGCAGTCAGTTAGAAGACGGAGCAGTGCGCACAAGCGGGGTTTCAGTCCTCACTCACCCCACAGGAGGCGGTGCTGACGCGGGTGGGGCCTCACGCAGCCCCTCTCATGGCTCCAGCCTGCACACCAGAGGACCTAGAGGGTCCTGCAGAGAGGGCTGCATGCAGCATGTGTCTGTGAGCTGTGTGGCCTGGGACCCGGGACATACTGGCTTGGACTTCCTTCCCCTCCCACTCTCCCTTCTTTAACGGTTCCTGCCCTCTCCCCTTCTTTCTTCCCCTGCTTTCAGCTCTGCCCATCTTCTCTTCTTCCTTGTCTCCTTTCTTCCTGCTCCCTTGTCCCTTCTTCCCGCTTCCCCTCTCCTCCTCTCTCTTCCCTCTTTCTTCTCCCCTCTCCTCTCCCCCTTTTCTTTACACTCAGCCCTTCTGTTTCTTTTATTCCTCCCCTTTCCTTCTGTGGGGACAGAGCCCCAGAGAGCAGTTTCCAGGCTCTTGGCCTCACATGGAGAGGTGCTGGCTTGAGTAGTAGATGGCCGTCTGCTGTGGATAATTGACCATCAGCTGTAGCCGGTTAGCCAATTGGCCACTGATATTACTGCCGCGGCTGCGCTGGGGAGGGGAGTCGGTCGGTTGGCAGGCAGAGTAGTGGACAGCAGGTCCCACGTCGTGTGAATCCAGCCTCCAGGGAGACTATAGTGGTGTGACTCCCCCACCTATGGCTCCGTGGGTGCTCCTTTTTGGCCCAGCCACGTCCTGCGTTCTTATGTGGGGAGCGGGAGCGGAGACCCCGCAGGCCGCCCCGCACGACACCTTCCCTCTCCCGTTCCCCCATATCTCTTCCTCTCCTTTTCTGACTCTCAGGCTGTAGGTCCTTCATCTCCTTCCCAGTCCATTTCCCTGTCATCTTTTCCTTCAGGCCTTCCTCCTTTTTCTCCCTCCTCCACTCTCTATGTCTCTCTTTGTCTGTCTATTTCGTCCTTCCTTGCTCGCTCCCTCCCCCCTTCTATTTCCTTCCTTCCTCCCTGGAGGTCCTGCTTCTCTGAGGCTGGGCTTGCAGGCGCTGCCCCATGTCTGTTCGTTCTCTAGTGTAACCTGACCCTGACCCTGAGCCACAGCCTCTGTGCGGCTGGGACTCGTTTGGTATCAGATGTGGGGGGCAGCCTCCTTAGGGACACCACATGGCCCTCATAATCTGCGCCCTCCCCAGGCCTGGCCACCTCACTGAGGGTGTCCTGAGCATCTTCAGATTCCATCCCTTCCTAGGAAACCATCCTCCTCTCTTCCCTGGGGAACCCAGCCTCATCTAGATTTCACAGCTCCCTAGGGAGAGGCTGTCTCCAAGCCCTGCAGGCACCGCGCAGGGCCTGGCTCCCTCCAGGGCCATTGTGAACAAGGCACAACCAGCTCTCCTCCCTTCTGACTCTTCCCCAGTGTCACAGACAAAACCAACACATACCAGCCAAGGTCTTAGTCGCACATCTCCCTCTGCCTGCCTACTCTGTGCTCCCAAGTCACCAGTCCCCACTCTGCACACCCTTTTGAGCCGCATACCTGTCCTGGGGGCACACACCTGTGCTTCATGGGTGTGTGTGCAGCAGGCTCATGTGGGGAATAGCAGTCAGCCAGGCGCCAGGGTGAGTTCTGTCAGAACGACCACCCAGTCTTCCAGGTCCTGTGACAGCCTCCTCTTGGACAGTCCTAGATTGCAAGACAACTTCCTTTTCCTGGGAAGGACTGCTAGGCCGTGTGGACCACAATCGGGTGCTGTGTTTTCTTTGCTGCAGTTATACCCTGCACCATCCCCACCCCTCAGCTTCCGCTCCATGTCGTGGCTGCCTATTATTATGTTTGTTGAAAACATTTGTTGATCACGGATTGTGAACAGTTGAGTGGAGATCAGTGGAAGCAGAGGGCGCTCAGGAGACTGGTGGGGGGAGGTGGTGACCCAGGGACACTTCAGAAACTCTCCTTTGGCTGAGGAATTTGGATCTGAAAGGAATGTAGGGAAGGACTTTCTGGAGACACTTAGAAGCTATCTTTTTTAGCACTGGGGGAGGTGGTAGGAGAAAGACTGCTGCCATTCAAATCCCCACATGATGAGGGGCCTTGCTCTAGATTACAGGACTCTTACTAGCAACTCTTTATAGGCCCCCAGCTCAACAAGGGTTGGGAGGGGATGGCTAAATCTGTAAAGCTTCCCATGATGACTAAGCTACTTAGCTTCTCTAAGGGACACTGAGTGGCACTCTATCCCACCCCCCGCAGTTTTGTAGATGCCTTTTTTTATTTGGATTCATACTTGGCAATGATGAGATTTTTGAGGGGCTGCAGGATGGAAGTTAGCAGCAGAAGCCCTTAATTCCCAGCTTGGAGGGGCTTTGCAAAGATAGTTCCTCTCCTGCTGAGCACAACTCTCCATTTTCCCCATTTCCTGGCTCTAAGGAGGAGGGCCAGGCCACAGTGTGAAATGCTGTTAGAGGAATCCTGCTGGGGTGACAAGTCTTGGGAAAAAAAGGCAGATGGCTCCCCACTGCCCTCAGGATGACATCCAAATGGCCTGCCTGCTGAATTAACAAAGGCTGTCCTCATCCGGCCTTCTGGCTTTGCTTCACCCGCTGCCTTTGCCACACGCAGCCCATTCCAGACACTAGAATGTCTTCAGTCCTCAGAGCAGGTCTCCTGGCAACCCAAGCTGCACCCTTATAGAGAATACTTTCCTTCTATCACCTCTTAGCTAACTCCTGTGCATCCCTCAGGACTTAGATGTCACTTCCTCCAGGAAGCCTTCCCAGGATACCTCAGGGGAGAGGCAGTAGAGCATAACTGTTAGGATCAGGCATATTTGGGTTAGAATCCTACTTACTACCTGTATTAGTTTTTTAGGACTGCTGTAACAAAGTACCACAAACTGGGTGGCTCAAACAATTAAAATTTATTGTTGAAGTCTGAAATCAAGGTATCAGCAGAGTTGATTTTTCTGGAGAGCTGTGAGACAATCTGTTTCATGCCTTGTTCCAAGCTTGTGGGAGGCTCAGGCACTCCTTGGCTAGTACATGGCACTCTCCCTGTCCTTTGCAACACCTACTCTCTGTGTGATCTCTCTCTGTCCAAATTTCCCCCTTTGTATAAGGACATCAGTCATATTGCATTAAGGCCCACCCTAACGGCCTCATCTGAACTTGATAACCTCTGTAAAAATTCCATCTCCAAATAAAGTCTTATTCTGAAGTAGTGGGGGTTGGGACTTCAACATATCTCTTTGGGGAGACACAATTCAACCCATAACACTGCTCTTTGACCTTGAGTGTTACGTAAATTCTGTGAGCGCTGTTGTCTTCATCTGTGACTATGAGTGGGAGGGAAATTGACCTAGGGTGCTGGGGACTTTGGTTTGAGGCTGCGTTCAATCGACCATCTGCGTAACCTTGGGCAAGTCCCTTAATCTCTCTGAATCAGTTGCCTACTGCTGCAAACTAAACACTGCTAAGTTCAGTGGCCAACCACCATCATATATTTTGTTCATAAATCGGCAATTTGGCCAAGGCTCAGTGGGGAGAGCTTTTTCTCAATTTAAAAGCTGAGACAGCTCAATGGGAGCTGGAGGATGAGTCGAGATGACTCATCACGTGGCCATCTGGTAGGTCCTGGTGTCGTCTGGGAGCTCAGCCAGGGCTTTGGGCCAAGGGCCTTTGTTCTTTTTGTGAGTCCCCCACAGGGCTGGTTGGGCTTCCTCACAGCATGGCAGCTGGGTTCCAAGAGCAAGTGTCTCCAGAGAACCAGGCAGAGGGTGCACTGCCTTTTATGACTCAGCCTTTGAAGCCACACAGTGTCCTCTTCATTGAAGCCATAAGCCTGCCCAATTTCCAGGGCTGGGGACATAGACTCTGCCTCTTGATGGGAAGACTGTCAAAGTCCTGTTGTAAGAAGCATGTACAAGTGGAGGTCCTGCTGTGTTCATGCTTGGAAAGTGCTATTTACCACACTCTTTGCTGCCCTACCTGTCATAAATTACCACATTCTTCGCTGCCGGGCAGTGAGCCAAAGCTTTTACACGCGTGATTTTATTTAATCCTCACACCCCCATACTGCTGATGCTATTATTATCATCGGGCAGATGAAGAAACTGAGGTTCAGAAAGATGACATGCCCAAGGCCACGCAGCTAGAAAGTGGCACAGTCACATCCTCTTTGCCTCCAGATACCTCTAGACCTCAGATACACGTCACCAGTTACTGCCATCCGGAAGCTCCTGCCTATTTCCCCCCAGGACCCCCCATACACCTTGCATGACACCCAGTCTTGGGGCTTACCATGTTCTTGGCCTTGTGAATTCTACCTCTTATGCCCCAGTCTTTCTCATGCAAGAGGGTCCAGCTGGTAAGTGAGGCAGGTGTGGTTCTCTGAATTAGTTTTAGGCAAATGGTGGCTTCCAGAGGCTCTTGTGAACTGAGAATACTGTTTCCATAGGAAAACATCTGGGTTCAGCCCACTGCTTTCCAGACACTTCTGGAAACTTCTGGAAATACAGTTGGAAACTGTCTTTTACCACCAACTTTACCTGGATGGATATGTAGGTAAATGTGTGTGTGTGTGGTATGTGTGTGTGGGGGGGATATCTTTCGCTACATGGTTTGGAGTCTGACAAATTGGGTCCAAGTCCTGATTCTGGCAGTCACGGGGCAGCAGTTCATAATCAGAGAACAAAAAGCTAACCCTCACCACCACCGCATTTTAGAGATGAGAAGTCTGGGGTTCAAAGAGGTGAATTGACTTGTCCAAGGTCACAGAGCATATAAAGAGAGGAGTGGGGTGTTGACTCTGGAGCCTGAGCCATTTTGGTCTTAGCTCCTCCACATGGAGCCAAGTCTGTGCATGGCCGTCGGATGACACGACAACAGCTGTTTGGCTGCTGAGGGGAGCCTGGTGGGCAGTGGGGATGAGCAGTTGTGCAGCGTGGTTATTAGGTCAAGGTTCAGCTGACTCAACATTCCCACAGAACTTGCTTGTGCCACTTACTTGTGTCACCTTGGAAAAACACTTAACCTCCCTGAAGGTTCAATTCCCTTTCTGAAAAGGAGGCTAATCACAGCTACCTTACTGGGTCATTGTGGTTGGGAAAGAAGAGTGTGCGTGTGAAGGTCTCTGTAAGGGCTTGGCACATGGGACACACTTGGTAAAGGTGTCTGTTTCTATTCTTACCCACCACCTCCCAGACACCTGGTATGGAGCTAGGCTCAGAGGCTGGGCCCATCAGGTGCACCATGAATGTTTGTTGACTGAATGACGGTTCCCATTTTCTAAGGCCCATAGGAAATCACTCTTTATGCTCATACAATGGCAGACATGCAAAGAGGACCTATAAAGTACATGAATGAATGAACAAATGAATGAATGAATGTTTTCTTTATTAGGCTGGTTCCCTTAGAAGCCAACTCTGAGGCAAAGATTTGAGGGGCCCCAGGAAACACTGGTAAAGGTGAGACAGGGAAGGAAAAGTAGCCGAGAGGGAGTGTTAGCCATCAGGCTACTGCTGGGGGCACTTGGGACTAAGTGGCTTGGCGTCCCCTGGGAGACCATGCGGAACATGCCTTAGGACTGAACCCCTCGTGCTATGAGGGATCCACGTCCTTCCATTGTTGCTGGAGGCTGCTCCTTGGAGCATGTACTGATACGATCTGCACGGCCAGTGGGCCTCTGTGGACAGAGGGGGCCCAGCTGTCTGCCTGGAAGCCTCTGGGTGTCAAAGAGTAGGGCATCAGGGAGGCACCAACAGGCTCTGTTTGCGCTCGGAGGGCTCCCTCATCCTGGATGTTCGACAAACTATGAATCTGTATCTGGTTTCCCTGCAATATTCTGAACCCCCTTGCCCCCTTCCACACACACACACACACACACACACACTTGGAAGGGCCCACATTGTTCCCCAGAATGATGGGTCTGTCTTGAGCAAGCCCTCCTCCTGCTGGCATGCTCTCCAGCCTTGTGTCCCCAATGCCTCTAGAGTAGGGCGTCCTACCTGCGATTCCAAAGAGTTGGGGCTGGCTGGCAGGTCTGGGAGGAGCTGCTTGGCATGAGGGCATTTAACACACTTTTGCCTAAAGGAATAGGGAGAAGATTCTCTACAAGGGTGCCTGGAGACGGGGTGAGCCATGGCCTGTCTGTCTACCTCACCCCAACTGTAAACCCCAGGTTGGCTCTGTGTCCTTTTGAAGAAGTCACCTTTTCTGTGGGATGAGGGAAAAGCTGCCTGCTTAGCATAGGATGGAAACTGACAGTCACACTGCACTTGTTGTCAGGCTTGAGTTCTAATCCTGTTTGTGTCACTTTCTGGCCATGACCTTGGACAAGTTACGTGGCACTACAGTGAGGTAGGAACTATTATTGTCTCCATTTTCTAGATGGGGAAACTGAGGCTCAGAAAGGAGAAACAGATTCCTAGGGTGCAGAGTGTCAGAACTGGGATTAGAACCCATGTCTAGGTGACTTCAGAATCTGGATCGTCTCTGCAAACATAACAAAAAGAAAGCCCTCTTATATCTGAGCAGGAGGAAGGAAAACAACTTGAGAAAGTTGTCCGTCAGGCAGATTAGAGGAACTTGCTAAGAGGGTAGGAGAATTCTCCACCAGGATCGGCTACGTAATTTGCTGGATCCAGGACAAAAGGAAAATACAAGGCCCCTGTGAAACAATAACTGATCATTTCAAGATGGTGACAGCAGGACGTTACCCTGAGCACACTCAGCTCTTCTAAGTGCAGGTCCCGTGTGATTGCTCAGGTTGCCTACCCATAAAGTCATCCTGTTCTCGTGCTTTAAACAGCCAGTGGGGGCAGGGGGGGGTTCTCTGTGGCAGGATGGGTAAAGAGCAAGCTTCACGGTCAGGCGACCTGAGTTGGAATCCTGGATTCCCAGCCTCCAAGCTAATGACCTTGAACAGCTTCTTTAAGCCCTCTGAGCCTATTCCCTCATTTGCAAACTGGGATGTTATTTCTTTAGGAATATACTGAGGCAGAAATAAAAGACGCAGGTAAAGTGTTGGGCACAGTGCCTGGCTTACAGCACGTACCAACAATACTAGGCACTGGAATTACTGGTTCCTCCCCACGCCCCAGCTCCCAGGGGCAGAGGCCCCAAGGAAATGCCAGGTCCCAGCTGTCATTACCTTTGCAGCTTAGGCTGGGAGCTTGGAGTCTGCAGTCTCCCTGCTCTGGCAGCCCCTCCTGTCCTCCCCAACCCCCAGGCTTTTAATGAGTTTAGTATTTTCATCAAATCATTCTTCCTACAACACAGGGCATGGGGAAGCTAAAAATAGCTCCTCGAGTCACATGATGGCTCCAAATGCGGAGGCTCCCAGCAAAGGTACAAGAGCGACTCCCTGTTTCCTAGGAAATGAGAATCATTGTGATGCCTGCTGCCAGGCTGCCGCCAACGCAGCCAGAGAGGCTACAAAGGCAGTTGTTTCCTGTGACATCCCAGCATGTGTGTGACAAGCGAAGGGAGGAGCCTGGGGAAGGCAGAGCCCCCGGAATTGGGAGATCCATCGTCTAGTGCCCTTGGGTTTGAGACAGAAGCTACCTCTAGCTTTCAGGAGTCAGGGGACCCCAAGGCAAGGGCTTCCTCACTCCTGGAGCCCCTCATCCTTCCTACCGGGGAGCTGGCAGCAGGAGAGATGGGTTTCCACTCAGTTACTGACATTCCCTGCCCTTCTTCTGTTGTCAACAATATGCCACTAAAGGTATTTTATTATTTGGAAAGGAAAGATCAACGCTCGCTCCCCCAGGGAAAGCTTACCAGACCCCTCAGTGCCCTCCTCCCTGCAATATGAGATGATTCCTACACTCTAGCCAGTGTCAAGAACCCCAAACTTGAGAGCATTACAGCCTGAGAGGTCCTCATCCAGCAGGGCTGCAATTGGGCCAAAGAATCTGTTTTTTGAGCTGGTTTCCATGTGATAACGCTGTGCTCAGGCAGACGAGCTCTAAGAACCTCTGACCAGGACACCGGCCCATGCCTGCCCCAGCCCCGTTCTTCCAGTCCTCTTCCTCTAGCACCACTTCAGGCAGCAACCCAAGTCACCTTCAGTCTCAGTGCCCGGCCCTGCATTCGGAGACTTTCTGGCCTCTGGGTCTTGGCTGGGGTCTTACTGCCTGGGGTGCCCTCCCTCCCTTGTCTCACTGGCTGCTCCGCATGCTTTAACTATAAGCAACACGAGTATGCCTCCCTTTTCACAATTCTGCGTGGTAAGCACTATTGTTTGTTCGTGATCTCCATTCTATGGTACACAAACTGACATTCAGGTGACAAGTCACAAGTCAAGTCCCAGAGCTAGAAACAGAGATGGGATTTAAAGTGGTCTGAATTTTAAGCCCACAGATGAGTCATAGCTCACCTTAGTCCCTCAGGAAGTCTTCTCTAAAGCTTCCAGACTGGATATTGTACACCACCTTGGAGACTCCTACACTCCGAGTGTGTGTTTATCAATGCACTGACAGCCTTGCAGAACAGTTATTTGTTGATGGATCTGTTATTTTGCTTAGACTGTCCTTTAAAGGTATAGATTTTATCCTAATCATCACAGTATCCCAAGTGCCTGGAACAGGTTCTGGCATTAGTACATGCTCAATAAACACTAGCTTGCTGGATGACTGGCTGTATAACGGGTGCACAAATGTTTGTTGAATTCATGAAGAAATGGTTGCTGCCCAATGACTATTAAGTGAATGCATAAATAGTAGGTGCTCACTGCTGAATAAATGAATGAGATGTTAAGTTCTCTCTATGTGTTGGTTGGATGGATGGATGAATTAATAGTAGCTGCTAATAAATGCTTGCTGGGTAAATTAATGAATACATGAATGGCTAGTAGGTACTCCTTAAGTGTCCACTGCCTGGCTGGATGAATGGATGGGTTGGCTGGTAGATGGAATGTGTTGGGTTGGTAGGAGGATGAATGGGTTGTTGAATGGTGAAATGAGTGCACATGTAGGTTGGTGTATAGATGGATGGATGGGTGACTGCATTGAGAGACTGGTGGGCGAGTTGGTGGGTACATGGGGAGATAAGCAGGTTGGTGGTTGGTGTGTGGGCGCCAGAGCCATGACTTGGGCATCATGAGCACGGGGCAGTCTCTGGGTAATGCCGCTTCTGCCAGACAGATGACAAAGAGTGAGTTAGTTGTAACTAACTCCCAGGGCATGTGGAGTCTGCAGCCAGCTGGGCAGCCTGAGGGTTCTTTGGGCCACAAGCTATGACTTGGAAAACCAGATGTAAGATGCATCAAGCATTTGGAGGGGGCTGTTTTAAACCTCTGGGTGTCACCCAGCTGCAAGATTGGGACTTGAGTTTGTCATGTCTGAAGCACTTGTTTAAATGACTAATTATTTTCCCTCTTCTGACATGGATCCTTGGGAGAAAAGCAAGGAGATTGGCTGGAAGCCTGAGGCCTGTGCTTTGCAATTGAATTCACTAACATGCCAGAAGTGAATTAACCCCTACCTGCCAGGTGGGGAAAAGACCTGGAGGGCCCAGCCAGGTGCTGCCCAATAGCGAGCCCCTTCTGCGCTGGCTGGGACTTGCAAAGATTCCAGAATGTGTAAGCCAAATCCAGGTGGATGTCTAAAGATCTGGGAAAAGGCAGGTCGTTGACTTGAAAGTTATTTGATGTTGATTTAAATGAACAGATCAACCACCTGTTTGTTTGTTTGTTTTTAAAGTACTTACTATGTATGCAACACTGTATAAGATTTCACCTGAATGACCTCATTTCATCCTGTGCTAGCCCTTTGAAGTAGGCTATTATTATCATCATCATCCCCAATTTACAGATGAAGAAACTGAGGGACAGAAGTTGTTCTAGTGGTTTGGAAACATCTGCAAATTCCTTCATGCTCCCTTCAAGAGGTGGAGTCTCACTCCCTTTTCCTTGAATATCAGCTGGAATTAGCCTTTTGATTCTGAGGAATAGAATGATGCGTGATTTCTGAGAGTAGATCAACACAGTGGTACAGCTTCCTTCTGCTCTGTCTCTTTTGAGACATGCAACTTTGGAGCCCTGAACCTCCACTGAGAAAGTTGGGTTGTCTTGAAGCCACCATGCCAGAGAACCCATGTGGGGGGACCACATCGAGGTAAAAAGAACCCCAAGGAGCTGCAGCCTTGGCAGTCTGAGCAGTGAGTCTCTCCAGCCGGCTAGCAGACATGTGAGTGAGGAAGCAATGGACATTGCTCCAGCTCCAGGCCCTGCTGGTCTGTGGCCGCATGAACCACTCTCAGGGAGAACGGCCCTGCTGAGCTGAGTCAGCCCCAGACTCTGAGTGTTAATAATAAAATGACTGTTTAAAACGAAGTTTGGGGTCATGCAGGCATAACTGGGGCGATGATGAAACGAACTGTGCTAGGTCACGTGGCTCGACAATGGTGGGGGCAAGATTGGAGCTAGACGGGCCGGCTCAGGAGCCACAAGCTTAGCCAGTGAAGGAATGCAGCCCTGCCTTTATGCGCCTGCCTATTCAATCTACCCCACTGCATAAACTGGCAGGGTACTAGGCTCAACCTTGTAGATGTGGAAGACGATTAAGTGAAACAACAAGTAAAGCAGTATGATCAATGCTTGAAACATAGTAAACTCACCGTCTTAGTTAATGCACCTCTGTCCTTGCAGAAACTCAGCCATAAACCTTGGCATAATCCTCAAATTACTCCTGCTCTCACATCCTTCTTCTAGCACCTCTGAAGACCCATTTGGTGTTCCTTTCTTTTGGACCAGATTGCCGCTCCTTCCCTCCTCAGACATCCTGGTCCAGGCACCGTCTTCTGCTTGTCCCTGCAGCCTCCAGCTGTTCTCCTCACTCCAGGCCTGGCCTTCAGTCTCTTCTCAACACAACAGGCGGGAAGGTCCTGACGAAACCCAAGTTACATCATAGCTCTCCCTTCCGCCCCAGACCTTCCCTGCACAGCCCATTTCTCTCAACATAAAAAAGAAGTCCCTTCAATGGCACGCGAGACCTAGAAGCCTGCGACTCCGCAGCACACACGCCACCCTGACTCACCTCCCATGATGCCCGCCCACCCTGCGCACTCGGGTCACTTCCTCCCCAACACGAGCTCCTTCTCTTCCTAGAAGGTGTGGCATGTCCTGCTCCCGGGCCTTGCTCTGCCTGACTGCTGTGCCTGCTGGTGTCCACAGGGTCACCTCACCTCTTTCAGGTCGTGGCTCAGGTGGCACCCTATTGAGGCCTCTCCTTACCACCTATTTAAAATGACACCCCCATCCTCCTTCTCCTTTCAATTTTTCTCCATAGCACCTGTCACCTTCTGACACACCAATGTCTTTGTTCCTGTGAACCTTATTTACCACGTCTCCAGCCACTAGAATGTAAATCCCATGAGGGTAAAGATTTCTTATTTCCTTTGTTCACTGCCCTTGGGATAGTCCCTGGCACATAGTAGGTGCTTAATAAGTAAACTTGCCAAATGAATGCATGGCTGTTTTTATGGGGTGGGGTGATTAGGAAGCTATGGAAGTACTCCAGGTGAGGACAGACTGTATAGTCAGAGGCTGAGAGAAACATGGGCTGTGGAATCTGGAGCAGCAGACTGATTCCTGGGGTCCTGGTCTTCTGGCAGGGAGCGTTCCATTCCTGGGCACGGAGGTGGGGGTGGGGGTGGCAGCGGGGGGAGCCAGCGGTGGAGGGAGGACAAGATGGCGTATTGGTACACGAGAAGGCTCAGGTACTGCTGGGGTGTCCAAGTGGAGTCTTGGATGCTAGCAGAAATGAGGCCTGCTGGTGCAAAGCCCAGCATGGCGGCATGCAGGACTCCTAGCCAGAGTGGTGAGAGTGCAGCCCCTGGGCGATGAACACTGAGAAGGCAGAGCCCTGCCCTCTAATGCCCATGAGAGTCAGCTGGCTGCTTTGGGAAGCAATGGCCCGTGGCGGGGTCCCTGCCACTGCTGGGAGAAGATCCCCTTCTCTTGATTGCTTGTTGCTAGGTGGGAAGACAGGCCCAGGCTTGTAAGAGCTTCTGGTCTGTCTAGGAAAGACAGAAATCTGGATTTTTAGGTGAAATTTGTTTCTTTTTTAGGACACTTCATTCAAATGTTGTAAAGTGATAGGCGAAATGATCACACCTGTGCGCTGGATTCAACTGACTGGCTTCCTCCAGAGAAAGAGGAAGGAGGGAAAGGGCGAGGGGCGGGACCTTGGGAGCACCGAGTCACAGGGGGTGCTCTCCGGCCAGAGACACAGGAGGGAGGGGTGCTAAGCTGGCCGTGTGTTGAGGTGCTGAATGCCACACAGAGGGCCATGAGGGTGAGAATGGAAATTTGGCCCTCAGGGGACCACCTGAGGTTTTAACAGAGCAGTTGTGCAATGGTAGGGGCAGAAGCCAGACTTCTCTGGGGTGGGAAGCCATCCTTTCTGTACAAAAAGGTTTCTACCTTCCTTATAAGGGACAATGAAGGGGAAGAGATGGAAGTTTCTTTTCTTCTGACCAGGGCTGCTCCTAAAAGGGAGTGGGAACAGGACCACCAGGCAATGTGAGCCCAGTTCCCCACAACCCTTTGAAAGGACACTGAACTGTTGACATCTTTCAGAGGCCTCCTGGGATATTAGGAATCACAGGCATTTGGAAATTAAATTAATGATGTTCTGAAGAGCAGAGTGAGGCTCGTTGTTCCCCCCACCAAGTCCTGCACCCAGTGAACACCTCAGCCACGCTCCCTGTGACTGACGGCGAAAGCCTGGAGCAGCACTGCCAGAACTTTCCGTGGCAATGGCAGCGTTTTCCATCTGGGCTGCCCAACAGCAACATGTGGCTATTGAGTACATGAAATGAGTTAAGTGTGACTAAGTAGCTGGATCTAAATAATTTAAATGTAAATAGCCTCATGGAGCTAGTGGTTGCCATGTTGGACAGTGTAGGTCTAGAGGTTTGGAAGAAACAGTCATGAATACAGAGACAATACTCCCCTTTTCCGCTGCCTCCTTTCTCTCCCCTCCCCTAGAGGAGGAAATGCCAACGGGGAAACGGGTCCAGGTGGGCAGTCACTCGCATGGATGCGGCTCCCTCCTCCCCCGGGGTTGTGCCGCCAAGCAACGTTGGGCCTGCCTCTGCAGGACGCTCGGCCTCTGAGGTCTGGCTCTGCTCCGTTCTCAGGGGCATCTTGGACACTCTGGTCTCACTGGCTCTGCAGATAGCTGAACATTGGCCAGGGCTCAGCAGACTGGAGAAACCTGTGTGGGGCATGGGCCTGTACCTCATGCTACCTACTCAAGGGCTCAGCCTAGCTCGTAACACAAGGTCCACTTTTAGTTTCTTTCCCCTGAGCTATTATGTGAGTTTGTCTCCCAAAGGGACTTTGTGGGACAGGAGTGTACATGGCAGTTGGGGGAAGGGTGGCTCCGGTTTGGCAGGATGCTGGCATTCCCAAGTTCCTAGAACATTTGCATCTAGTAAGGTCTGAGGCCCCGAACGATGGTATTTTCTTATTTTTTTTCTTCTGGTATTTTAATTAAACAAAAGAATTTCACATATATAAACACATTACCTTTGTGAACGATTAAAATAATTCAGAATGTCTTCCCTGTAGGTGAAATTATCTATGGCCTTCGTCCCAGTCTTTCTTCTGTCCACACACACACTCACACACACACACCCCAGTGGGATGTTTTCTCCCCCAAATGGGATCATACTGTGTATGTTATTCTGTAACTTTCTTTCTCACTACCATGCCTTGGGGACTCTTTCCATATTCGTTAATGGCCCCATTCCTTTTTAACTGCTGCATAGTATTCTGCTGCATTCCTGTGGTGGATTTACTCCCTTCCTATTGATAGGTATTTGTTTTTTTCTCTAGGTCTCAACAGCACAAACTGTGTTGCAGCAAAAGTCTTGTGCCTGTGAGTGAGTGTAAACACACACCGGTGACAGGGAGTTGTGCAGACAGGATTAGTGTTCTGCAAGTGTCCCCTTCTCCCTACTCCAGACTTCGTGGGAGGAGAACAGCCCCCATCCCACTGACCACAGGCCAGGCCACAGTACTTGCTTTGCCCAATGGAACAGGTGGAGCAGGAGCGATGGCCAGTTCTGAGCCTAGGCCTTAAGACGCCTTTAATGTTTCCACTTGTCCCTTTTGTGTTGCCATTGCCATGAGAGTAACATTCCCCAGGGAGCTACTGGTCCAAGGAGGATGGGAGACATGGCCTGGGGCTCAGCCCAGCCATGCCCAGCCTGCATCAGCCTAACCCTGGCTGAGCTGCAGGCAAGAAAACCAGAAAGTACATGCTTGTTGTTTTGTGCAGCGGAAATTTCAAGGTCATTACACAGTAAAAGTTGCCTGACCCAGCAGTGAAAACTGGGAGAGCTTTTAGTATCTATCAAAATGCTTAATGACATGGCCTTTGGCCCAGAATCCTGCTTCCAGGTGACCAGCCTACTGCAAAGCACTATCAAGACATATGAACAATGACCTGTAGACCGACTCCTCCTCATCCCATTGATGGATGGGGCTGTCCAGGCATCGAGCTATGACATCACTTAGCAGCTCAGCCATGGGCGACTGGGAAGCCCCTGGTGCTGCAGCTCCCCTCTACTCAGAGCAACAGCACCAGGGTTCAAATCGCCCGTGACTGCACACACCTGGGCACCATCTGGCCTGTGTGCAACTGCAGATCACTGATTCGAAAGCCTTTCAGTTTTATCATCTTGGGAGTCTTTGCACAGCAGGACCTGCCGCCCGCCCCCCCCCACCCCAGCACAAGCAGTTCCAATCCCTGGAGGGCTCTGGGGGCCTTAGGATTGGCTGGGAAAAGTCATAACATAGAATGCCCGGGAAGAAGAATTTCCCATTTGATTGAAGATGACTATTTTCCATTCACCCCCTCCCGACCCCCGCAAGGTAGCCAATCTCTTTTCACCAAAGAACTGCATTTTTCCGACTCTTTTACTCCCAGGTCCTCCAGCAGCCTCTTGAATGGGATCACGGGAATCTTCCTTGGGAAGGAAGACACTCAGGATTGCAGCAAGAGGTTGGCTACCTGGGCTCCTGCCTCCTTCCTCAGCCTCTGGAAGAAAATTGAGCCCACCGCCCGCAAGGGCCTACGGACACTCCGGCTGAGAGATTGGCTGTTCACTGGGGGAAAGCCCAGCTGGGATCCAGGAGCTGGGAAACAACTCTGTTTGCTTGCTGTCCCCACTCGCTTCTCAGTTCATCTGTCACTGTTAGCTCAGTGCTGATAATTCTGTCGAGTTGTAGCACTCGCCGGCCTTGGCAGCGAATTGAGTGGAGAAAGAGTTTCTCCCCCCACAGAGACTTACTACATCCGTGCTTATTCATGGTGGAGGAGTTGGGTGGGGTTGGCTTCATGTTGGGGGTGGGGGTTGGGGACAATTGGGGTAGCGTCTTCATGCCCAGCTGAGACTATGGGCATCTGTGCCTACCCACCCACAGGGAAGAGATGAGCTGAGAAAACTGCACTATCTACCATCCTGGGTGTCCACCAGCCCATCCTGAGGGAGCTGCTGCGTCCTTCTGTACCAGGTACTGGGGGAAGGCCTCATTCCTTTCTAAACTGCTGCACAGCGTGCCATTGTACACATGTGGCGTGGCAGCTGTGATGGGGGGGGAGATGGTCATTGACTGAATCAGTGTGGGCACAGGCCTGATCGTCCACGGCTGCTCAGTGACTTGTGAAGTGCCAGGCACGAAGCCCTGCCCAGGTGGTACAGCAACACCTCAGGGCCAGACACACTTTGCCCTCTGCAGTGGGGAAAGAGGTGGCTTTCATTCCATTCTCAAAACAACTCTGAGGCAGGCCCTGCTGTCACCGTTTTACAGATGAGTAAACTGAGGCACAGGGAAGTTAAGAACCTTGCCCAAGATCACACAGGAAGTAAGTAGCAGAACTGGGGTGCAAACTGAGGCCTGACTAACCCCAAAGGCCACCTACCCCATAACTACTGTCTCCCCAGATGGCCCAGTACTCGGGAAATTTGTTACGCTGTTGAAAAGGAAGATAAGAAAACATGGGTAATCCTTAGTCCCTGAGTCTCTTGGAGTCCCAGGTATGACAATAACGGTTCTCGTTCACACTCAGCAGCTTTAAGTAGCCAGGGTGGGTCTCTGGTTGGGCTCAGCAGTCTTCTCCGAAGCCCCTGGCTTTCAGTGTGCTTCCTTTTGTCTAAAACAACAGTTCATTGCAGCTGAAACAAGTCACTCAGCTTGAGTTGCAGAAGCCAAAAGCCTCCCTCTTGGACTCGCTCTTCCCAAGGGAAGCTTGCTCTTCTGTAGTTGCTTCAGTGTGATATCCGCCAAAGCCAGGCCCTAGGACCCTGACATCAGCTCATTCGACTGCCATCAGAGACCTCAAGCTGGGGAGGGATCGACCCTTCCAGCTATTGGGACACAGGTGGGGTGCAAACATCGTCAGCCACCTGTAGGCAACTGGAGCACTGGGGGTCCAGGCTGGGGTGTTCCCTCTGCCTAGCAGCTCTCGGCAGATGTGCGGTGTGGGGCTCCAGCACCCCACTCTTCTGCACCTAGGCTGGGCCAACACTAATATTTACATTCACAGGCAAGGCTACAGCTCAGACTGCTTCCTGGTGCATTCCGTTCTGTGGCTCTCCTGGGCTCGCAGAGTGGGGTGTTGGGGACAGCTTGTGTGGGCTGGGCAGGAGCCATGGGAGATGTTGGGCAGGGCCTCAAATCACAAAAACAATGACAGTGAAAACAATAGCAATCATTTGTAAAGTATTTACCACATGCCAGAGGCTGGGCTAAGTCTTTCCCATGCATTTTCATTTTAGTTCTCATCTCAGAGCTCCAAGGCTCTGAGGTACCATAGTTTTACAGGCTAGAAAATATAGGCAGATAAAAGTAAGCAGTTTGTCCAAAGTCACACAGCTAGTAAGTGATAGACCTGGTGGCCAGCTGATATATGAGCCCCGGGAATTCTAACATCGAACGCCCATGGGGGCCAGTCTAATATAATGAGTGAGACCTGGGGAGTTCAGGAGCTGGGACTGGGGGGCTGGGGAAAGACGAGAGGGGATTTGTGTCTGATGCTCAGCTGGAGCTACTCATTGCCACCAAGAAATGTGGATCCAGTGGGACAAGCTCATCTGATTCTCAAGAGAAAGTCTTAGTGTGTTTGTTTTTATAATCAGGGAGAAAATGCATATTTATACATCTGCAGGTTTTTATTTGAAGTCTTACAACTTTTAAATGTTGGCAACACATTCCTTTTCTAAAAAAAAAAAACGTAATGGGAGCCAAGTCAAACTCGGCTTTGGTGACAACTCTGCTCTCCCTGCAAAGCCCAGCTCGTTACCCTGCCCCCACCCCATGCTCTGCTTCTCCTATGCAGAAGGCAAAGGGACGCTTTAGCTCAAAGGCTCCCGGTCTGGACCATCGGTCAGGAGCCGCTGTCGAGCAGGGTGCCTGTGGGCAGTGTCAGCCTTGGGTCCAGACAGTCAGGCTCCGGTGGGCCCCACACTCCAGAGTGCCTTGCTCTGGCCCACCGCGAGCTGCCCCCCTCCCATGAAGTGCGACCTGCCCACCCAGAGCTCATGTTTTCTCCTCCAGACCAGCCTTTGGGTCCCGGGGACCCCAGAATTTCCTGCCTCACAACCCTCGAGCCCACGTTCAGGACCTGTGTGCCAGTTCTTCTCTGTTGTAGAAGAAACCACCTTAAACTACGTGGTACAAAAGCAACAATCACCTTGTTATTAGAATCACCACTCACGTCTGGGGCTGGCGGGTGAGGGCAGCGGTCTCCCCTGGGTCTCTCCTGATGTCCAGACAGGTGGTGGCTGGGCTAGAGTCATCTGGAAGTCCTTTCACCCACACGTCTGCGGTTTATCTGGCTGTCAGCTGCGGCCTCAGCTGGGGCTCCCGCCATAACATCTGCACGTGGCTTGTCCATGTGGCCAGGGCCTTTCATATTGTGGCAACTGGTTCTAGGGACAAGCATCCCCAGAGGGCGAACCGAAAGGAAGCGAATTGTTTTTATGAGAGCCTTGGGAGTCACTTCTGGCAGACTTTAATGGTCAGAGCAGAACCAAAAGCCTGCCCAGGTCAAGGAGAAGGAGGTAACTGCTCCTACCCCGTCTTGATGGCAGCAGAGCGAGGTTACAGGTAAGATGAGCCTAGGCAGACGTTCCCATGGCCACTCTGGAGAATATTTTCTGCACTAGCCTGCATGCTTCTCTTCTTCGACTTTCCTCCTGAGGATGGACAGGCAGAGGTGAGGCGAGGGGGGCGCTGCAGGGGTGAGGAAGGAGTGCACTGGACGCAGGCCGGGTGTGCGCACGACACACGAGCCCTCTGACCCTGTCTGTGTCAGGGGCAGGCTTCCTGGAGCGTAGGCCAGGCCCTTTGGATGTGCTCTGCGGAGTTCCCAGAAAGAGCCATATGCGGACACAGCAGAGGTCAGCTCCCAGGAGAGCTGAGTGATGGCCACGCTGACAGGAAGGGCCGTGGGAACAAGAAGAGAGATGAGATAAATGACGTGCTGTATGTCCACCAACTCCTGGGGAAGACGCCCTCACTGAGTGTGAAAGTAGGGTACTGTGAAGGACCCTACGCGGTTCTTCTTTGCAAGAACTGAGCGTGCTTGGGGGATGAGACAAACACGCAGAAGCCAGCTAGCAAACAATGAGAGTCGGGGTACATTTGGGTCAAACTGCAGGCCTTTGTAGAAAGGAAAGGTCAGAGCCCTGGTTCTCAAACATACCTGCAAATCACAACTACCTGGGGCAGCTTGAAGAAACCCTGATGGCTGAGTTCCACCTGACTCAGATGCAGCCAGCCCATCACTCCGGCCTGTGTATGAGGAGTTTTCAAAGCTCCTCAGTGATTCTAATATGCAGACAAGTTTGAGACCCACTTAGCCAAAGGTGAAATAACTGGAGGGGACAGGCTCCCAAGCCTTGGTGAGGGAATGAGGGGAGGTATTCAGGGGGATGGGGAGACAGTTGGAGCAAAGGAGAGGGGGTGGGAACCTGTACTGCAATATGAGGGAGAAGAATAGCATAGGTTGGATATTCTGTAGTATTAGTAATAGGAATAGTAAAAATGAGAAAAACAAATGCTGATGTATGCCACACACCTTGTTATTAATTTGCTCACACAATCTCATTCGGTCCTCACTGTAACACTGGGAGGTGGCTGTTTTAATCCCATTTTACAGATGAGGTTCAGACAGACTGCAGGATTTGCTCAGAGATGGGCTGTGAACCCTGCTCGCTAATTCTGAAAGTGACACTTGTGGAATCCTTGGTGTAAATGTGGGAACTTGATCTAGAGGTAACAGAGATCTGGTGTAGCAGGTTCCACAAATAGAATGTTGGAGGAGGTGCCTATGAAGGGGTGAGTACCGCAGGGCAGTGAGGAGGGTATGTGCGCGTGCGCGTGTGTGTCTGTGAGATGTGTGAGAGGGAATGGCGGGGCAGTGAGGAGGAGCGTGTGTGTGCACATGTGTGAGGGCAGTGAGGAGGGGCGTGTGTGCGTGTGTGTGTGTCTGTGAGATGAGCAAGAGGGAATGGTGGGGCAGTGTCCAAGAGAGGTGAGAGTGCGCCTGGGTACAGCTCTGGGGCCTTTCGAGCCGTCGATCCCTTTCTGCAAGGGCTAGATGAGGCGAGTTGGCCTGCCCAGCTCCCTGCCCCGCGGCCTCACCCAGTAGCTCAAGCCACCTGACCTTCATGCACACTTTTCTCTTTGCTTGCCCTCATTACCTGTCTCACCACAGCTCATCGTCCCACACTTTCTTCAGGAGTCACCCAAACTGAGTTTTGAGTTTGAACTCTTAACACTTAGTAGTCCTGCTCTTGGCTAAGTTACTCATCCTCTGCCATTCTGTTTCTTCATGTGTAGAATGAAAAAGGTGACAAAGCCCTTGCCTCAGGAGGTGCAATAAGGATTAAATGTTGTTATGCATGTAAATCTCTTAAAACAGAGTCTCACTTGGAGCTAGCACTCCCCAAGTCAGCACTCATTACTGCCTGGTAGCACCCACATCTGCAGTGTAGTTGCTGTCTGCCTGCTTCTCCCGAGTCTGAGGGCAATGCTCTTCCTGGCCTTCCCTGGAAGCCAGTGCCCGGCATGATTCTGGAGGGTTCTTGGTACAAACATGAGAAATCGTGGACCTGATCTAGAGGTAATCTGATCTAGGCATGATAGAGATTGCTAGATGCAGTCTCCTCTGAGATGTTACATCTTTCCCCTCCTTGCAACAGAACCCCAGTTGATGGGAGCGCTGCTGTACCCACATGGCAGACCCTTGCAGCCAGGGTGGCCACACAATACAGTCTGAACAACCAGACTATCTTAGGTCGGGTACCCACAAGCAGACTCTTTGAGACAAAGATTCAAGAGCCAGCAGTTTATTTGGAAGGTGACTCCAGGAAGGATTTGTATAGAAGCAGGGAAATGAGACAAGAAAGGGAAGATGCCGATTACAGATTGTGTGAGTGACCAAGGTACTGTAGGGGGCACCTGGGCTCAGTTCCACTGGGAGCCTCTGGCAGGTGGTATAGAACAGGCCTCAGGCTTTCCCACCTGAGGGTGAGGAAGGTGGAGTATTTGTCCACCAGCTGCTGTCTGTCACTGGCTGAGGCTGCTCCTGGGCACCATTAACGCTGGCATTTGTGGCCCGCTCTGTGTGGTGAGCTCAGCAAGCTAGTGGTGCCAAAGGAAAGTGTTTGGGGGGGGTTCTGTGGCACCCAAATGATGAATGTCAAGGGGACCTGGGAGGGCAGGCACCAATAGTGTCTGTTATACAAGTGTAAGTGTAAGTTGTTACAAAGGACTTCCAGAAAAGCTCCACAAAAGGGAGGCTGACTCAGCTAATAGGGAACCTTTTGCTCATGACTTTCCCACATTCCTACTGCTTACGATATGTATTTAATGGTTGGAGCTGTGGCAGCCACATTATGCCCATGAGGCAAAGGCCAACAGAACTATCAAGACCTCTCTCTGTTCTGACATCTTCAGTTATTAAACATTTTGCTACTGGAAATCATGTCCTATAAGGAAGAAAATAACATTCTTTATAGATTAAGACAGCCATTGATATTTGGTTCATGTTACTTGCAGCCTAACCCGATCTTAGTTCATTATATTGTAAATGTTGAAGAATGAATGAGTAAAACCCTGGGCAGCAGAGGGGTTGAAGTGGGGTGGAGAGCGCTTTTTGCTTACAGAGATGCCCAGCAGGTTTGATTATATTTTAGATTGCAGAATCCAGAGGGCTGAGTGATGGTTACTTTTGCTCGTTATTTTGTCCTTGGTAGGGAGGAGACTTGCAATAATTGTTTCCTGAATAAATAAATGGCCAATGATCCTGAGAGAGGAGATGCTCTAGACACGAATATTTGACTTTACATTTATGGAAAGTCTTTTCATATACAGATTGCACTTCTTTTGTTTTGCTAGAGAGGAGAGGGAGGGCAGAGAAAGGAG
This sequence comes from Rhinolophus hipposideros, assembly GCF_964194185.1. Classification (NCBI taxonomy): domain Eukaryota; kingdom Metazoa; phylum Chordata; class Mammalia; order Chiroptera; family Rhinolophidae; genus Rhinolophus; species Rhinolophus hipposideros. Next base: position 2,135,711 of record NC_138060.1, read on the forward strand.
ATCAAATGAGCTAGGGCCAAGAATTAGAAATTGAGTGGTTTAAATTTCCTCTCTGAAACTGCTTCCTCATCTGTAAAATGGGAATAAAAACCATACCCAACGGTTTGTTGTAAGGATTAAATGAGATAATATATGACCAGTGATTTGCAGAGTTCCTGGCATATAGTAGATTCTCAATAAAAGATAGTTTATTATTGCTGTTGTTGTTACTAATATGTACCTCCACTAGGCCCTATGAAAAATAAATGACACCGTCCTTGTCGTCGGATAGCTGATGATCTGATAAGAGGGATTCACTGTATTATGAGGGAGGATAAATATGATTATTTCCATTTTATGGCAGGGGACATAGACTCTGAGGGGTTATGAAATGTATCTGAGATCAGCTGACTGGCTTCCCCTGCACCATGCAGGAAGTCGGGAGGAAAACAAGAAGTATTACTAACTTGGGGATGAATTCAGCAGAGAAATTCTGGGATTTGGTCTTGTGTCTAAAGCCAGCTTTTGACGAGTCCCAGCGGGCTCTGTGATGCTGGTTTCACGCTCACTTTGCCGCATCTAGTTCTCTCCTGATCTCCAGGCCTCAGAAAACTCCACAGGCCCATTCCATCTCTGAACTTGAAAATATGTTTTTCAAAAGGAGCCAAATTGTCACAGAATGACTAAAAGAGGTGCTGTTTAGCAAAGCTGTGGGTGGAGATGTGTTCCAAATTAGGTGGAGGGGGTTTTCTTTTCCAGATCAGTTCCTGAACAAGCTTCTTCATTCACAGGACTGTCTTGAAGCTGCTGGATGCAGTTATTCTCACCAAGACTGTAGACCATGGCCAGTTGTCAGTGGCTGGTCCACTCATCGAAGGGGAAAGAGAATTCCCCCCATTACCTGGTAGGAAGCCTTTTCCCAGTGGGCAAGGATGTCTTCAAAATATTTTTATAGTAATTGATGGTGTTATTAAGATTTACTGGGTAAATAAAGCTCCATTCAAAAGAGCTCCATTTCAAGGCACATGTAATGTTCCTGTAGTTGGGCTTCCTTGTTGAGTATTAGAAATTCATCCTGGAGTTCCAGTGGCGCAGTCGGTTAGCACGCAGTACGTATACAGAAATCCATCCAATTTCTAGGGTCTCCATCTCCGGAACTCTCCATCACAGACTCTCTGTGACCACCACTGTCTCATAGATACAGTCACTTTCCTAAGGGTGGTGGCCTCAGAGAGTCACCCTCAGAGGGCAGAAGGCCAGGGCCAGGGGACTGAGAAGGCTTGCTTTGTCTCAACGTGAGGCAATGCTGTCCTTTGGGTTTCTGCTGCAGCCCCTATGACAGCTGGACGTCTAGGGCACGGAGCAGGAATATCACTGTCTCCTATAGTGTCTTGTCACCTGAGAGATGGAGTTCCTGTGATGACACCCACCCACAGGCATCTCTCTGCCTTTTGTGAAACAAACGCACACAGAGCATCGCCATAAGCCTTGACTGACTGTTGGAGCGCATGTGGTGGCTGGAATGGTTATGCTCCGGGATTCTGCCTCGCCTCTGGCTCCAGTCCGCCAGCTGTGGAGTTTGTGCTCAGTGCCTTGGGAGGGGATGACTCAGCAGAAACTCTGAAAGAAAAGAATGTCAGCTCTTGGCTTCAAATTTCAAAAGCTAAGGCCTCAGGGGGATGACAGGGACTGATTGTATAAATAATAGACTCGGGAGACAGTTGGGGAAGAGGGACGCTTCTGGACCTGGAAATGGAAGGGACTGGCCTGATTGGGGAAGGAGAGAGATAGGCGGCACGCATAAAGGAGAGGGGCCTGTAGCCCAGTGGGCATGAGGGGACTGGGCTTCCAGATACTGCCCAGGCCCCACCCTGGAGTGAGCACTTGGGTCATCAAGAGCCAGGGATGCCCAAGGCAGCTCGGTTGGCACGTCCAGACTCTGCTGTCTCTTCTTGCGCTCACTGTACACCATCGACCCAGGAACTGCCACGGTCATCCTTGGTGTGGACGGAGGCTGAGAGCCTTCTTTGGGGTGGCCAGCACACCAGCCTAGAGAGAACTTCCAAGAGTGTCCTAAAAGTTTGTCTGGTACCTTCTATTATCCCACATGGGTATCCCATTTCAATGTCTCAGACATGTTTCAACTGTAGAGGTGGGTTGGGGCCCTGGCCACCTGCAAGGGTAATAGTGTTGAAAGAAACAGAGCCTCTCATCACTCCTAGCACCCTGCAACCTGCCAAGACGTACGTGTTGAGGTGGGGCAGGGCGGACAACACGGCTTGTCGAAGTTCTTTAGGCACAGAAGCTCACAGCACGCTAAGGAAGGGACAAACGGGTGGTGGGTTCATGCACACCCCTCAGGATGAGCTGTCACCCCATGTTTTCTGTTCCTCTTTGGAAAGTTCAACAGGGTACAAATGTGAGAGAGAAGCACCTTCTTCCTTCCTCCCTTGCAGAAGCTCTGGGACTCAGCCTGTTTTCTCAGCTCTGCTGACTTGCCCATGGGACTCTCCTCCCCAGCCAGGCTGCCCAAGGGGTGGGGTGTCTCAACTGCCCCCTGCCCACTCCCCATCCCCCACTCGAGTCCACAGGCGTTTTCAGTTAAGGAGTTCAGTGCTGCAGGAAACAGATGGGAGTAACAAAAATAATAAACAGCATTTCAAAGGCTCCGGAAGCTTCGAGTCATGGTCTCAGGCCTGTAGTTAAAGACTTCCTTCTGAGATGGGTCCTGAAAATGATTGCAGTCTCTATTTCTCGAGCTCCTAGGATGGCCAGGCAGGTGCTGGTATTGTTGTGAATTGTCAGCAACGGGAGGGTCTGTAATCCTCACAGCTGTCGTAGGAGGAAAGGTGTCCTTTCTGCTGTTTACAGATGTAAAAATTGTGTTCAGAGAGCAGGATTGGACCACACAATGTACAGGGCTGGTGCAAAATGAAAATGGGGCACCCCTGTTCAAATACTTTAGGAATTTCAAAATGGTAACAGAGGAGCATTAAAGGAAGTGAGGGGCACCTCTCCATGCCGAGCCTTGTGTGACTATGCTGGACACAGGCCAGGAAAGCCAGCCTTATCAGAGATTACACAATTTACCCAAGGTCACCCACGTAGTGAGACGCAAACCAGAGTTCGATGTAAGGTCGAGGACAGCCTTCAGCTGGGTTTTGTCTCCCTGTGCGTACCTGCAGGCACCCAGACTCCTCTCTGCTATCCAACACAGCTGATGAACACTTGGCTGCAACTGTAATTTCCGACTTAAAAAGAAGAATAAAAAGCAGAGCATGACTTTGAGACACCCACACTACACAAAGCCTGATGTCATTCCAAGAAGCACTTTGGCTTGTGCTGAAATGGAAGCTAAAGAGACGATCAAGCATTGCCCGTCACTGTCCTTCTCCATTCAATTAATTTGACAAGCAAACATTTTTGGACAGATGATTCTCGTTTTCAATGCAGTATGAAAGTCCCTGGGGGCAGGACAAATATTCAGGCTTACTTACTTCAGGAAGTGTTGTCTTCAATTGATATGGGCTTGATTTTAAAGGACCTTGCTGGCTCAGCCCACGTAGATAAGCCTCCCCAATGGAACATGGGGTTTACAATATACATCTGATGCAATAGCTTAAAACCTATTTATACTAGTATATATTTGTATTTTATTTTATTATCACAGTAGTTCTCAGTGAAGGGAGGAAACTTGGCCTACTCAAGGGAACATTTGGCAATCTGGAGAATTTTTGTTGTTATGACGGTGGTGGGGGGTGGCTCCTAGTGGGTAGAGTCCAGAGGTGCTGCTAAACACCCTGCCATGCCCGGGACAGCCCCACAGCAAAGAATGATGAAGCCCCCATATGTCAATAGTGCTGAGGTTGAGAAACCCTGACTAGCGATCATAACTCATTTTAGTATTTTCAAGGAATAAAAATAGGTATCTAAGACTGGAACCCCAATTTGTAAAAATCTACCTTTAAGAAATAGTTTTGAGAGATGCTGTTATGCAGGGTGGCATGCGGAATCTCAGCTCCCGATCCCCGTGCCAGAACACAGGACATGGTGAGGCCAAACAGGAACACCCATGGAGCCATAGATAGGGGAGTCATATCACTATATTCTCACTGGCGGCATCTGCCTCTCTGCAATCCGCTCTTGCTAGCTCAGCCACCACCTTCTTGCTAGCCCTCATCTTCTACTAGCGTAGCCACAGCAGTTATATTAGAGCCCAGTGGCTCACTGGTTACAGCTGACGGCCAACTAGCCACAGCTGATGGCCATCCAATCACAGTTGATGGCCATTTACTACCCGAGCCAGCACCTTTCCATGTGAGGCCGAGAGCCTGGAAACTGCACTCCTGGCTCTGTGCCCACACTCCACTCCTACAGGGTCTCGCCTCACAATCTACACGACAAGCGTCTTCCGCAAGGGTCCCTGTGCGAGGACCCTGGAGATGAATGTAATATCCTGGACACAGCCAGGCTCTCTGGGCACAGCCAGGGTTTCTCAGGGCACCACCAGTCCTTCTGGGCACAGTTAGACTTCCTGGGCTTCGTAGGGTACCACCTGTTTCCCCGGGCACAGCCAGGGCTCTCAGGGCACTGCCACACTCTCTGGGCACAGCCAGACTTCCTGGACTCAGCCAGGGCTCTCAGGGCACTGCCACTCTCTCTGGGCCTCTCGGGGTACCGTGCTGGAACAACAGCGGCTCACATCAAGGTGCTCACATATTTTCGATGGCGGGCAGTCAAGACAGAAAAGCAAACATCCGCCAGTCCCACTACATGGTGGTGTGTTCCCAAACAGTCAAGCTGTCCATTAAATCAGGGATAGAAAGCAATTCTCCATAATCCATAGTCATTTTCCAGGGCTGTCCAGGGCCTGAGGGACGACCTTGACCTCACCCTCATCTCCCATGGAGGACTCAGCAAACGTTTCCTCCTGGGACAAGTCCCGCACCCAGGCTGCCTCAGCAAGCACTTCCCAGCCCACAGGGCGGCAACAACCTTCGCTTTCTCCGGCCTCTGCTGGTTGGGGAACCGTCCACATCTTTCCACCCCTCCAGGGGGGTCCAGCTCTCCGGCAGCTGCTCCTCCTGGTCTTCCTCAGACTGAGCTTTCATACGCACAAACTGCTCCACTGCCCTTCGGAGAGCTTTGGCTGGCACCGTACCCTGCTCGCTGCGCCATTTGTAGTGTGGGGTGACAGGAGGGGTCTCAGCTCCCGCTCCCCACATAAGAACACAGGACATGGTGAGGCCAAAAAGAAACACCCATGGAGCCATAGATAGGGAGTCATACCATTATATTCTCACTGATGGCATCCGCCTCTCTGCAATCCGCTCTTGCTAGCTCCCATTCGCTGCTAGTGTAGCCACAGCCATTATATTAGTGGCCAATAGCTCACTGGTTACAGCTGACGGCCAACTAACCACAGCTGATGGCCATCCAATCACAGCTGATGGCCATTTACTACCTGAGCCAGCAACTTTCCACATGAGGCCGAGAGCCTGGAAACTGCACTCCTGGCTCTGTCCCCACACATGCCATCCGAATTTGTGACCCTTATGTAAGAACTAATTGGGCCCCAAATTAGGTGTCAATTCAATCTTAGGTAATTTTCACAATAACCCCAAGAAATTTGAGTAGTTATCCCCATTTTCCTGATGAGGAAACTGAGGCTCACAGAGATAATTAGGGAGGGTTACCTGGAGGTGGGGTTCACAGAACCAGACTCAAGGAGGGTTTCTTTGGCCCTAAGAGATCCACTTTTTTCTCTTGGCACTCACCACCTTTGGGCACCGTACCAGCTGGGAGGGAGCACCCACTTCTTTGCCTCTGGCTCAGATATTCTCCCTTCTTGCACTTGCTCACAGGGGATCTTGTTTCCTTGTCTCCCATCTACCCCATCTCCACTTCTTGAATGTATCGTATTCACAACACCTGGATGTTGTTTTGAAGGGCCCACCCTCCTCCACGGAGCTTTGGGGCTTTGGATAAGTTGACCCCAGGCTCAGAATTTGGGGATGGGATAGGTGATAGTAACCTGTGTATTAAGTTCCCCTGGCCTCAGTGATTGATTTGTGGTAGCACATAACCCAGTCTGAGCCAGTGAGAAGCTATGAGAGGTTTGCTGCCCTGTTGCTCCCCCAGGGACCCAGCCTAGGGCTGAAGTTCAAGGGGCTGCCAGATAAAATAGAGGAGGCCCAGCGGAACTTGAATTTCAGATAAACAATGAATAATGTATTTTATTATGTCTCAAATATTTAGTGGGACGTGGCTCTACTAAAAAAGTATTTCTTGTTTATCTGAAATTCAAGTTCAACTGACAACATCCTGTATTTTTATTTGCTAAATCTAGCAACCCATCAGAGGAAGCTGAAGAGGAGATGGCACCTGGTGACATCATCTGAGCCCAGAATCAACCATACGGAAGCCAAACTGCCCGTGGATGAGTAGCTGAATGTCTGCTAACGGTTTCTGACATTCTCAGAGTCTTGGCCTTCGGAAGCCCGGGAAGGAAGATTTCTGGGGGTGTACTTCTCCACGTGTGCCCACAGATCACAGTGCCCCGTGTCCAGGGACAGCAAAAGCTTGGTGAAGGGCAAGGGGGTGTGCCTAGCATATTCGTACTACCTTTAGTTTTCTGAGCACCGACTGTGTGCCAGAAACTGCTGGAGCTTTCATTTAAATTGCTTCCCACCCTTCACATGTATTTGAGTTAGGCATTTCACAGGTAAGAAAACAGAGGTCGGGAAAGGTGCTATCCTTTACTTAGGAGCACAGATTAGAAAAGGGAGAAAGGCCAACTTGAAACAGGTCCTCTGACTGCAAAGCCAGTGCTCGTTTCTTTACAGCTTGCTGCCTCTCAGCCCCTTGGAAGGAACGCAGTATTTACCCATGACCCTGCCTTCCTCTCTCAGCCTTTGTGGGCCCCCATTAGCTGCCTACCTCCTGCTTGAAACAAGCCGCTGAACATCTGGAAGCCTTAGGAGGTCGTTTCTTTGACAACCTTTGCTTTCAAAGTTCATGGAAATTTTCGCCCCAGCTGCTGTGACGTGAGCAGCCCAGGTACACGGCCTCTGGCCTCCGGCCTCCAGGGGCCACACAGGTCTGGCAACATCTGCTTCCAGTTACCCCAGGGAGGGACTTCACCCCCAGCCGCTGGTAACAGGAACCTCAGGCCTCTGATTTACGGCCCATTTGGAAGGAAGCCGCAGGAACAATCACTTGCTGGATGGAGCCAGGTGAAGGCTGAGGGCTTTGCCAGGCAGGAAGAAGGCCCTGACTGGCTGAGCCTCTGCTTGGGTAGGCGAACATTATCTAGTGAGAACCTTCTGGTTTGTTTAAATGACCAAACTCTATGGACCTGCCTATGTGCCAGGCACCATTCCATGTGCTTCATGAATACGCACTGAGTTAAGCTCCCTAGGAGGGAGATGCTATTATCATCCCATTCTACGGTTAAGGTTGTGAGGACCCCAAAGATCACATCACTTGCTGCAGCCACACAGCTAGGAACATGAGCTCAGCCAGGATTTGAACCCAGGCACCAGGATCTATGCTCTTCACCGTTGTTCTGCCCTGTAAATGAAGGATCTATAAGCCACACAAATAGGACTAGGTTCCCTGCTCAGAAACTGAAATTGGTTCCATGCTCAGCCTAAAACGGAACATTATGAAGCTGTAAGGACCTCCCTGGTCTGCCCTAAGTCCCCTCTCTTCTCCGTGCTCCTCCTGCTCCAGTGACCCTGCTCCTTCTCGCTTCTGTTTGTTTGTTTGCTTGTTTCTTTTTTTAAACCAACTTTACTGAGATGTAATTAACATATCATAAAACTTACCCATTGAAAATGTACAGTTTAATAGTTTTTATTTTTTTTCAGAGTTGTGTAACTTGGACCACAATCTAATTGTAGAACATTTTCATTGTCCCCAGAAGAAACTTCATCCTCGTATTCTCTCCTCCCCAGCCCGAGGCAACCACTGATCTCCTTCTGTCACTATAGAAGGGCCTACTCTGGACATTTCATATAAACAAAATTCTAACGTATGTGGGCTTTTGTTCCTGGCTTCTTTCACTTAGCGTCATGTTTCCAGACTGATCATGAATTGGTACTTCATTCCTTTTCGTGGCCAAATAATATTCTTTTGTTTGGATATATCACATTTTATGTATCCACTCATCAGCTGGCAAACATTGGGTTGTTTCTGCTTTTTGGCTTATGAATAATGCTGTGGTGAACACTTCTGTAGTTTGTGTGGACCTTCTGGTTTTTGGACATACTAAGTGTGCTACCAGGCAGACCATTTGCCCTCACCATTCCCTCTCCCTGGAGTGTCTCTCCTCCACACCTTCCTGTGGTTTGGCACGTCTCTTCACATCTGCCCACATGTCACCTCTTCTGAGAGGCCCTCCCTGACCACACTCTCTGCTTATCTTCCCCCCGTATTCTGCTTTAGTTCTCTTTATTGACCTCGTCACTACTGAAACTACATTTTATTTGAGTACTTGACTTCTCTCTGTCGGCCCACCTCACGTGGAGGCCCCATGAGGGCAGGGAACATTGTTGTTCTGCCTGGCACGCAGACGGTGCTTAAGCACTGTGGGAACTCAATGTGTAGTTGTTACCACATATGAGCTCTGTGACAGTGAGCCATTAATTTTATTTTCTGTGCCTCAGTTTTCTGAGCTGCCAAATGGAAACAATAATGGTATGTTCTTTACTGGAAGGTTATGAGGGTTGTTCGGAGGAAAATATAAATACTATTTATTATAAAGAATTGGCTCATGTGATTATGGAAGCTGAGAAGTCCTATTGATACAGGAGAGTTAGCATGTCCCTAGGTAGACAGAGAGGTCCCTGGTGGAAGAAACAAAGACAGTCATATCCTAAAACTCCAGGTTTTGAAATTCCTCCTTTGCTCTAGGACATAATGTAACAAGACCCTGAGATTAATCATAAAATTCATTTTTACAAACGGAGCAGATCTGATAGATAAGAGTAGGTTACTTTGCTAATTCCTTTAGGATGGGCAAGCAGAACAAACCTGATAGATGAATTTCATTAGAAAGCGCCAGTTCCCTTCTCCAAACAGTTCCCCTTCCCCAAGCAGGTAAGGGAAGGTATAAAAGTAAGTGCTTTTGCCTCAGTCACGGGCCACCCCCCATTTGGGACCCCTTCCTGCTCGGGAGCTGCAACCTCTTCTCCTGCCTCTAATAAACTATCTATTTTTAAAACTTTTTGCCTCTGCCTGGTCCGTGTTTCCATTCTTCGGCTTCACGAGACAGGATCCCTGCCCGCACCCAGAAACTGCCTGCAGACCCACCATCACCCCCGTCACTATAGCTGCTGTCTGCAAGCTGGAGGCCCAGGAGAGCCGCTGGTGTCTGAGACCTGGTGGGCCGATGTGTGATCTCAGCAGTCAGGCCCAGAAGACAAACTTCGCCTCACTCAGCCTTTGAGTTCTCTTCAGACCTTCAAGGGATCGGACACGGTCCACCCATAGTGGGGAGGCCACCAGTTTACCTGGCCCACCGACTTAATGTTAATCTCTGGAGTCACCTTCACAGACACACCCAGAAATCATGTTTAATCTGGGCAGTCCAGGTCCCAGTCAAGCTGACACATAACGTTAACCCTCACATGAGTAAATTAAGATAATATGGGTAAAATGTTCAATGTATGTTGGCTATTTGTATGGGATGAATGCAGCCATTAGCAGGCAGGAATGCCAGCGTGGCCAAAACCAGAGGATGCACACCAGTATGTATTCGCCAGCTCTTCTGACCCTCACGGTAACTTTCTGGGCATCACCGTCTCACCCGGGAAAACCGAGCCACACAGAGCAGTTAACAAACTTGCTCAAGGTCGCCCCACCAGGACGGGGCAGAGCTGGGGTCTGCACCCAGGTTTTCTGGCTGTAGAGGGAATGCTTTCATCACCTTCTCTGCCTCTAAGGGATACAGAGTGAAAAGTGAGGGGGATGGGCAGGTAACCAGGCTGGAAGGGAAGGTGGGCAGGTGGAGTCAGTGAGGACTTTCTAGGGGAGGTGGCAGCTACGCTGGGGCAAACAGGAGGTGGCTTAGGGAACATGACCGCCCCTCCAGGTTAGGGCTCTGACATGCCAGAGGAAGCCTCCAGGAAGCCATCCCACCCTGTGGGCCATTCTGCTGGCAAGTTGGGGACTCTTGGGAGAAGAGGCATCATGACAGGGAGGTTAAGCTAAAAGTTCAGGTCAGACTGGGTCACCTGGTATTCAGATCCCCTGGCTTCCCAAGCGGGGGTCCCTGGGCAACACGATAAACCTCTCGGAGGCTCAACGTCCTGCTCTATAAATGGTGTTGGTGGTGACAGTACCAAAGGAGCCGACAGCCGGAGAAACCAGCACGCAGCAGAGGTGAGTGGTGGTCTGTCTCAGCAGTCAGTCTTGGCCGAAGCGTTCTCTAGCCTCAGTCTCATTGCCTCCAAATCTTCCCAGAGCAACAGCAAAGCAGGCAACTATTGTTATATCCGGAGCTGCTGCTCAGAGATGGAGCAGGGATTGGGACAATGGAGTCCCACAGTGAGCCCACTATGTGGTCCGGAGAGCATGAACCACCCCTGCTGAGCCTGGGGGAAACTGCCAACCACTGAAGGGGGCATGAGATAAAGGAGATAGAGCGGGGTCGCTGTTTCCTGTCTCCCTGGGAATCCCTAAAAACAGTACCCAGCCTCCTCCTCCACCCTCACCCCTCTCCCGGGGCTTAATTGGGCAGCTGCAGTCACCGGGCACTTAACCTCCCCCCATCTGCCCTCCAGGGAAAGCATTAGTGCTAATCCCAGCTGCTTCATGCTCAATCAGGGAAGTGTGTGAGTGCGGGGAGCTGGGGCCAGCTCACCAGACTCCCAAAGAGCCCGGCCCAGCTCCAGACTTGGAGCCCTGCCTTGGTCCTGGGGCAGTGGGGGTAGCTCTGCCAGCTATTGAGTCACCTTCCTCTTCACCCATCCTTGTCCCTCTGGCCCATCACTGTCCAGTGGAAATATAATTTGAGCCACCTAAGTAATTTTCCGTTTTCTAGGAGCCACATTATATAAAAAAGGAACAGACAAAATTTTAATAATACTCTGTTTAATCCAACATATCCCAAATGTGATCTTTTCAACATATAAGCCATATGCACAATTATTAATGAGATATTTTACATTCTTTTATACCCACTAAGCCTTCCAAATGCGTACATTTTGTACTTTTACATCTCAACTTCGATACTAAGCTTTCATTGGAACACTTGATCTGTATTTGGATTTCATAAAGTTTATAGCTGAAAAGGTAGATTCACCTACCTGACTTGTTCCAGATGCACAGAAAAATTTTCCAGTAGCTGGATCCAGTGTCTGTTTTTAAATTTAAATGTAAACTAATTAGAATTGAATAAAAGGAACAATTCAGCTCATCCATCACACTGGCCACATGGCAAGGGGTCCTGTCTCCCTGTGGGGACAGAGCCAGGAGTGCAGTTTCCAGGCTCTTGGCCTCATGTGGAAAGGTGCTGGCTCAGGTAGTAAATGGCCATCAACTGTGATTGGATGGCCATCAGCTGTGGCTAGTTGGCCGTCAGCTATAACCAGTGAGCCACTGGCCACTAATATAACTGCCGTGTCTACGCTAGCAGCAAATGGGGGCTAGCAAGAAGATGGTGGCTGAGCTAGCAAGAGCAGATTGCAGTTAGGACGGAGGATTGCAGGAAGCAAGTGAGGTTGGTTGGCAGAGAAGCAGATGGCAGGTTGCAGATCGTGTTGCTCCTGCTTCCTGTGTCTCCAACCCAGCAGCCAGCGAGACTATAGTGGTATGACTCCCCTATCTATGGCTCCGTGGGTGTTCCTTTTTGGCCTCACCATGTCCTGCGTTCTTATGTGGGGAGCGGGAGCAGAGACCGCCCAGGCCGCCCTGCATGACACTCCCTCTTGGTCACTGTATTGGGTAGTACATGTAGCTGTCGCAATGGACTGGACAGCACCAGCCTTCATGAAGTTCTCACAGCCGAGGACAGCTGGCCTCCTCAGGAAAGCATGTAGGGTGGCAGGGAGAGCTGACGTGGGAACTCTGCCTCCAATCTGCTGTGTGACCGTGGGTAAGTCACTTGGCCTCACTAGGCTTTTCTTTCCCCCGCTGTGAAACCCTTTCATTCAAAGAAACCAATTGCCTACCACTGACCATGCCTTGTGTCAGGCTCCGGGAGTGCTCCAGGAAAGAGCACACAGTCCTCTCTGGTACCTTCATTCTGGGGGATGGTAATAGCACAATGACAGACAACACTGACTGAGCCCTCACTATGTGTCAGGTGTGGTGGAAAGCCGGCGGCATTCACCAGCTCTTCTGACCCTCACGGTAACTTTCTGGGCGCGGGCATCACCGTCTCACCCGGGAAAACCGAGCCACACAGAGCAGTTAACAAACTTGCTCAAGGTGGCTCCACCAGGACGGGGCAGAGCTGGGGTCTGCGCCCAGGCTTTCTGGCTGTAGAGGGAATGCTTTCATCACCTTCTCTGCCTCTGAGGGATACAGAGTGACAATGATGAGTGCTGGGAAGGGAAACAAGGCAGAAAAAATAGATGGCTTGTCGTAGGTCACATGAGGGAGGCCACCATGTCCTCCGGGCTCACCAGATACTCACCAACATCCCTCGCAGCTTTATCAAGGGTCTATCATGTGCCTGCTTTTGGGGTGCTAAGGGACGCCCCAAGGCAGAGTGTAATGAGCAGAGTCCAGGTGGTGGTTCCTGGCTCAGACCTGCCCTGCAGCAAGGAGAGGTTGGGCACCTAAGCTGCCAAGCACAGCCTGGCTCTGCAGGGCAGGTGTGTCACATGGGCTGCAAGCCAGTGGCCAACAGCGGCCAGGCTGAGCCTGGCTTGTGCCAGGGAGTAAAATCCAGAGGATCAGACGAACCCCAGCATGCACTGAGCAAATGTTTTCTTTTTTCCCTTGTGTCCTCTTCTTTCTCTCTTTTCAGCCATGCCTTTCCTAGCGCCTTCCCCTTCCCTTCTTTCTCTCTCTCCTTCCTCATTCCTTACTTCCCATCTATCCATGCATGCAGTATTTACTGAGGGCCTACTATGTGCCAGACACTGTGTTAATCTCCAGGGACAAAGATATTCCTGTCTTCAGGGGACATTATGAACAATTTCGGGGGCACCGTAAATAAAACTGCATATCAGTGTAGGAGAGAGATGTGTGTTTGTCAGGAATGACACTGAGATGATTGGGAATCAGATGCTGTTTGTACATGGAAAGATACTAAAAACAAAAGTGAAAGCCAAGCAGCAGGTTGGAAAACTCTCCGTTCCCTCTAGGATGCACAAGCAGCCCACATGTGTGTACTAAATACTTTGTTGGACGCCTGGCACGGAGCACTTTGCTCTTCATAGCAGGGCCTGCTCTTCCTTTTCCTTTTTCTTTTCCTCATCTTCTGCATAAAATAAAGTGTGCTGTGAGTATGTCAGGGCATTAACTTGACTCAGTGGTTATCACATGAGGTCAGTCTTTCTCAGGCTGTAGTCCCAGCATTGAACAGGACAGAATTCCTGAATCCAGTGTGGGGGGCAGACCACACACTAAGCAAAGGCTATTCCGGCTGATTCGGATGAAGAGGCAGGGTATGTGCTGAGGAGCCTCTTGGAGCTCTAGGGCACAAGAAGGGACAGTGACAAGAGTGACAGCTAATAAGAGCCCTGAAACATGGGGAGCTGTTAGCTAGGTGAAGAGAAAGGAAGTTGTTTCAGGCTGAGGGAGCTGCTTGGGAAAGTTTAGACCTTGACACACACACACACACACACACACACACACACACACACACACCACAAAGTAGTACCATCTTACAGGAATCTGAATCAGAGAATCTCCAAAAAATGGGGGGTGGAGAGAAATGGGTCAGATTATGGGGCAATAATATACTATGCCAGGAAGGTTGGACATTATTGAAACATCAATGAGAAGACAGTAAGAAGATTCCTCAAAAAATTAAAAATACAACTACTGTATGACCAAGCAATTCCACTTCTGCGTATTTATCTGAAAAAATCCAAAATACTAATTCAAAAAGATATTTGCACCCCCATGCTCACTGCAGCACTATTCACAGCAGCCAAGATATGGATTCACCCTAAGTGTCCGTCGGTAGGTGACTGGGTAAAGAACAGAAACAAGCTCAGAGACAGAGAACAAATCGATGGTTCCCAGATGGAAAGGGAGGTGGAGGGTTGGCGGGGGGCGGGGGGGTTGGTGGTGGTGGTGGTGAAAAATGTGAAGGGAATAAGAGGTACAAATTGCCAGTTATAAAAATAGTCTTGGGGATATAAAGTACAGCAGAAGTAATATAGTCAATAATATTGGAATAACTGTGTGGTGTGAGATGGGCACTAGACGTATTGGGGTGTTCAGTTCAGAAGTTATATAAATGTATAATCACTATTTTGTATATCTGAAACTAATATAATATTGTATGTCAACTAAAAATTAAAAAAGCAAAACAAAACAATGGGAAACTGACAAATTATAAGCCAGAGAGTAACTTTCAAATTTGTGTGTTCAAAAGATCATGTCGGTTACATTCTGAGTAACAGGAGAGGGGAAGCCTAGAGTGGGAAAGACTAGTCAGGGGCTGTTGCTGAAATCCGAGGGAGAACCTGTAGTGGCTTAAAATGAGGAAATGGCACTGGTGATGGAGAGAGATGAATGGAGGTCAAGGTCAAGACTAAGGTGAATGGCCATAGAAACTTCTTACTAGGGGGAGTGAGGAAGCCCAGGTTCATGGCTTGAGCAATTAATTGCAGGGGCTTGTTGGGCTGTTAGGGAGTGGGGACGCTGGGTGGGGAACTGTTTGGGAAGAGGAAGGTTAAATGTCCAGGTTCTGGGTGAATGATGAGTTTGGGGTCCTTGTGAATCTCAGCGGGGGTTTTCGCAAGGCAGCTCTATAAATCAGAGGCTGAGGAGGATGTGTAGGCTGCTGAGCTAGGAACGGGAGTTACAGACAGAAAGCTGGAAGCTAGGGAGCAGCTGTAGTAAGTCAGGGAGATTGTATCATTTGAGGAAAGAAGGGACTGGACGTTTCACACTAGGTTGGGTGTTTGGATCAAGAGCTAGGAAACTCCTGGGTTGCCATCTCTGTCACTCGCCGGCTGGGTGTTTGTCTCTTCCTTCCTCACATGGGACTTGGCTAAGACCAGTAACTGTCCAACAGAGTCCTTGGGCTTGGGGTCATCCTTCAGCAGCCATGGCAGTGGCTGAGGTGGCCTTGGGGGGCTATGGCTTGGGACTGTCACCCCCTCTTCAAGCACAGTAGTTGCATTTCAATTTGTCTTATAATTTGGCCTATGACTAAGTTTTGATTTGCAGAAAGAGCTCCATAATTCCAAAGAGGCTGATGAAGAGATATGACCTCTCATGTTTCACCGACAGAGGATAGAGCTACACCAGTGGGAGTTGCCCTGATGCTGAAAACAGGGACATTTCCATAAACTGGAGGCCTTGCATCACTCTTCGGGGCAGGTTCCAGATCCAGGGGAAACTCAGGATTGCTGCACCCAGAGGGCCCCAGCAGTGGATTTGTTTGGAGGGTGCCCACCACCAACCTCAGTACTCTGGGGATGACAAGGGAGATTCAGCTCTAGTGACTCATGCAGGTGATGGGAAGTTTGCTGGAGCTGCTCTGGGAAGGACTCGGGTCTACGTCTCAGCGAGGACAGCTTTGTGATTGATAGATTGGCCATGCCTGCTCTCAGTGGCGGGTGAGTGACACCGGTGTGTGTGCAGTGTCTGATGGCTTTGATCTAACCATTCCCCATAACAGGGACATGAGCTCCGCCATCTTTTTCACGGTCCCTGGCTGCTCTGTAGTGCTTTCTTCTCTTTCTCCTCCTCTTGCCACTGAGTACTTCAAAGGTTCATCCTGGCCCACTTCCCAGTGGACCAGTCACTTCAGGAAACAAATGGGCTGCTCTCTGGAGGAAGCCAGCTCACTCAATGAGTTCCCATTTCTCCAGAATTAGATGGTTAGTCACGCTGACCAGGACGAGTGAGTGGGCTCGTGGCCAGCGAAGCACAATGCTTCTTTGATGAGACCCAGGGCATGGGTCTTGTTTCCAAAAGTATTAAAAGCCACGTTTCGGAGGCTCTGGACAGCAGCCTCAGTCCTGCCTGCTACGTTGTAATGGGAGTGCTGGCTCTAATGGGGTGAGGTGCCGGGAGTACAAAAAAGCAGTCCATTCCATCTTAGGAAATCTAAAACCTGCCATTATCTTTAGCGTTTTAAAAACGTGATCTTCAATACATAAGGAAACATGTTTATTATAGAAAGTTTGAAAAACAGAGATAAGCAAAATGAATGAAATAACAGCTACCCGCCATCCAAATACTTAAAGCAAAGCATAATTTCCACAGGTTGGTGTATGTCTTTCTAGACTTAGCCGCATGGGCACTTGCCTACCAGAGAAGACAGAGCCAATTGCCCTCGGGCAGGCAGGGCCCCTGCTATGCCGAGCCTCAGGCCTCCAGCAGCTGGACTGTGGGAAGGTCCAGGGTCCTGGGAGTGGGGCCAGGGCAGGTGAGGTGGCATGCCTGGGGCTCAGGTGGCGACTTTTATCAACCAGACTGGAAATAGTTTAATTTTTAATAACCTGAGCTGGTACTTCATGGATCATTATCAGTGGTGTCCACCCCACTCCTCTGAGGGTGTAATTAGACATAATGGCTGGAGGTGGGCCTGGGCTGAGGCATATGTTTGGGGGGCGGGGTTAGGAGGCCTCACTTCCCAGCCAACACTTTCACTTGCATTTGGAGCTCTGTTGTTCCAGGAGGGTGAGCTGGGCTACCCCTGTATCTTTTCTTATTAACAATTTTTCCTCTCCACAGAGACAAGGATTTTCCTGGGAGAAAATAATCTACGATGCTGGCCATCACCTTGGTGGTCAAAAGTAAAAACAACCTCACCTTGGCTTCAGTCAGGGCCAGACAGTCTGAAAGGGCAACAGGATTAGAGCAGATACTCATGAGCAAGGGAGGGCCTAGGCAGGATCCAGGACTCAGCATCCAGGTCCGGGGAGCTGGGGGAAAGTCTCCTTCTGAAAGTGGTTTGAGGCTGATACTAGAGCCTTTGGATTAAGCCACCCTATCTGCCTGGGTACCCCAAAGGGCAGGAGAGAACATGAATTGTAAATGCTCCGACACTCAGAAGCGAGCAGCACTGTTGTGGGCCCTTCTCCACTGGGGATCATTCACGTCTGCCTTGGAGAAACAGGGCGCCTCTGCCGGTGTGGGGTCCTGGCAGCACAATCAGATGGGGGAAGGGCAATGCAAGGCATAGAATCAACAGCAGCTTCAGGGTCAGGTGGCAAAGATGCTCAGGACTTATTTGACAAGTAGTTGAAGTTAGTGGTCAGGAGTGCAGATTCTGAAGCTAGACTGCTTGTGTTTGCATTCCATGTCTACCACTTACTAGCTGTGTGACTTTCAGCAAGTGACTTAACCTCTCTGTGACTCAGTTTTCTCATCTGTAAAGTGGGAGACACAGAGTACATATTTTATAGAACTGTTATAAGGATTAAATTAACCTATATAAAACTCTCTCTCTCTATATATAGTGTATAAACTGATATATATATATATATATATATATACTGATTGTTATAATTAATTGCTGATTTACGCATGTATCTCTGGGTAGGCTTGAGAATGCCACATTTGGGAAGGGGGAGCCCTGGGAAAAACTGGGAATTCTGTTGAGCTATTGTTTTAGGGAAGTGGTCCTTAAATTGCGAGTGTATCAGAATCACCTGGAAGGCTTGTTAAAACACAGATTGCTGCCCCCCCCCCCCCCAGGGGCGTGGGCTGGGGCTGAGACTCCACTTTTCTCACAAGCTCAGGCTGAGGCCCACTCTGGGGGTGCATGGAGGTTTCTTGGAGCAGCTCTGGTTGTGTAACCATTACAAGTGTCCTTCACTTGTCCTCCCAGTTTGAACTTTGTCGCATGCTGGTTACACATTTCTTTTTACTAAATGTCTCTTTTTACGGACATTTTGTAACCAGATTGTAAACTTGATGGGACAGGGACCGTGATCTTACTCCCCAGTGCATATGTAGCTTCTGACACATAGGAGGTACCCAATAAATATCTGCTGAAAACAAGAAGAAACATGCTTTGTGTACTGAACAATATTCCTGTGTGCATTTTTCCTGTTAATAAATATTCTTCCACAGCATTGGTTGCACAGTTTCCCTTATATGGACGTAAATGAGCTTGCTGGAACAAAAAGGGGCAATGGGCCTCAGCGACTGGTACACGGGGCTGCAGGGAGCTGAGAACCCACAGAATGAGCCTTCCCACTCTCCCTCCTCTCCACCTCCCTGGGACCACTCTTTCTTCTTGCCTTGGCTTGTGCTACAGCACTGTCCACCCAACACCCAAGATGGCTGCCTGCAGCTCCCAGTTCTCTTTTACAGATCCTGGCATGTTGTGAGTCAGTCTGTTCGCCTGCCCCTATTCTCTCTCCTTGGAACCGCAGCTGGGACTCTGGTTGGCTTCTTTGGTGTCAGATGTTTACTCTTCATCCAATCAGGGAGAAGGGCCCCATTGTTCAAGGGCCAGGTCCAAGGGCTCCTATGGTGAGGGGTACAGTGAAGTGGGTCATGGAGCTCCCCAAGTGATCTGTTTGAATTGCCTTCCATCTCTCTAGTTAAACCTGATTCCAGTTTCAATCTGGTCACCAGGGTTTGGTTTCTGTGGACTTCTCTGGGCTCAGAGTAGGAATTTGACCAACTTAACCCCATCTCCATGGCAGTGTCATAGGTTTGTCTGATGTCTTTAAACATTGAGTCCACCCAACGTGATTTCCAGGGAGGTAGGAGGTTTCACCCAATGAGGCCTGTTCAGCACCAGCAAGTCTGTTCATGATCTGAAATGCAGCTGAAAAAATAAACACAATTAAGAAGATAACTCAGGCCAGTGTTCCCGGACACTGTTGTACACAGGTACATAATGAATGCTAAGCTCGGGGCAGCAGTGCCAAAAAGCAAAATAAATTCTTGGAGTTGGTCTGTTTCCTGCCTGCAATACATTTGCTTGTTCCAAACAAATATATTTGTCAGTGCAACACAATTAAGAACGCTGAGCCAATCAGACCCTCAAATATCCAGAGAAGCAGAACATGGCTTCCCTACGCCCTGCTAGATGGAGAAAAGGCCTGAGCATATTATGACCAAATCAATTACGGCCCGGGCAAGCCTTGCATTCCTTGCCAGGACAAGCTTTCTCATCACTCCTGATTATGGAGAAAGTTCAACCTCTTTTTTCTTCTTTTTCAATGTTACTCATAACCCTTGGGGCAGGCCCCTCTCCCAGCTCCACACCCAGTCTTTTAGGTTAATGGGCTTCCTTTCATTTATTTATTTATTTATTTATTTATTTATTTATTTATTTATTTATTTATTTATTTATTTATTTTTATGCCAATGGCTAGAAACAACTGCTGACATATAGTTTTTAGAATGAGGGCCTGCAAAAATGGGACTAATAATTAGGTTTGATGATAGCTACCATTTCTTGCATAGATGCCAGGCTTTTGACACTCATGGTTTCTGATAATCCTCACAACAACCCTGGGATAGGCATTACTAGTTCCATTTTATAGATAAGGAGACTGAGGCTCAGAGAGGCCAAAGGGCTTGCCCAAGGCCACGTAGCTAGTGAGTGGCTGAGCTGAGATTCAAACTCTGGTCTCTCTGATGCCAGAGCTGTTAGGACTATTGAAGTTAAGAGATATATGACCCAACTCAACTTGGCTGTAAGCCATAAGGGGGTTAAATGGCTTCTGTGAATCAATAGCCCAGAAGTGGGCTTCAGGCTAGGCTTAGTTCAACCATTCCAATGATGTCCCCAAGAACCTGATCTCTCTCTGTTCTGCCTGCCTTCATCCTCAGGCTCCACGCTTGGGTTTGTAGTCCACTACTCTGCGCTCTCCCCTCTGCAAGAAAATAGCTGAAGCAGCTCCATCCTTTGAAGCCTCAAGGCACATCAGCCTGGGGATGAGAGAGCATCCATCTGGGCGCCCATGGCAGAGAGAGAAACGTCTGCCTTCAAACTCTGGTACCCCATTTGTTTGGCTTGAGTAAAGTGCCCACCCTGAGTGTCACACAGCAGCAGGACATCACATGCTGACTGCCTCAGGTTGGAGTTCGCTGGTGTCAGCTTCACCCGAGCTACCTGACTGAGCAGGGGAGGGGGCCTGCATCCTAGAAGACACCTGGGTGCTGTGATCAGAACAGGGGGAATGTCCTAAATAGTTAACCAACCGGCAGGCACAAGCAGTAACCAATCAAAACTGATGCTGGCCACAAAGACCCGTTAACCGTTTGCTACTCAAAGTAGCCTCCTGGGACTGTAGCATTGGAATTATTTGGGGGCCCATTGGAAATACAGACTCTTAGGAATTACCCCTGACATACTGAATCAGAATCTGCATTATTAAAAACAGGATCTTTAAATCTCTAACAAAGTCCAGCAGCTTTGGGAAGCACGGATACAGCAGAGCAGCGCAGCAGGAAAGACAGGTTTCTTTTGTCAAACACATGGGGTTCCGATCCACAGGCCATTGCTTACTAGCTGGGTGACCTTGGGCCTGGAGTGATCCCACCAGCCTCACAAAACCATGGAGGGGAGTAAAGGAAGTAATTTCTGTATGGTGCCCTGCATGTGCTAGGTGAGAAACCAACATAACTCCCTTCTCCACATCCTAAGGGTTTATGGGGGAACTTACCCCGAGAAGTCTCAGCTTGCCCGAGACCCAAAGCTGGACCTCAGGTGCTGTGAGACTAGCCTGGGGTTTTGCACTCACTCCTCAGAGTAGCAGGATTCTGAAGCCCCGCTGTACCTTACAATCACCTGGAGTTCACAAAATCTCCATGCTCAGGCGTCAGCCTAAACCAACTCAGTCAGAATCTCTTGGGGGAGACACAAGCATTACTACTTTTCAATTCCTTTGGGCAGCCAAGGTGGAGAACCAGTGCTTCCCACTTCCCTGTCTCTTACATTAATTCAGGGGGAAGAAGGCTCTGCTGTGAGGCTTTCGGGGTGCTGGCTGCAGAGCCATTGCAGGGAGGGAGGTCCTGCCTTCTGACACTGAGCAAGTTCTGGCTCGGCTCTGCCAGAAACCAGGAGGAATGTGCGGGCTGCTTCCTGCTTACACTGTTCACACAGTCAGCAGCTCAGCTATAAGCCAGGGAACCAATGGGTTTGATCCCAGAGAATCAGGTGGGACAGGTGGGGAGCAAAGACCATCACTGCACCTGAATGAGAAGGGAATAGACCAGGAATTCTAAATTTTTGTGTATTATGGACCATTTGGCAACTGGTGAGGCCCTGGGTGTTTTCAGAAAGACATTTTTATACTATACAATAGGACTAAGGAAAGGAATTATTTTGAAATACAATTATCAAGGTATTGAAAGGAAAAAAGTATGATTTGGAGTTTGTGTGTGTCGTGCAGGGTCTCCTGCGGGGTCTCTGCTCCCGCTCCCCACATAAGAACGCAGGATATGGTGAGGCCACAAAGGAACACCTCAGGGCTCTCAGGGCACTGCCACTTTCTCTGGACACAGCCAGACTTCCTGGACTCAGCCAGGGCTCTCAGGGCACTGCCACTCTCTGTGGACACAGCCAGACTTCCTGGACTCAGCCAGGCCTCTCAGGGCACTGCCACTCTCTCTGGGCTCAGCCAGACTTCCTGGACACAGCCAGGGCTCTCAGGGCACTGCCACTCTCTCTGGGCCTCTCAGGGTACCGTACTGGAACAGCAGCAGCTCACAGTCAAGGTACTTACACATTCTCGATGGCGGCCGGTCAAGACAGAAAAGCAAACATCCGCCAGTCCCACTACATGGTGGTATGTTCCCAAACAGTCAAGCGTCCATTAAATCAGGGATGGAAGGCAATTCCCCATAGTCCACAGTCATTCGCCAGGGCTGTCCTGGGGGTGAGGGACGACCTTGACCTCACCCTCATCTCCCAAGGAGGACTCAGCAAGCGTTTCCTTCTGGGACTACAAGTCCTGCACCCAGGCTGCCTCAGCAAGCACTTCCCAGCCCACAGGGCGGCAACAACCTCCGCTTTCTCCGCTTTCTCCGGCCTCTGCTGGTTGGGGAACCATCCACGTCTTTCCACCCCTCCAGGGGGATCGACGTCTCCGGCAGCTGCTCCTCCTGGTCTTCCTCAGACTGAGCTTTCATACGCACAAACTGCTCCACTGCCCTTTGGAGAGCTTTGGCCGGTACCGTATCCTGCTGACTACGCCATGTGTCGTGTGGGGTGACAGGAGGGGTGTCTGCTCCCGCTCCCCACATAAGAACGCAGGACATGGTGAGGCCAAAAAGGAACACCCACGGAGACATAGGTAGGGAAGTCATACCACTATGGTCTCACTGGCGGCTGGGCTGGAGACACAGGAAGCAGGAGCTACATCATCTGCAACCCGCCGTCCTAACAGCAGTCCGCGCTTGCCAGCCACCATCTTCTTGCTAGCCCCCATCTGCTGCTAGCGTAGCCACGGCAGTTACATTAGTGGCCAATGGCTCACTGGTTACAGCTGACGGCCAACTAGCCACAGCTGATGGCCATCCAATCACAGTTGATGGCCATTTACTACCCGAGCCAGCACCTTTCCATGTGAGGCCGAGAGCCTGGAAACTGCTCTCTGGGGCTCTGTCCCCACAGTGTGCTTCTTTATTAACACATTATATAACAAGCTCGTGCAGTGAGTTAAATAACTACAGGAAGGCTGCAGCAGGGATGAGCATGCATCGTGTTCTGAGGTGTACTATAGAAGCTCTTCTGTGACACAGAAGTACCCGTGGTTTCTACTGGTGCTGTATTTACGGGCGCCTCTCACCTTAGTGTGAGTCTTGTCTACACCGAACATGGAGGCAAATGCTGAATTTTGGTCAGAGGTTAGTGAAAATAATGATCTCACTTTCTCCCTGAGTGTGCTAACCTCCTGGGTCCCATTCGTGGAGCCCTTGGATTCCAGGGTCCACGGCTCAGCCCCACGCAACAGTGAATGGGCTGGTAGCAATTTGTTGGCTGTGGCAGGTGGGTCCCAAGCGTGTGTCTCCACTAGAACATCCAAGCTGGTTTTCTGCGGGGTCCTGGAAGCTGATGCGCCCGTGGAAAACAGTATGTATCCTGGAGTTCGGGGTGGAAGGAAGGGGCTGGGAGCTTCAGAGCAGAGCATGCCAGGTTCTCATCCCAGCTTCCTCTTCACTAGCTCTGTAACCCAGGTGTGATGCTGAACCGTGTGGGACCTTATTTTCTTAATCTATGAAAGGGGGTCATAATATTTACTTCAAGGGTTTCTGTGGTAAGGAATGAAAAATGTCTCACACAGTAGCTATGAACCTCCTAGTTAAATGTGCTGGCTGTGTGAGCTTGGACAGATCTCTAACCAATCTGAGACCTCAGTTTGTAAAGTAGGCTGCTATTACTACCTGCCTTATTGTGAGGATGCAGTGCCTGGCATCAAGGGAACCTTTAGTAACCTTGAGCTTTATGGCCATTAGAGCAGGGCCTGGCACACACATAGCCTACTCTACACAGTGGCTCTAGCTGAATGCCTCAGACATCCCACGGGACTCCAAGCACAGCGGCTTTGAAGCCTGCCTGCCTCCTTGGCTGGACGTTGTAGGCAGCACAGGAAGATGCTCTGTGGCCTTAACTCCTCGGGCACACCAGCCTGACCCTGAGGTGAGGGCCAGGTGTGGGGCTAGAATGGGGTGGGGCGGTAGGGACAGAGGTGGTGAGCCATTGCAGACAGGCTCTCCTTCCTGTTCTCCCAGCAGCCAGGCCCCACTAAGTTGGGCTGGATTTCTCAGGCCTGTGGCTGTGACCCTGGCCTGTCCCAGTGGCTCGGCCCTGGTTCAGCCACACCTTAGGGAAGCTGGAACACTAGCCAGGCCAGACCTCCACAGGCAGGCCCTGGTTTTGTTAGGAAAAAAATGAGCTGTGGGCGTCGTCCTTCCAGTCTCTCTGTCACTCTCAGTCTTGAGTCTCTTATCTCTCTCTGTTTCTTTCTCTTTCTGTCTGTTTCTGTGACAGATCCGTGCTTTGCTTCCATTTCTCTCTCTTGGTCTTTCTACCTATCTGTCTCAGTCTCTGTTTTTCTCTGCCTCTCTCTGTTCTCCCTCCCTTCCTTCCTTCCCTCTCTCCTTCACTTTCTCTCTTTCCCCATATCTTTTTCTGTTTCTATCTTTGTTTCTCTCTGCCTCTCCCTCCGTCTCAGTGTCTGTCTCTCTGTTTCTGTCTTTTTCTCTTTTCATCTCCTGACCAAATGCATGCATTTTAATCATCTCAGGAACCCCACAGCCCTTGGTGCACCCGTGCCAGGGACCTGGGGGACTTTGAAGAGTAACTGCAGCCTGAGTTTCCAGCCACCCTACTCAGGAGATAGAGCTCATAGGACAGAGCCTGGGGCTTGTGACTGTGCCAGAGCCCTTGGCGATTAGAATCTTTGAGGATAAGATCATGTCTGAACTATCTTCAAACCACCAATAACTAGCACATAGTTGACGTTCAATAAATATTTATTTATATAAATAAGAGATAGAATGAAGAAAAAACACTTATAATTATTTTCTACAAGTAAAATTTACTCATGACAATTTTTGGTTACTGGTACCTCTTTATAGTTTTAGATACTGAAATCTGTAGATAATTTTTAAAACCTCATTTCCTTGCTTAATTCTAATCCTCCTACCACCACCTCACAATCTCACATTCCAGAATATGCCCTGCTGTTTTTGTACTTTTATTCTCCCAGCAAACTGTTGTTCATTCTTCACATTTCCTCTTGGATTGCTCTCCAGGCAACTTCCCTGACTCCGAGACTGGGGGAGATTTTCAGCTTCTCCCTCCCACAGTAAGCCATGCAAATCACACCTGCTTTACCTTCTCTGTTGACTTGCCCCTCTCCCCACTGGATTGCAAACTGTTTGAGAGAGGGAGTGAGCTTTCCTCCCCATCTCCTGGGCCTGTCCTAGGGCCTGGTGGGTCCTGAGCACGGGGACCCACCAAGGAATCCTGAGGGTGCTCAGTAGCGCTGCGGAGCCCTCAGCTCTTTCCAGGTTTTAGCCCTTAAAAGACAAACCCGTACGAGACGGGAAAGGCCACACAGAAGGAGCGCAGAGGTCGTCTGGGGAAGCCAGGCTCAGGACCCAGAGCTGGCTGTGCCCTGCACAATAGTTGCCTAGCCTTCAGCTTCTGCTTTTGACATGTTGGTTCTCAGCCAGGCAGAGCCCCAGGCAGAGAAATAAGCACCTGTTCAGACCAGTGGTTCCGCCCTCAACCCCGTCCCCCAGGTCCCTTGCAATCTTTTTTCAACAGGAGGAGGTGAAATGAATTACTTATGAGCACGTGTGTTCACAGGCACGCACTCCGTCGCCAGGCTGCAGTTCCCGAAATGTGCAATCCCAAGTGCAAACGCGACTCCGCGGCCTAAGCCCGAGCTCCGGACGGCTTTCCTGACAGTCCTTGTGGGCCGTCTGGCCTGTCTGCCCGCATGTCTGCCGTGCCAGGGGGGCCGCGCATTCCTCCGGCCGAGGAGATGTGCCGGCAGCCGCCCGCTTTGCAGGAGGTGGGAGGGCACGTCGGAAAAGCTGCCCTTAACCTGCGCATCTCCCTCCGCCCCCAGCAGCCCGGGGGGAGGCACGGAGAGAAAGCACCAGCGCGGGCGGAGAGTAAGAGCAGCTTGCTGTTTTTATCGCTGCTCCTGCAGACTTTCACGTCACGGGATTTAGCCAGCTGGGCAGGTGGCGCTGCGCAGGGGCCGAGGGACAAGGGTGGCGCCACCCAGCCCTCCAGCCCATCACGTCCCGGCCGGGACTCGCCGGTGGGCAGCTGTGGCCAGGAGTGAAAGACAGAAATGATCCTGGGTGGCAGCCTGCAAATGCGAGCTTGCACAGAGGCTCAGTGCTGGTGCTTGTTGTCCAGGAGCATTGAGTGTTACTGTGGTGACAGTGACAGCGGCCAGCGTTCACTGCGCGCTTGCTACGTTCCTGGGGCTCAACTCCGTGTTTTCATATGTTACCCTAAGAGATCCTCACTGGAAGTGCTGTGGCTGCTGTTTGGAGCGCCAATGTTCAGAGCAGGAAATCGGGCCTCACTGGCCTCACCCACGTGGAGGTGGGACTGGAACTCGGCTTGTTTGACTGCAGTGCCCATCTTTGCCCGCTGTTCCTTCGGGCCAGAGTAGGTGACAGCAGACACTGCTGCTCAAAGGAAAGCACATGAGAGACCAGCCTGAGGTAGAACTGTGTTCAGCTTCCGGCTCTGCAGCTCCCTAACTGGGAACCCTTGGGTGCTCCCTTTTCCCCTCAGAGCCTCAATTTCCTTATGTGTGACACCAGGATAATCACCCAGCTTTGCAGGCTGCTGCCAGGATTTGAGGCTATAACAGGGATTGGAGAATATAACGCATGTAAGGTGCCTGTTAGGGGTTGAAGCCCTCACCCCGGAACCCCAGAACAAGGCCTTGTTTGGAAACAGCGTTATTGCAGATGGAATTAGTTGAGGTCACATGGAGTGCGTGTCCTTATTAAAGGGGGAAATTTGGACACAGAAGCAGACACACAGAGCAAAGACATAGAGAAGGTGGCCACGTGAGGACAGAGGTTGAGCCCTGCTGCCACCAGCGAGGGAATGTGGAGATTGCTGAAAGCTGCTGGCAGCTGGGGGAGGAGAGGAAGCCGTCTTCCTTAGAGCCTTCAGAGGGCGGTTGGCTCTTCCGTCACTTTGATTTTGGACTTCTAGAACGATGAGAGAATAAATTTCCATTGTTTTAAGTCACCTGCGTTTTGGTACTTTGTTAGAGTGGTGACAGAAACTAACACAGTGCCTCGTCCTAAGCGACGCTGCTGTGCCTGCCCGTCTTCTGCAGGCTACCTGGGGACCACCTGCAGCCTGGTATACATGGCATAGCTCTCATGTCAAGTGCCTGTGTCCCTCTGCCTGCAGGCTTTCCATGAGTGCAGAAGCAAGCCCAGCTAGACACAGAGCAGGCTGTCAGTGGCCAAGAATTAATGCCTCTGGGAGCAGCCTGTAGCCAGCAAGGCCTGGGAGTCTATGGTTAAACGCCCCAGCTTCCTCACCCCCATGGGACAATTCTGAGATGGGTCCCTAGAGCCTCTCAGAAGCCTCCAGTGGGATTAAGCCCTTTGCCACAGTTGTAACCCAATTATTAGGTACCTTTTTGGGTCTCTTCCCATCCCACTCCTTTCTTTACTCTCCTATGGTACTTCCTGGGATCAGCTCCCAAACAGACTACTTGTATCCAAAGCCTCACCTCACATCTGCCTCAGGGAAGACCCAAGAAAAAGACAGGCATGGGATAAAGAGAGGCTGGATTGTGAGCTCCACGATCCCCCCAGGGACTCCTCAAGTCTTTCTAAATGTTACTAAACAGCAAAATCCATGTACATGACAGGGTTTCTTATGAAATGACTGCTGGGGCCAGGGCCCATGCACAGTCCAAACTAAGCTGGCACAATACAGTGGGCAATCTGCCAAAATTGTGGGGAGGAGCCTGGAACCACACAGGCCACACAGGAGATACAAGGGTCTAAGCCAAGTTTACCCAAATCCCGAGGGACAGAAGAGCATGCAACAGACATTGGTTGTTTGTGGCTGCCCAGGAACCCTCTCCCTACATTTTGGATAATTTCCCCCACTTTCGGTCCTGCCTTATCCAGATAGAAGGAAGAATACACACATTGCTAGATTCCCTTGCATTCTGGAATATAACCTTCTGCAAATTCCATGTATCCATGGAAGCCTAGTATTCAGAACTGGATGCCGTGAGGAAGTAGCCACACAAAAGGAACCTGATCTGGCCTAGGAATTCTGCCCTCCAGGGTCAGCTGCAGTGGAGCTCCTGGCACTGGTTCTCGCTTAGTCCAGGAGCTTCTGTCTTTGACAGGAGAGCAGTGTTTTATCAGAGGAGGTCCCCACGGTCTGTGGACATTGTTCCTGGCTGTAGTACTTCAGAGTGGACTTCCATAACCTTCCCAGGGATTCTGCAAGCCATCTGGTCTCCTTGAATAAATTCTTTTCTGCTTAAGCAAGCCTGAGTGGATTCTGTCATTTGTCCCTAAGAACCCTGCCCAATACAGGCCTGAGTGACTTCTGGGTTTCAATAATAATTGCTAATATTTCTTGGGGGTTGTTATAAAGCTTCATAGACCTGACATGCATTGTTTCCATCATCCCACAGCCATATAGGGCAGAGTGAGGAACTGACGGGAAGCTGCATGGCAGGCTTAGGTCTGTGTGGGTCCAATGCTTGTGTTCTTCACTCTCTCTCAGAATCATCAGACCTATGACAACATTCCTCACGGGCCATGATGGGTGGCAACCACCTACCTTGTTTTGTGTACAAGAGCCTGTCGAAAATGACCCTTCTACTTTTTGCCCTCCTTTCCACTATCCTAATGCTAAAAGAAAAGGAGCCAGGCTCCTGGGCGTAGTGCATCAATCATGGGAGGGAGGAGGGTTGGAAGTTGGGAGAGGGCTTTCATGGAGAATCTTCATGTTTCCTACATTTAGCTGAGTAGAAATGATGTCAAATAAAGTCCTGCTATCAAATATGAATCTTCCCTGCCCAATACACCAGAAATAGGCCATAATCAATACTCTGGTGATCGCATAGAGCAAGCCCAGAAGTAATTGTTTTTGAGCTCTTTCTGAAGCTGTACTTCAGACACATTGAAGATGATGTCAATTTTTAGATACACTAGCAATTTAATAACAGCATGCACAGGATAAACAAAAATAAATAATGGCTCACATGTTGAGAACTTACTACCTGCCACGTGCTAGTTTCAAGTTCACTGTCATTTACTGTCCATTGGGTGCTGTTATTAACAGCTTCAGTTTACACATGAGGCGAGAGAAGGTGTGCCAGGGCCCACGGGCTTGGGAAATGGCAGTGCCCAGAGTGTCATTCCAGAGCCTTGTTCTTAACTGTCATTCCAGAACACCTACCAAGAAGCACTACCTAAAGTCCTCCCATTGATTTTTAAGTCACGTTTCGATTTTCGAAATGCTACAAAATGAAGAAGCATGTGTGTCAGAGGTGAGGAAATAATGGATACTCTTGGCTCTTGGAGGGGCCCCAGGAAGGTTCCCGTAACTCACCACAGCCTCCCACTCCTGGAAAAAAGCACCGACGGGACATCTGAGTCAGGGGTTTGGGGCTCAGCCCAGCCAGATCCCTCTCCATCTTCCTCTGATGCTACCTTTGGACTGAGGTCTACCCTGGTGACAAATGCCAACATTGTGAGTCTCTACTGACTGGACCCTATCGTTCAACGCAGGACTTCTCCTCAGGTGACACAGTCCCGG
This sequence comes from Rhinolophus hipposideros, assembly GCF_964194185.1. Classification (NCBI taxonomy): domain Eukaryota; kingdom Metazoa; phylum Chordata; class Mammalia; order Chiroptera; family Rhinolophidae; genus Rhinolophus; species Rhinolophus hipposideros. The sequence goes on from NC_138060.1 coordinate 2,165,091, forward strand.
GCTCTGTGCCAAGTCCAAAACCCCAGAAAGCCTCCTCAAGGAACAGAATCACCCTCCCCTTCTTTCTTAATTATTCAGGATCTGACATGCTGACTGAGAACACATCACTCCGAGTATACATGGCTGGTAAGATTAAATGTTAGAGAAAAACTCTTTTAATTAATTTTTAATGTGTTCTTTAGAGCAATTCTTCATACCTAACCACACACCGAAACAGAGTACTTAAAAGGAAAATTAGCATTCAAGATCTCAGGGGCTTGCAGGTCTGGACAGCCCCGATTTGGGTTACCTCTGAGCTGCATGTCAGGATGTACCAGGGATGACATCCATGGCATAGAAGTAGGGTGACCACGTGTCCTGGTTTTATTGGGTAGTCCCAATTTGTGTCTGTTGTCCCAGGGTGCTTGTTAATCGTGCCCTCTTTTAGTCCCCGAAGCTTTCTAGTTGGGATGATAAATTGTGTGATACCTACTCAAAGACTGCTTCTCTTTTCCCTGGCCAGTCACATGGCAGACATCACTAGCTGATCACATCCTCCTCCAAGGCATTCGTGTTTTGTTTTGTTTTGTTTTGTTTTTGCACTTTATGTATTTTGACATTCAATATTATTTTATATTAACTTCAGGTGTATAGTACAGTGGTTAGACATTTACATAATTTAAGAAGTGATCCTCCCAACTAGTCTAGTACCCACCTGGCACCATACATAGTTCTTACCATATTATTGACTATAATCCCTATACTTACTTTACATCCCCATGACTATTATGAAACTATCAATTTGTACTTCTTAATGCCTTACCTTTTGTACCCTGTCCCTAACCCCCTCCCATTTATCACCCCAACAAATCTAGTACCTATCTGAGACCATACATAGTTATTAAAATATTACTGATTTCCATGACTACTTTGTAACAACCAACTTGTACTTCCTAATCCCTTCCTCTTTCACCCATCCTTAACCTCTGTCCTATCTGGTGACCACCAATATGTTCTCTGTATCTATGAGCTTGTTTCTGTTTTGTTTGTTAATTTTGTTCTTTGATTCCACATATAAGCGAAATCACACTGCATCTGTCTTTCTCTGTCTGACATACTCCACTCAGCCCAACACCCTCCAGGTCCATCCATGCCTCTACAGGTGGCAAGAACCCATTCCCTTCCCTGGCCAAGCAATATTCCATTGGATAGATGTACCACTCCTCTTTATCCATTCATCCCTTGACAGACACCCAGGCTCCCTCCACATCCTGGCCATTGTAAACACTGCTGCAATGAACATATGGAGGCAAATGTCTCCTCAAAGTAGCATTTTGAATTTCTTCAGATAAATCCCCAGAAGTGGGATTACTGGTTCCTTCTTTGTGTCTTGTTATAGCCTTTGTTGTAAAGTCTATTTTGTCTGGTATAAGTTTTGCTACCTCAGTTTTTGTTATTGTTGTTGTTTCCATCTGCATGAAATATCTTTTTCCCTGTGTGTGCCTTTTGATCTGAAGTGAGTCTCTAGTAGGCAGCAGAAGTAAGAGCTTTGTTTTCGTATCCATTCAGCCACCCTATCTTGATTGGAGCATTTAATCTGTTTACATTTAAAACAATTGTTTATAGATATGTATTTATTGCCATTTTATTATTCATATTATTATTATTATTATTATTATTACCATCATTATTATTTTTTGTCTTAAAGAAGTCCCTCTAAGATTCCTTGTAATACTGGTTTGGTGGTGATGAACTTTTTTAGCTTTTTCCTGTCTGGGAATCTCTTTATCTGTCCTTCAATTTTAAATGATAACCTTGCTGGGTAGAGTAATCTTGCTTTTCATCACTTTGAATATTTCCTGCCAATTCCTTCTGGCCTGCAAAGCTTCTGTTGAGAAATCAGCTGACAGTCTTATGGGAGCTCCCTTATAAGTAACTGGTTGCCTTTCTCTTGCTGTTTATAGGATTCTCTCTTTGTCTTTAACCTTTGTCATTTTAATTATGATGTGTTTTAGTATGGGCCTGTTTGGATTCATCTTGTTTGGGACTCTGTGTTTCCTGAGCTTGTATATCTATTTTCTTTGCCAGGTTAGGAAAAATTTCTGTCATTATTTCTTCAAATAGGTTTTCAATTCCTTGTTCCCTCTCTTCTCCTTCTGGTACCCCTATGATGTGAATGTTGGTAAGCTTGATGTTGTCCCAGAGGCCCCTTAAACTCTCCTCATTCTTTTGGATTTATTTTTTTTCTGTTCTGATTGGGTGTTTTCTGCTACCTTATCTTTTAAATCATTGATTCGATCCTCTGCTTCATCTAATCTACTGATTCCCTCTAATATAGAAGGTCTGACAATTAAGTTCGCTAACCTGTTGCAACGATGTTGCTAACCTTTCTTGATATCAGAAGGATTATTCATTATGAATCTGTACCAACAGGACAAACAGTTAACCAAGTTTATTTAGAAGTGCTGAAAAGGCTGCGTGAAAAAATTAGACGACCTGAACTTTTCGTCAACAATTCATGGCTCTTGCATCACGACAATGCACCAGCTCACACAGCACTGTTTGTGAGGGAGTTTTTAGCCAGTAAACAAATAACAGTATTGGAACACCCTCCCTACTCACCTGATCTGGCCCCCAGTGACTTCTTTCTTTACCCAAAGATAAAGGAACTATTGCAAGGAAAACATTTTGATGACATTCAGGATATCAAGGGTAATATGATAACAGCTCTGATGGCCATTTAAGAAAAAGAGTTCCAAAGTTGCTTTGAAGGGTGGACTAGGGGCTGGCATCTGTGCATAGCTTCCCAAGGGGAGTATCTTGAAGGTGACCGTAGTGATATTTAGCAATGAGGTATGTAGCACTTTTTCTAACATGAGGTCACGAACTTAATTGTCTTCTTTCAGTTATGGTATTGTTTCTTTTTTTTTCTTTAAAGATTTTATTGGGGAAGGGGAACAGGACTTTATTGGGGAAGAATGTGTACTTCCAGGCCTTTTTTCTAAGTCAAATTGTTGTCCTTTCAGTCTTAGTCGTGGAGGGCGCAGCTCAGCTCCAGGTCTAGTTGCCATTTCTAGTTGCAGGGGGCGCAACCCACCATTCCCCCTGGGAGTCGAGGAGTCCAACCGGCAACCTTGTGGTTGAGAGATGCGCTCCAACCAACTGAGCCATCCAGGAGGCAGCTCAGCACAAGGTGCCGTGTTCAATCTTAGTTCCAGAGGGCGGAGACCACTATCCCTTGTGGGACTCGAGGAATCAAACTGGCAGCCTTGTGGTTGAGAGTCTACTGGCCCATGTGGGAATCGAACCGGCAGCCTTTGTAGTTAGGAGCATGGAGCTCTAACCGCCTGAGACACTGGGCCGGCCTGTATTTTTTATTTCTGACCAGTTCTCTTTTATGTTTTCTATCTCCATTTTATTTTTCCTATTTCTTTGTTGTAGTTCTCCTTGAGATCAATGAACATCCTTATAACCGGTGTTTTGAACTCTGCATCTGGTAGATTACTTGTTTCCATTTTGTTTAGTTCTTTTTCTGGAGCTTTGTTTTGTTCTTTTATTTGGGACATGTTTCCTTGTCTCCTAATTTTGGCTGCCTCCCTGTGTTTCTTTCTATGTGTTAGTCAGGGCTGCTATGTTTCCTGGTCTTAGTAGAGTGGTCCTATGTAGTAGGTATCCTGTGGGGCCCAGTGGTGCAGACTCCCTGGTCATCAAAGCCGAGTGCTCCAGGTGTGTTCCTTGTGTGTGCTCTCCTGTTGTAGTTGAGCCTTGGTTACTGTTTGCCCATCAATGGGAGGGATTGACCCATGGGCTCATTGGTTGTGAGAACTGACTGTGACTACAGTGGAGGAGCTGTGGTGCAAGGCTTGACCCTATAGAGCAGGGTTTGCTTTAGCGGGGCTCTGGTGCCTGCCCAGCCTGCCCTTGGGGTATGTCGTTCTTGGAGGCAGCTCGGTGATGAGTCCAAAGCTTGCTACTGAGTGTGTCAGCCTTAGGGCCTCCCGGGAGGGAACCCACCACAGGCAAGTTCAGCCACAGCCTGTGCCCTGCCTGGGGTCCCCTGGTATGAGCCACAAAGCAATCCACAGATGGCTGCCACCTGCACTGGGCTTGAACGTGTCTCTAGAGGCCATGCCACAAACCAAGGCCAGCTGTCACTCGTGCCAGACTTAGGGCTGCTCAGCCAGAGGTATGGTACCCACTGAAGTCAGATGCTGCTTGTTTGGGTTTTGTGAACCTTTGTGAGAGTTTAGAAAAATTTGCAGCTTGAGCTAAGACAGGTTGCAGTGGAAGTGGTTTGAGTGTGTCCAAAAGTTGGGTGATGGGAGTCTAAGAGAATCACTAGGGCAGAGCAGAGGAAAGGTGATAACCACTTTGATGGAGTTGCAGATGTGATGTCTGCCTGTGTCTGCACGCAGGGAGGAGGAAGTCTCCACAAAGAAACAATGGCTTCCAGTAGGTGCTCTGTTCAGGAGAAAGCCCCTCCAGCCCTCACCCTGCAGCTAGACAACTCAGTTCCTTCCCGTATGTCTCTGATGCCTTTTGAGCTGCTGCCCAGAGCTGGAGCTCAGAGTGAGCAAGCCCATCAGCAAGAAAGTCCACGTGTGAACCCTTTAAGAGGAGCGCCTAGAACTACAGCTGCCCTCTGGCTCACTCAGCCACAATCTCTGCTGGCTTTCACAGCCAGAAGTTATGGGGACTTCTCTCTCCGGCACTAGAGCCCTGGGCTGGGGAGGGGCTGGGACCCCTTGCTCCTCCTGCGGGAACCTCTGCAGCCAAGATATCCCTCCCAATTTTTAATGGTCACACGTTAATGGTCACATGTGGGTGTTGGACCAGCCTGCTCCGTGTCTCTGTCCCTCCTACCAGTCTTGAGATGGCATCTTCTGTATGTCTGTAGTTGTAGGACTTCAGTTCAGCTAGACTTCAGGCAATTCTCAATGATGGTTGTTCTGTAGTTTAGTTATAGTTGATGTGGTCCCGAGAGGAAGTGAGCATAGCATTGACCTACGCCACCATCTTGACTGGTGTGTCCAAGTCATTTTTTTTTAACGATTTATTTATTTTTTTAATTGGAGAAGGGGAACAGGACTTTATTGGGGAACAGTGTGTACTTCCAGGACTTTTTCCAAGTCAAGTTGTTGTCCTTTCAATCTTAGTTGTGGAGGGTGCAGCTCAGCTCCAGGTCCATTGCCGTTTCTAGTTGCAGGGGGTGCAACCCACCATCCCAGCCGGGAGTCGAACCGGCAACCTTGTGGTTGAGAGGATGTGCTCCAACAAACTGAGCCATCCGGGAGCTCAGCGGCAGCTCAGCTCAAGGTGCCTGTTCAATCTTAGTTGCAGGGGGCGGAGGCCACCATCTCTTGCGGGACTCAAGGAGTCGAACTGGCAACTTTATGGTTGAGAGCCCGCGCTCCAATCAACTGAGCCATCTGGCACTGGCCCATGTGGGAATCGAACCGGCAGCCTTCGATGTTAGGAACGTGGAGCTCCAACTGCCTGAGCCACTGGGCCGGCCCCTGATGTTTGCTTTTGTGTCTCGACTGGCCCATGAACTCATCTGGAATCATGATAATATTATAAAATAGAATGGGCAGAGATCCCCTGAATTGCGCTAGTCTACATGTGGTGAAACTGAGGCTGAGAGGGTTGGTGTGGCTTGCCTGTAGCAGTCAGGCAGTTCATAAGCTGCGGCTTGGAACAAAAGGAAGGCTTGTGGCGAGTTCTGACACGTTCCTTTTGTTTCCTTGGAACCAAAGTAGTGAGAATCAGAGCAGGCGGAGTCAGAGGGTGTCACTCTTATGAGGACCCACTTCTTGGTAGCTCCTTCCTGACCTTGCCCTTTGCTGTGTTAGTGGTACCCCAGTTCTGCCACAGCCCCAGAGCCTCTGTCATTTGCTCATTTATTAAGTATTTATTGAACATCGCCAAGGGCCAGGCTCTGTGCTAGACGTAGGGATGGCAAGTGAATAAGAAAGAAATGGCCCTGGTGTCCACACTGTCTTGAGGGAAGATGACAACAATTTAGTTGTACACACCAAAAAACAGCTACAGCTAAGAAGAGAGTAAAGGGTGCTATGGGAATACATAAGAGAGTAGCTGACCTATAGGCAACAGACACCGTGCCCCCGAGGAAGTGACACTTCAGCTAAGATCTGAAAGACAGGGAGCAAATAAGGAGGCAAAGAGTGAGGAGTGGGGAGGGAGGTTCTAGGCAGCGTGACACCACATGCCATGGTGGGGTCTGCAAGGAAGCCAGATGGCTGGATCACAGAGAATGGTGTGAGAGAGGGCTGTGGAGGATGGCCAATGAAAGATGCTCTCCTGCTTGTTATTCTTGTGTGTTATTTTGAGAACAATGGGAAAACATCTTGTTTTAGGAAGATCGTTCCAGCTTAGCTTGGAGAATGGATTGAAGGGACAGGAGTGCATTTGGGGAAAGTGGGTCCTCAGCTCCTGCGGAGAAAGCAGCCACAGACAGTGTAAACATGTTGACCAAGGCTGTCCTATCTATTCTCCGTTACCACCCACACCATCTCTAGCCCCTCTATTTGAGTTGTGATGACGGAGATTGTGGCTGTGCCCCATGATGCTAGCAGAGGCTCCTCCGTTCCTCAGACATGACCCTTATTCACATGGTGCAAAATGTAGGGCCAGGACCAGGGTGAGATTAATGAGGCTCCCAGAGAGCAAACCTGAATGAGACATGTGTCCTTGGCCTTCCTTGTGCAGCCCTAAGCGTGAGTTCTTTCTTACGTGTGGTATAAGGAGACGCCTCCTCCACTTCCCTCTAGTCTTGGCCCTGCCAACATGGTTTATACCCAGACTCACACTCTGTGGGCAGGAAGGGGAAAAGGAGGAGGGAAGGCGGGTTCCTTCCTAGTCAGAGCATGACCGGTGGTTAGACATATCCCTTCTCACACGTCCTGTTGGCCAGAATGGAGTCATTGGCTTGCATAGCTGCCAGGGAAGCTGCACATGTCATCTCAGCGCTGGGCAGCCGTGGGCCCACGTAATGTCCTGGAGTTCTGTTACTGCAGAAAAGAAAACACTGCTGCAGCACACAGGCGGAGTCCAGAGACTTCACAGCGTCATGCTCAGGGAAGAGAGGCGAGCTTTGAATTGGACAAGCTGGTTCACATCCCAGCCCTGGCAGCTCCTGACTCAATGGCCTTGAGCAAGTCATTTAAGTTCTAAACCTTGTCTCTTCAGTTGTAAGATGAGGATTGCAATACTTATTGCTCAGAGTACTAGGAAAAGTTGATTCTGGCTATTAGGTGTTGACCAGATTCCAAAGCACAGGCTGAAAGAGAACCAGAAGGTCACCTAGTCAGCTCCCTCACTTTAAACATGAGGACACTGGGGCTCAGAGAGAGATGGCTTGCCAAGATTTCTGTAAACAGAGGTTGGGGTGCTGGATCCCCAGCTCCAGGGCACCCCACTTTCCTGAGTGCCCAGTTTCTTGGCCAGTACTGCATGAAACAGCCCCATAAACCCATTTTGCAGGGCAGAATGGTCTCACAGATGGCATTCCTGTGGAAAATGAGTGGGTTTTCCACCCTTTTAGAGATACAGAGAGCAAACTGGGAGGTGTGGGGGTGGAGTGGCGGGGTGGACACTTGGAAACTTCTAGGCTCCCGCTGAATTCAGAGGTAAGTTTTTCTTCCTCCACCTCTCATCCCCTCTTCCCTTTCTGCCCCCCTCTACTCCCTTCCCCATTTGTCCTTGTCCTTCCCTTCCCCATTTGTCCTTGCTTCTTTCCCCCTCCTTTTTGTCTTCTCTGCTTCCATCTCCCCTCTCTTCCCTTCCTTCCTCCACCTTCCTCTTCCCTCTTCAGGATTCTCTCATACCTGCTTCTCTCTTCCTCCCTTCTGCCTCCTTGTGCTCTTTGTCCCTCCCTGGTATTGGTGACGCCTGAGGGATAGCTCATGATGCAAATCCCCCATTCAGTACCTTGAGCAAAAAGGGCCCCCTGACTTCTGTGCTGCAGCTCCCGGCCTGTTTGGAGGCTTGGTAAGCGGGGACTGCTCCTGCCACTGACTCCCCCCCCACAATATCCTGTGCCATACGGCTTGCTGCTCACAGGCCAAGGTCCACGTGCCCCTTCCCTGGGCAGCCCCTCCATTTCCCTCTCATCCCTTGTCCTCTCTCCATCCTTACCTCTATCCCAGAACCTCTCTGGTGAGGAGTTTGGCACAGGGAAACGAGATGGTGGAGGACTGAGGACTTTAATCCAGGCTCTATCCTGGGACCGCTTTGTGTTCTGTGAGTGAGTAAATACTGCAAATTGACTTTGGGTTTTGTTTTGCATGCAGCCTTCTGGGGCAGTGAACCTGATTTAATGAGATGGTCCCTCTCCCTTCATCCCTCCTTCCCCTTCTCATAGGTTTCTTCCTTCTCTTCTCCCTCCCTCCCCCCTCCTTCCCTCTTTCCTTTCTCTCCTTCCTTTCTCCTCTCTTTCCTTTCTCTCACTTCTAGTCCTCCCCACCCCTTCTCTCTTTCTGTCTTCTTCCCAGTAGATCAGCTTGCTTACCTTTTGGTTTTCTTTCTTCCCTTTCTTTTTAAAAATAATAGCAAACATTGTGTGGTGTGCACAGTGCTAAGCACCTTGAGTGTATTAACACATCCAACCCTCTTAAGAATCCTAGACAGGGGTAGTGTTAATGTGCCCATTTTGTGTATGAAGAAACTGAGACATAGGTTGCTCAAGTCACTTGTCGAGAGTCACACAGCCAGTAACTGACAGAGCTGGGATTTGGGCCCAGGCAGGCCTGCTTTCCCCGCCCTCGGCCCCACTGCTGCCCTCCAGCCATGTTGACAGAGCAGGCACGCCCCTCTAGGTTCTCCTACCTGTGGTCCCCTCCCGGTGGTTCTCCCCGGGGCACCTACACCATAACAATTTCTAGCCCCATCTTCTTTTTGCCCCTACCTTATGGGCCAGGATGGGGACCACAGTTGTCCTTGCATCAGCTCTCAGTGCTTTGGGCAGAGTGAGTGGCCCATTGGTAGAAATGAGAGAGGAGCCAAGGGAACCCAATACCTGCCAAGGCCTGGAGTGACAGAGATGACACATGAGGGTTAATCCCAGCGTGCTCCCTGAAGGCTAAGGCGAGGATTAGAGACCAGGAGCAGAGGGCAGAGGGTGTCAGCGCTGGTAGCTGCTCACCACGGTGGTGGTCGCTGTGCACTGTGGTCCGTCTGAGCTGAGCTGTGCTGTAAGTGTAAAACGTACACTGACTTCAAAACCTTGGTGGGGAAAAGAATGTAAAAGAACGCTAACTCATTAATAACTTTGTATTGATTATATGCTGAAATAACATTTTATACATGTTGGGTTAAATAAAATATACTAAAATGAACTCCAGCTGTTTCTCTGTACTTTCTTATTTATGGCTACCAGAAAAATTAAACATTATATGCATGGCTTGCATTTATGGCTTGTGTTATAATTCTATGGGATGGCATGGCTTAGAGTGTTTTGGGCTACAAGAAACCAAAAGACTGACTCAAGTGCTTTAAATAATAAGGAATTCATTATTTTACAAAAGTAGGAGTCTGGATAGAGGGGTCTCCAGTTGGTTAATTCAGCAGCTTATTGCATCAGCAAGACCCAGCTTGTTTTCATCTTTCTGCTTTGCCACCCTCAGCATGTCGAGTGCCTCCCTCTCATGGTCACAAAGTGACTGCCGTAGTTCCAGGAAGCTAATGTAGACATGACAGCAGCCAGTGGAAGAAGCGGAAGGGGCTCTTCCTGCATCTTTCTCTCTGTTTACCTGGCCCTAGCAGCACACTTCCCCATCACTGGCCTGAACTGAGCCCTAGGCCCATGCTTGCCCTGACCCCTCAAAGACTGACCCACCATGAACAACTCAGGGAGGGAGAGCACAGTCCACCCCTTCCTGTTAGTGCTCAGACCTGCCTCAGGGAGCAGCTGCCCTTTGGGAGGAAGGTGAAGAGCAGAAGGTGAGCTGTGAGCCAGGGAAAGGGGGCTAGGGTTGGAAGAGGCCTCGCAGCGTCTTCTTCACTAAGACTGTGTGGGCATTTGGGAAGCATCTCACTGCCTCTGCCAGGCTGAATGTCTCCTTTTGAAGGCAGCCAGGGGTAGGGTGTTTATATGGATGACTCAAGGGCACTTCTGGCATAAGAAGAAGTATACATGTTGGGTCTTTGTCCCAGGTTCCTGGCACACAGCTCCTAATACCCTTTGAATCTCCAGAGTGGCGTCTTTTCTATGCTATGATACAACTGTGGTTGGGGGCCCCAAGGTAGCTTCAGGATGGGGGTTGGTAGCCAGCAAGACCAAGGTAGGATTACAGAGCTGTAACTTTCAGCCCCACCCCAATCTCCAGGGAGAAGAGATGAGCTGGAGAATGAGTTCCATCACCAACAATTTAACCAATCATGCCTATGGAAACCTCGTAAATACCCCTGCACTTCAGGGTTTGGAGAGCTTCTGAGTTGGTGAACACATCTGACTGCTGGGCGGGAAGTGTGACTGACCCAGAGAGGGCATGGGAGTGCTGTGCCCTGTCAGCCTCTTCCACCTGGCTGTTCCTGAGGTGCATTCTTCGTAATAAACTGGCAATAGCAAAGGCTTTCCTGAGTTCTGTGAGCTGTTCTGACCAATCATCAAACCGGAAGAGGGAGCGACAGAACCCCCTGAATTCAGAGCTGGTCAATCAGAAACACCGGTGACAACTAGAGCCTTATGACTGACCTGAGTGGGGACAGTCTTGTGGGACTGAGCCCTGAGCCTGCGGGATCTGACACTAACTCCAGACAGAAAGTGTCAGAACTGAACGGAGTTGTAGGACACCCAGCTGGGCTGGGAGAGCTGGGGAAGTGGTGTGGTGTGTGGGCGTAGGTGTTGTGGGTAAAACCTGCACACAGCATTTCTGTTGCTTCCATGTGCCCAGCTTCTTCTCCTTTTTGAAAGGAAAAGGTCCCTCTCCCTCTTGGCAGGGCTGCCAATGACACTCTCAGAGATGGCATGTGGCCCACAGCTGCCAGTTAGAGTACCCAATCCGCCAAAAGAGTGCTTCTATCTTAAAAGATCACATGGGAGCTCCCAGGGCCTCAGTGTGAGCTAGTGGGGAGAGCCTGACTCTAACGTGTTCCGTCTCCATCACGGGAGCTGTGATTTGTGGAGATAATCCGGAAGCCTGCCAGCAGCTACTGGAGTAGATTAACTTCTCAATAAATTTGTGATGACTGAACTTCTTTTTAAAGTCCATCTTGCAGGGAGCTGGAGGCCTGGACCAAAAATTTACCTGATCTGTGGCCCCTCTTTGTATCCTTGCAAGTCTCAGGTTTATGTAAGAGAAAATCAAACAAAAATAAAACAGAGCCTGGATTTTGAGAAGTTTTGAGCTTTCAGTTTTGTTGTCTGCTCAGGACTTGCTAGTTTGGGAGACAAAGGCAGACTGAAGCTCTGGGAAGCAGCTGAATGTTGTGTTGGTCTCAGAACCTGACGGCCTGGGTTCCAATCCTGGTTTTTCCACTTGCTAGCTGGGGCCCCTGCGCAGTTTTGTGCATTAGTTTCCTCTTCTGTAAAATGGGGATGATAAGACAGGAGCCTGTCTTAGAAAGTAGCTGTGAGAATTAAACAAGTTCATAAATATTTAGTGCTTAGAACAATACCTGGCCCACAGTACCTCTGACTCAGATCTGTGACATTAGGTCGCTCCCTAACCTTTGCCTTGTGCCTGGGTTTCTAAACTCAGGCATGGTGGCAACGGTTAAATGAAGTCATGTGTGAAAACCATCTGGCATGTGGTAGGTGCTGGTGAGGGGCCCAGAGTTTCTCACCCCAAAATATGCCTTTTGGGATACTGATGGTTCAAGATGGTTATTTTTAAGAGACAAAAGACTCAGAAGGACCCTTTGCCCCTCCCCCCGCCCTGCCTGAAGGATCAGGTACGAGAACCTGCTTCAGGAAGGCAGCCTTAGCATATTCACCTCAGCTCACATGAATTAAGTGTGGCCGACAGGGAGCATCCAAGCAAGTGTGTGTGTCCCATTCCCCTCCGTGTCCCATTGTTTCTGGGTGTCCCTGCAGGAATTTGTTTACACGTTTGCTCATTCTTGTCTACCTGAACTGCCTACTTTCTCTTTGAAATCCCAGACCCCTGCGCCCTCTCCTTAGTCCACAATGGCATACAAGCCTCAACTGTCCCATGAGTCCTCGAGTCTCATATTCTTTTGGAAACCCCGTATGTACATACAAAATGTTAGGTCATTTCCTCCTGTTAGTCTGCCTCACGTTAATTTTCTTAGTCCAGTCAGAAGTTAGAAAGGTGGGAGGAAAATTATCTTTCCGCCCCACACTGAGTGAAATGGATAAAGGCGAGAGTGGAGGAATCGCCACGGTGAGAATTAGGGCTCTGAGGCAGCACAGCCACCTCGCCATGGCCTTATTTAAGCACTTTTACAAAGCAGTCCCATCTCTTTTCCAACTCACTTCTCTTTTCTCTCAGACAACGGGCTTCTTGCTTAAAGTGCATTGACTGAGTGTTCACGTGACAGCATTCCATTAAAAATCTCTTTGCATAGCTGTAATGCAATGAGAGACATTTGTGGAAGCTTTGGTGGGGAGGCAGATTGTGAAAAGAAGAAGAAACAAAGTGCTTTTATTCCTGTTGAATGAAAAAAATACTTCCAAGTCTCGGATGTCAAATTGTTTCCTCACTTTCTACACCAGCAATTTGCCAGAGACCCTGGCAATGAACCATTCCCTCTGACTAATTGTCCTGGTAGAGATGTCTTCTATTTGACTTGCATTTAAATTGTGGATCACATCAAGAGGAAAGGCATTGATCTGCGACAGTTTGTGCTTTCCTATCTTAGAGCATCTGCTCTGGGTGAAGGGATCAGTCTTCCTTCAATTCAGGGGCTCTCTTGGAGGCACAGAGGCAGGGAAGGAAATTTCCTCTGGCTGGTCCTTTGGGGGAAGCTGTTTCTCTGGAAACGTTCCTGCTTCCACCTGCACCCAACCTGCTCTCCTGGTGGGAGAAATGCGCACTCTTTCTGCTTAAAATGAACCAGAACATGGGAGATTTGTGGCTTGAAGCCACCTATAGCTGTGTTCCCTTAGCCATGTTGCTTTCCCACTCTGGTTTCCATATTTTATAAGAAAGAGCATCAGAAACTCGGATAATGCAAAAGCATGACTACCAATCCTTTGAATGCCATCGCAGAGCACTAGCCAACAGTCCCGCCCAAAGGTTTTCTAATTCCTTAGGGCACAGGCTAAATCTGCTGCCACCTGCTTTTGTACATAAAGTTCTGTTGGCACACAGCTATGTCCATTCACTTACATATTGTCTATGCTGCTTTCACACTATGACAAAGCAGAGTAGAGTCATTGTGACAGAGACCATATGGCCCACAACACTGAAATTATTTACTGTCTGCCCCTTTATAGAGCAGGTTAGCTCACCTCTGTTCTATGGGAACAGTGTTGTTTGATTTATGACTTACTAGTGATTCGGGCCCAGACTCTGGAAAGTGTGATGCTAATTTGAGGAAGATTGATAACTTGCAAATGATTTTGGTACAGTAGTCATGAAAATGATTTCTGTCCAGTATAAAAGGTACCCCCAACGAATATGACTATTGATCTGTAGGACATTCATCATTTCCAGGTCTAAACCCGCAGTCTTATTCCAGCTCTCTCATCCTGCTGGTTGTCCAACTAAATAGGTTAGAGAAATCCTCGCCACGTGCTTGTTTTCTATTTGTGTGAGGGTCATCTTCCTCACCTTTTGGAATTATTATTTGATGCGCACAATGAGGGCATCGGACAAGGTCAGCAGTTAACAAACTGTGCTCCGGGTCACTGCAGGCATCTCAGAAGTCCCTGAATGGGCTCTGAAGAGATAAGGGAGGAGAGAAGTCAGGCTCTCCTGCTGCTTCACCAGCTAGAGGAATTTCATTTTATAAACCTGCCTTATATTTTGAGTCATCAAACATAACATTCCATGAAATAAGAGAAAGCGTTTTCACACACACACACACGCACACACACACATATTCACACACCAGTGTTGCAAGCACTGGGTGAGGTGATGGGAAGCTTTCAAGTTCCTGAGAACTGTGTGCGAGGCAGCAGGGCTGCACTGCCCTGGTAGCTGCCGGGCCATGCTTCCCTGGGCCGGCTTTGTGCCAGGCTCCCGGGCTACCTGGGCCACTGCAATGAGCTGTGTTTATGCTCTTTCAGAGGAGACCAGGACTCCAGAGACTCCACTTGAAAACCAACAATTCCACCAGATATTAACAAGAAAAAAGTGTGCCTTTCTTTCCTAATTGTGTTTCTTTTTTTAAAAAATTTATTTATTGGGGTGACAATTGTTAGTGAAATTACATAGATTTCAGGTGTACAATTCTATATTACATCATCTATGAATCCCACTGTGTGTTCACCACCCAGAGTCAGTTCTCCTTTCATCACCATATATTTGATCCCCCTTACCCTCATCTCCCACCCCCCACCCCCTTATCTTCTGGTAACCACTAAACTATTGTGTCTATGAGTTTTTGTTTCTCATTTGTTTGTCTTGTTCTTTTGTTGTTTTTGGTTTATATACCACATATCAGTGAAATCATAGGGTTCTCTGCTTTTTCTGTCTGACTTATTTCGCTTAGCATTATACTCTCAAGATCCATCCATGTTGTCACAAATGGTCCTATATCATCTTTCCTTAACGCCAAATAGTATTCCATTGTGTATATATACCACAACTTCTTTATCCATTCATCTATCGAAGGACATTTTGGTTGTTTCCATGTCTTGGCCACCGTAAACAAAGCTGCAATGAACATTGGAGCACATGTGTCTTTATGGATAAATGTTTTCAGATTTTTTGGGTAGATACTCAGGAGAGGGATTGCTGGGTCATATGGTAATTCTATTCTTAATTTTTTGAGGAACCTCCACACTGCCTTCCATAGCGGCTGCACCAGTCTGCATTCCCACCAACAGTGGATGAGGGTTCCTTTTTCTCCACAGCCTTTCCAACACTTGTTACTATTTGTCTTGTTGATGAAAGCCATTCTGACTGGGGTGAGGTGATATCTCATTGTGATTTTTATTTGCATTTCTCTGATGATTAGCAATGTTGAGCATTTTTTCATATGTCTATTTGCCATTTGTATGTCCTCTTTGGAGAAATGTCTCTTCAGGTCCTCTGCCCATTTTTCAATTGGGTTGTTTGTTTTTTTGTTGTTGAGCTTCATGAGTTCCTTGTATATTTTGGATATTAGCCCCTTACCTGAGGCACTGTTTGCAAAAATCTTCTCCCATTCAGTCGGTTGCCTCTTTATTTTGTCGATGGTTTCTTTTGCTGTGCAGAAGCTTTTAAGTTTCATATAGTCCCATTCGTTTATTTTAGTTTTTACTTCCATTGCCTTTGGAGTCAAATTCATAAAATGCTCTTTGAACCCAAGGTCCATAAGTTTAGTACCTATGTTTTCGTCTATGCAGTTTATTGTGTCAGGTTTTATGCTTAAGTCTTTGATCCATTTTGAATTATTTTGGTACATGGTGACAGATAGCAGTCCAGTTTCATTCTTCTGCATGTGGCTTTCCAATTCTCCCAGCACCATTTATTGAAGAGGCTGTCTTTTCTCCATTGTATGTTTTTAGCTTCTTTGTCAAAAATTGTCTGTCCATATTTATGTGGTTTTATTTCTGGGTCCTTAATTCTATTCCATTGGTCTATGTGTCTGTTTTTATGCCAATACCATGCTGTTTTGATTATTGTAGCCCTGTAGTACAAGCTAAAGTCAGGCAGTGTGATACCTCCAGCATTGTTCTTTTTTCTTCAGATTGCTTTGGCTCTTCAGGGTCTTTTGTGGTTCCAAACAAATCTGATGATTTTTTTGTTCTATTTCTTTAAAAAATGCCATTGGGATTTTGATGGGGATTGCATTAAATCTGTATATTGCTTTGGGTAATATGGCCATTTTAACTATGTTGATTCTTCCAATCCATGAGCCCGTAATCTCTTTCCATTTCTTTGTGTCTTCTTCAATTTCTCTCAAAAATGTCTTATAGTTTTCAGCATATAAATCCTTCACATCCTTGGTTAAGTTTATTCCTAGGTATTTTATTCTTTTTGCTGCAATTGCAAAGGGGATTGTTTTTTGTGTTTCTTTTTCTGTGATTTCATTGTTAGTATATAGGCATGCAATGGACTTTTGTACGTTGATTTTGTAGCCAGCAACTTTACTGTATTCGTTGATTGTTTCTAACAGCTTTTTGGTGGAGTTTTTAGGGTTTTCTATATATAGCATCATGTCATCTGCAAAGAGTGATAACTTAAATTCTCCATTCCCAATTTGGATGCCTTTTATTTCTTTTTCTTGCCTGATTGCTCTGGCAAGGACTTCCAACACTATGTTGAAAAGCAGAGGTGATAGGGAACAGCCCTGTCGTGTTCCTGAACGTAGAGCAAAGGGCTTCAGTTTTTCACCATTAATTATGAGATTAGCTGAGGGCTTGTCATATATGGCCCTTATTATGTTAAGGCATTTTCCTTCTATACCTATTTTATTAAGTGTTTTAATCATAAATAGATGTTGTATCTTGTCTATTGCTTTTTCTGCATCCATTGATATAGTCATATGATTTTTGTCCTTTATTTTGTTATGTGATGTACCACATTGATGGATTAGTGTATGTTGAACTATCATTTTGCCCCTGGTATGAACCCCACTGGGTCGTGATGAATAATCTTTTTAATGCATTGTTGCATTTGATTTGCTAGAATTCTGTTTAGGATTTTTGCATCTGTATTCATCAGAGATATTGGCCTGTATTTTTCTTTTTTGTGTTGTCTTAACCAGGTTTTGGTATCAGGGTAATGTTGGCCTCATTTAGTTCTGCTCTGATTTTTATTATTTCCTTTCTTCTGCTGACCTTGGGTTTCGTTTGTTTTTCTTTATCTAGTTCTTTAAGGTGTAACATGAGGTTGTTTATTTGGGATTTTTCTTGTTTCTTGAGATAGGCCGGTAATGATATAAATTTCCCTCTTAAAACTGCTTTCGCTGCATCCAAATAATTTTGGTAGGATGTATTTTCATTGTCATTTGTTTCTATGTATCTTTTTTTTTTTTATTAATTTTATTGGGGTGACAATTGTTAGTAAATTTACATAGATTTCAGGTGTACAATTCTGTATTACATCGTCTATAAATCCCATTGTGTGTTCACCACCCAGAGTCAGTTCTCCTTCCATCACCATATATTTGATCCCCTTTACCCTCATCACCCACCCCCCACCCCCTTACCCTCTGGTAACCACTAAATTATTGTCTGTGTCTATGAGTTTTTGTTTCTCATTTGTTTGTCTTGTTCTTTTTGGTTTATATACCACATATCAGTGAAATCATAGGGTTCTCTGCTTTTTCTGTCTGACTTATTTCACTTAGCATTATTCTCTCGAGATCCATCCATGTTGTCACAAATGCTCCTATATCATCTTTCCTTAACGCCGAATAGTATTCCATTGTGTATATATACCACAACTTCTTTATCCATTCATCTATCGAAGGACATTTTGGTTGTTTCCATGTCTTGGCCACCGTAAACAAAGCTGCAATGAACATTGGCGTACACGTGTCTCTATAGAGAAATGCTTTTATATTTTTGGGGTAGATACCCAGGAGAGCGATTGCTGGGTCATATGGTAATTCTATTCGTAATTTCTTGAACCTCCACACTGCCTTCCATAGCGGCTGCACCAGTCTGCATTCCCACCAACAGTGTATGAGAGTTCCTTTTTCTCCACAGCCTCTCCAACACGTGTTACTATTTGTTTTGTTGATGAAAGCCATTCTGACTGGGGTGAGGTGATATCTCATTGTGGTTTTCATTTGCATTTCTCTGATGATTAGCGATGTTGAGCATTTTTTCATATGTCTATTTGCCATTTGTATATCCTCTTTGGAGAAATGTCTCTTCAGGTCCTCTGTCCATTTTTCAATTGGGTTGTTTGTTTTTTTGTTGTTGAGTTTCATGAGTTCCTTGTATATTTTGGATATTAGCCCCTTATCAGAGGAACTGTTTGCGAAAATCTTCTCCCATTCAGTTGGTTGCCTCATTATTTTGTCAATAGTTTCTTTTGCTGTGCAGAAGCTTTTCAGTTTCATATAATCCCATTTGTTTATTTTAGTTTTTACTTCCATTGCCTTTGGAGTCAAATTCATAAAATGCTCTTTGAACCCAAGGTCCATAAGTTTAGTACCTATGTTTTCTTCAATGCAGTTTATTGTGTCAGGTCTTATGCTTAAGTCTTTGATCCATTTTGAATTAATTTTGGTACATGGTGACAGATAGCAGTCCAGTTTCATTCTTTTGCACGTAGCTATCCAATTCTGCCAGTACCATTTATTGAAGAGGCTGTCTTTCCTCCATTGTATGTTTTTAGCTTCTTTGTCAAAAATTGTCTGTCCATATTTATGTGGTTTTATTTCTGGGTTCTCAATTCTATTCCATTGGTCTATGTGTCTGTTTTTCCGCCAATACCAAGCTGTTTTGATTATTGTAGCCCTGTAGTACAAGCAAAAATCAGGGAGTGTGATACCTCCAGTATTGTTCTTTTTTTTTAATATTGCTTTGGCTTTTCGGGGTCTTTTGTGGTTCCAAACAAATCTGATGATTTTTTGTTCTATTTCTTTAAAAAATGCCATTGGGATTTTAATGGGGATTGCATTAAATCTGTATATGGCTTTGGGTAATATGGCCATTTTAACTATGTTGATTCTTCCAATCCATGAGCACGGAATGTCTTTCCATTTCTTTGTGTCTTTTTCAATTTCTTTCAAAAATGTCTTATAGTTTTCAGCATATAAATCCTTCACATCCTTGGTTAAGTTTATTCCTAGGTATTTTATTCTTTTTGCTGCAACTACAAAAGGAATTGTTTTTTTTTATCTCTTTTTCTGAGATTTCATTGTTGGTATAAAGGAAAGCAATGGACTTTTGTACGTTGATTTTGTAGCCAGCAACTTTACTGTATTCATTGATTGTTTCTAATAGCTTTTTGGTGGAGTCTTTAGGGTTTTCTATATATAGCATCATGTCATCTGCAAAGAGTGACAATTTAACTTCTTCATTCCCAATTTGGATGCCTTTTATTTCTTTCTCTTGCCTGATAGCTCTGGCGAGGACTTCCAACACTATGTTGAAAAGCAGAGGTGATAGGGGACAACCTTGTCGTGTTCCTGAACATAGAGCAAAGGGCTTCAGCTTTTCACCATTAATTATGAGATTAGCTGAGGGCTTGTCGTATATGGCCTTTATTATGTTGAGGTATTTTCCTTCTATACCAATTTTAGTAAGTGTTTTAATCATAAATGGATGTTGTATCTTATCAAATGCTTTTTCTGCATCAATTGATAGAATCATATGATTTTTGTCCTTTATTTTGTTTATGTGATGTATCACATTGATGGATTTGCGAATGTTGAACCATCCTTGTGCCCCGGGAATGAACCCCACTTGGTCGTGATGAATAATCTTTTTAATGCATTGTTGTATTCGATTTGCTAGAATTTTGTTTAGGATTTTAGCATCTGTATTCATCAGAGATATAGGTCTGTAGTTTTCTTTTTTTGTTTTGTCCTTACCAGGTTTTGGTATCAGGGTAATGTTGGCCTCATAAAATGAGTTAGGGAGTACTGACTCTTCTTCAATTTTTTGGAAGAGTTTGAGCAGGATTGGTATTAGATCCTCTTTGAAGGTTTGGTAGAATTCAGTGGTGAAGCCATCTGGTCCAGGACTTTTGATTTTGGGAAGGTTTTTGATGACTGATTCAATTTCGTTACTGGTGATCGGCCTGTTAAGATTTTCCAGTTCTTCATGATTCAGCCTTGGAAGGCTATATGTTTCTAAGAACTTGTCCATTTCTTCTAAGTTATTAAATTTGGTGGCACATAGTCCTTCATAGTATTCTTGGATAATCCTTTGTATTTCTGTGGTGTCCGTGATAACTTCCCCTTTTTCATTTCTGATTTTGTTTATTAGTGTCTTCTCTCTTTTTATCTTAGTTAGTCTAGCCAAGGGTTTGTCAATTTTGTTAATCTTTTCAAAGAACCAGCTCTTTGTCACATTAATTTTTTCTATTGTCTTTTTGTTCTCTATTTCATTTAGTTCTGCTCTGATTTTTGTTATTTCCTTTCTTCTGCTGACTTTGGGTTTCGCTTGTTCTTCTTTTTCTAGTTTTTTAAGGTGTAACATGAGGTTATTTATTTGGGATTTTTCTTGTTTCTTGAGATAGGCCTGTAATGATATAAATTTCCCTCTTAAAACTGCTTTCGCGGCATCCCAAGAATTTTGGTAGGATGTATTTTCATTGTCATTTGTTTCTATGTATCTTTTGAGCTCTCCTCTAATTTCTTCTTTGACCCAGTCGTTCTTTAAAAGTATGTTGTTTAATCTCCATGTATTTGTGTTTTTTCCTGCTTTCTTTTTGCAGTTGATATCCAATTTCAAAGCTTTGTGATCAGAGAATATGCTTGGTATGATTTCAATCTTCTTAAATTTGCTGAGGCTTATTGTATGTCCCAATATATGGTCTATCCTTGAGAATGTTCCATGTACAATAGAAAAGAATGTATAGTCTGATGTTTTAGGATGAAGTGCACTATATATGTGTCAATGATGTCCATTTCATCTAATGTGTCATTTAGGGCTGCTATTTCGTTATTTATTTTCTGTTTGGATGATATATCCATAGCTGTCAATCATGTATTTAAGTCCCCTAGTATAATTGTATTTTGGTCAATTTCTCCCTTTAGTTCTGTTAGTAGTTGCTTGGTATATTTCAGTGCTCCCTGATTGGGGGCATAAGTATTGATGACTGTTATGTCTTCTTGTTGTATAGTCCCCTTTACCATTATGAAATGTCCATCTTTGTCTCTTGTTATCTTTTTCACCCTGAAGTCTGTTTCATCGAAAATCATTATGGCTACACCTGATTTTCTCTGGGTACCATTTGCTTGGAGTGTCAATTTCCATCCTTTCACTTTGAGTCTATGCTTGTCCTTGTAGCTGAGATGTGTCTCTTGTAGACAGCATATGGTTGGGTTTACTTTTTTGATCCAATCTGCTACTCTGTGTCTCTTTATTGGTGAGTTCAGTCCACTTACATTTAGGGTGATTATTGATATGTGAGGATTTCCTGTCATTCTATCTTTAGTTTTCTGGTAAGGATGTGTTTCCATAGTTTCTTTGCCTTTTTGTTGTTGTCTATTATTTCTGTGTGGTGGTATTCTATGATGTTTCCCTCTGTTTCTTCTTTTGTTACAGTATATATTTCAGATTTGGATGTTTTTTGAGTGGTTACCCTTAAGTTTATGTAAAAGAAAGTTTGATATTTAGAGAATTCCACTTTCTTCAGCACGCTTACATTCTCTATTCCCATATTCCAGTTCAGGCCTTTACTCTCCCCCTTTTTATGTTTTGGTTGCCAAAAGTTGTCCCTTTTGATGGTGGTCTAATAGCCTCCTTTAGTATTTCTTGTAGTGCAGGTTGTGTATTAGAGAATTCCCTGAGCTTCTGGATGTCTGGAAAGGTCTTTATTCCTCCTTCATATCTAAAGGAGATCTTTGCTGGATATATTATTCTTGGCTCATAATTTCTTTCTCTCAATAGTTTGAATGTTTGGTTCCATTCCCTCCTAGCTTGTAGAGTTTCTGCTGAAAAATCTGATGATAATCTAAAGGGCTTTCCTTTGTAAGTTACCGTCTTCTTTTCCCAGGCTGCCTTGAGGATTCTTTCTTTGTCATTGATTTTAGACAGCTTCAATACAATGTGCCTTGGTGAAGGCCTGTTGGGATTGAGGTAATTAGGTGTTCTATTTGCTTCTTGGTTTCGAGCATCCAGTTCTGTCCACAAGTTTGGGAAGTTCTCATCGACGATTTGTTTGAATATATTCTCTGTTCCCTTCCCTCTTTCTTCTCCTTCTGGTATGCCCATTATTCATATATTGCTCTTTCTGATGGAGTCAGAAAGTTCTTGTAGAGTTCTTTCATTTCTTTTAAGTCTCAAGTCTCTTTCTTCTTCCCTCTGTGTAAATTCCAGGTTCCTATCTTTGATGTCACTGATTCTTTCCTCCATCTGGTCAACTCTACTACCTAAGCTGGATATTTTATTGTTAATTTCTTCTATTGAGTTCTTAATCTCCAGAAATTCTATTTGGTTCTTTTTCAAAATTTCAATCTCTTTTGTAAAATGCTCATGGTGTTCTTTGATTGTGTTTCTGAGTTCATTAAACTGCCTTTCTGTGTTTTCTTGCATCTTGTTCAGTTTTTTCAGAATTGCAATCTTGAATTCTCTGTCATTTAAATCACAAAGGTCCATATCTCTAAGTTCCTTTTCTGGAGACTTTTCACTTTCTTTCTGAGCTGTCTTGTTGCCTTGGTTATTCATGGCAATCACTGATTTACTATTTCTCTTCCTAGACATCTACAGGAGTGTCTTCTGCAACAGGTTGATAGGTATGCGAAGAGCTTTTGAAGTTCCAAAGCTCTTTCTGTACCAGATTCAGAGCCCGTATGTTTCACCAGTTCTGTTTACTCCTGCAGGGATCCGCCCAGATAGGTGGGGTCAGGGGCGGGGTGAGTTGTGAGAGGTGGCCCAGAGCAATGGCGACCACCACCACCACAGCCAGTCCTGCTTCCACAGGAACTAGTTGCCGGAACTAGTTGAGCTGAGAGTCTGTATCTGCGGTCCACAGTTCTCAGAGCAGCAAATATTCTGTCCTTTGATCCGACACTGCTACTTTATCGCTTCTAGCACCGGGCAGGTGGGGGCGGGGCAAGCTCTGGAGGGTAGGGAGGGGCGGCTAGTCTCCCTGCCTAAGGCTTCCATTCTCTGCTCGGCAGTCAGGGCTTAAACCACGGATTTCAGCCCTCTTTCCTCAGTCTTTGCTCCGAGGTCTGCCGTGAGCGAGCGTTGAGTTCAGCCGTGCTATTTGCTGCCCCCTCAGCCCTGTGGGCCGTAAGCGGAGCCCTAGCAGTCCGAGTCCTTCCCTCTCCCGCAGCTGCGGTAGTTCCGGGAGCAGCGGGCTCCGAGCACTGAGCTAGGTCTGTGTCCTGCGCCCGCGCGGCTCCGTCTCCGCACTTCTCCTCTCCCTCCTCCCCCGCTCGCGCGATTCACCCACCTGGAGGTGAATTCAGTAGTCGGCCTCTTCCTCTTGCCTGTCTGCTGTGCAAGGAGTCCTTTGTGGAGTTATTGTTGTCCGATTCGTTGTAAATTCCAGGGGAGTGTTACAGAGGCTCACCTCACGCCGCCATTTTTTTCCAACTCATAAGTTGCTTTTTCCCCGTTTCTTCTTGAGTTAGCCTTTGGAGGTTGTCTGCTTCTAGAAAATTGTCCATTTCTTCCAGATTGTCAAATTTCTTGATATATAGTTGCTCATAGTAATTCCTTAATTTTTCTTTTTTTTATTTCTGCAGTGTCTGTTGTCACTTCTCTTTCATTTCTGATTTTATTAATTTGGGTCCTCTTTTTCTCTCTTTCTCTTTTTCTCTTTTTCTCTTTCTCTTTCTCTCTCTCTCTCTGTCTTTTTTTGTGTGTGTGACTCTTGCTAAAGATTTGTCAATTTTGTTTATCTTCTCTAAAAACCAACTCGTGGATTTGTTGATCTTTTGTATTGTTTTTCTGGTCTCTATTTCATTTATTTCTGCTCTGATCTTTATAATCTCCTTCCTTGTATTCCCTTTGGGCTTATTTTGCAGTTCTTTATCCAGATCCCTTAAGTGTGAAGAGAAACTGTGGATTACTGATTTTTCTTGTTTCTTTAGGTAGGACGGCAATGCTATGAATTTCCCTCTTAGGACTGCTTTCGCGGCATCCAATAGATTTTGAGTCATTGTGTTTTCATTTTCGTTTGTCTCGAGATTTCTTTTGATTCTTCTTTGATCTCATGGTTGACCCATTCGTTATTTAGTAACATGTTATTCAGCCTCCATGAATTGGTGTGTCTTCCAGTTTTTTTCCTGTAGTTCATTTCTATTTTCACAGCAGTGTGGTCAGAGAAGAGCCTTGGTATGATTTAAATTTTCTTAAGTTTATCAAGACTTGTTTTGTGGCCTAACATATAGTCTATCTTGGAAAATGTTCCATGTGCGCTTGAGAAGAACGTGTATTCTGTACCTTTGGGGTGAAATGCTCTGAAAATGTCGATTAAATCTAAGTGGTCCAATGTGTCATTTAAGGCTGTTGTTTCTATATTGATTTTCTGTCTGGAAGACCTGTCCCTAGTTGTCAGAGGTGTGTTGAAGTCCCCTACTATGATAGTGTTACTGTTGATCTCTGTCTTTATGTCAGTCAGTATCTGTTTTATATATTTAGGTGCTCCTATGTTGGGTGCGTAGATGTTTACTAGGGTTATGTCCTCTTGTTGGATCGATCCCTTTATTATTATATAGTGCCCATCTTTGTCTTTTACTATATTCTACATTTTGAAGTCTATTTTGTCAGATATAAGTATTGCAACTCCAGCTTTTTTCTCGTTTCCATTTGTCTGAAATATCTTACTCCAACCCTTCATTTTCAGCCTGTGTGTCTTTTGATCTGAGGTGAGTCTCTTGTATACAGCATATACAAGGGTCTTGCTTTCTTATCCAATCAGCACCCTGTGTCTCTTGATTGGAGCATTTAATCCATTTACATTTAAAGTGATTATTGATAGGTACTTAGTTATTGTTATTTTTAAAATTTGCAGTTAGATTGTTTTCATATTTCTTCTCTGTACAGAAGCCCTTTTAATATTTCTTGCAATGCTGGCTTTGTGGTAATAAATTCCTTTAGCTTATTGTTTTCTGGGAAGCTCTTTATCTCTCCTTCAATTTTAATTGATAGCCTTGCTGGATAAAGCAATCTAGGTTATAGGCCTTTGTTTTCCATCACTTTGAATGTTTCCTGCCACTCCCTCCTGGCCTGCAATGTTTTTATAGAAAAGTCATTTGATAATCTTATAGGAGTTCCCTTGTATGTAACCTGCTATCTTTCTCTTGCTGCTTTTAGGATTCTCTCTTTGTCTTTAACCTTTGCCTTTTTAACTATAATGTGTCTTGGTGTGGACCTGGTTGGGTTTATCCTGGTTGGAACTCTGCACTTCCTGGGCTTGTATGTTGGTTTCCTTCACCGGGATAGAGAAGTTTTTGGACATTACTACTTCAAATATATATTTTATCCCTTGCCCCCACTCTTCGCCTTCTGGTATTCCTATGATGCACATGTTGTTGCACTTGATGTTATCCCAGAGGTCTCTTAAACCATTTTCATTGTTTTTTATTCTTTTTTTCTTTCTGTTGTTCTGTTTGGGTGATCTCTGCTAACTTGTCTTCTAAGTCGCTGATTCGATCCTCTGCTTCATCTAACCTGCTGGTAATTCCTTCAAGCGAGTTCTTTATTTCAGTAATTGTGTTCTTTCGTTCTAACTGGTTGTTCATTACGATTTCTCTATCCTTCTTTATATTGTCACTCAGCTTCTTAAACATTCTTATCATCAGAACATTCTGAACTCTCTCTGATAGGTTGGTTACCTCTGTTTCATTTGGTTCCAATTCTGGAGGTTTCTTCTGTTCTTTTATTTGGGACAAGTTTCTTTGTTTCCCCATTCTGGCTGACTCTCTGTGTTTGCTTTGATGTATTAGGTAGATCCCCTAGAGTTCTTAGTTCTTGCTGGGTTATCTTATGTAGTATGTGTCCTTTATATTTGACTTGTACTACTTCATTCTTCTCCTCTGCGTGTGCTCTAACAGTGACTCTTGTGTTGTGTATATTGTCCTGTTAAAGTTGATCTTTAATTGCTTTTAGCCTGTGAGTAGATGAGATTGACTCCTAGGCTGACTCTTTGTGAGACTTGGCTCTGCCCCCAGCAGGATGTTCTGCTGCGTGAGGGTTGACCGCTTAAATGAAGCTTGGCCTCTATGGGCTCTTGTGCCTGTAGAGAATTCCCTCTGGGTGTATCACTTGTAGGTCAAACCCGGTAATGCTCTGGTTTGGTCTGGAGTTGGCCTCTAGGTGTGTTGAATCTTGTGCCTCTTGAGCTGGGCTCTGGTGTAGGCCAATTTCAGAACAAAGCAAATCACCAAGCACAACAACAACAACAACAACAAAGAGAAACTGAAATACATTCACATGTAAACACAACTGATAACCCACTCTCAACACAAGCAAAAATATCAAAGATATAAAAACAAAACAAAACAAGAAAAGCAGTGCCAGTCTTGGCTTAAGCCCACCAAGTAATCACCTCTGCTGTACAAAGAGTCCTCCGCATTTTGTGCAGGCAGAGCCGGTCATCTGGTGCCCAGAGTGACCTTGAGACTGCAGATTTAGATGAGTGGGGCCATGGTGTCTGGATGGTAGTTTTTACAAAGTCAGTGCAGTTTCTGCCCTTGCCTGCACATATGTGCACTGAGAGTAACAACCAGCCCTGTGCCCAGGTCTCCTGAGTGTTAAGGCACATCCTCCGTGTGTGTGTGTGTGTGTGTGTGTGTGTGTGTGTGTGTCTGTCTGTCTGTCTGTCTGTCTGTCGGGAGATTTCTGAGCTGCTGAAAGCCCAGAGCTGCATCTGCTGCCTGCTGCTGATCCCTGGGAGTGTCTCCGAAGCTATAATTGCCCTGCCCTAGGCAGGCCAGTAAATGTGGGGGTTGGGGGTAGAGAGGTCTTTTCTCCCCAGCCCGGCAGTATCACACTTTTCCCAGCCTCTTCCCTGGGTCAGAGCTGCTGCTGGCTCTTCCAAGATCCTGAGCACTAGCGCTCCTGTGTAATCTGACACTACTCCTCAGTTCAGGGGCCAGCTTAAGTTTCTGGAAGGGCAGGGGTAGGATTGGGAGAGGGGGAAACGGGCCCAGGTATGGAGTTTACATCCTATGTCCGACCTAGGGCCCAGCTGGAGGGCTTAGCTGAGGTTACTGCCTCAAATGCTGAATATGCTGCTCTCCGTGGGAGAGGTCAGCTGTAGGATGAAGGGAAAGAGCCCACCTCCTGGCTCTTGGGGTCTCTGGTCCGTCCTGAGATTCCCCTGCATCTCCAAAGCCACAGATGCGTCCTTGTCTCCACTCTGCTCCCTTCCCTATTCCCCTGCTCGCCAATTTGCCCACCTTCGAGTAATCCTCGTATGTGTCTCTTAGCTGTTCTGTGTGATGAGCAGAGTTCTTTGATGGGTTGTAGACGTTCACTTTGTGGTAAGCTGTAGAGGAGAACTCAAGAAGCCCACCCAGCTGTCACCATTCTGTATTAGCTTTTTTTTTAATAGTTTCTTTTCGTCTTCTAAATACTACATAAGTGTGCAAAAGTAATTTGATGTCAAAGTGAACTTTCATTTTTCTTTTTCTTTTTATTTCATTGGGGACTATTGGGGAACAGTGTGTTTCTCCAGGGCCCCTCAGCTCCAAGTAGTTGTCCTTCAATCGAGTTGTGGAGGGCGCAGCTCAGCTCTAAGTCCAGTTGATGTTTTCAATCTTTAGTTGCATGGGGCGCAGTCCACAATCCCATTGTTTGAACCGGCAACCTTATTGTTGACAGCTCAGCTCTAACTAGCTGAACCATCCGGCCACCCCTCCGAAAGCTCAGCGGCAGCTCGTGGTCTTCAATCTAGTTGTGGAGGGCGCAGCTCACTGGCCCACGTGGGAATCGAACCGGCAATACTATTGTTAAGAGCTCACGCTCTAACGAACTGAGGCATCTGGCCGCCCACGTATTAGTTTTATCATAATAAGAATATTTCAAGACAACACTGCGTTTTGATGTATAGATTGCCCTGTGATTATTTTCACTTTTTTTCCTATTTGTCTGAATAATAATCTGTCTCCTCAAGCGGACAGAAGCTCTTGGAGTAGAGGCACAATGCCTCCTATCTCATGTGCATAGTTGCCTTTCGTTCAGGTTCTCAGTGTTTATCAGTTTCTGGGTGGACACATTTGCTGCCCAGTCTGCTTTCGCTGAGCAATTGAAGATAAATAGAATCTGAGAGACCAAAAGTTGAAATTGACGTGTAAGGTCATTGAAAATATTGATTGCCAAATTTCACCTCAGAAGTCTATACAATCTTCCGTAACCCCCTTTCCCAATAAGGCCCATAAGATTTGAGACGGGTGTTCATTCCTGACAGATTCCTGCTAACTCTGGACGTGGCAGATCACTTTCCTTCAAGTGAGGCTGATGATTCCAACAAAGGACCTGGGAGCAGACTGAGTTTGCAATGGGTACCAGTTCATTTTCAGAAGTAGAGGATTGGGGGGTACTATTGAATAAAGAATAATTTTATAATGGAATACTACGGATCAAAACCAAGTATGGATTCAAAAATATCATGTTGAGCTTTTAGAAAAATATGGTGAGCAAAACAGATAGGTCTTTATTTCATGGAACTCACCCCTTTGATGTAGAGAAAAATCCTCTCAACAAACATATAACTTAGTGGCATTTTTTCCAATTCCATGATGCCTCATTGTTGATAGGTACTGGCTACAGAAATAGACGCCTTCAAGCTTAAAGACACCTCATTTTCTATCTTGCTGCATCCCTCATTCATTCCCTCATTCATTTAATCAGACAGAGAAAATTCAGAATCATCTGCAGGCACCTTCAATATAACCATTAAGGCATTGGGGGAATATAGGAAGTGCCACGTTTGTTCTGACATCTCTCACGAAAATCATCACCCAGTAGACATCAGGCTTCTGATCAGCGATGCGTATCACCTGGGTTCCAGAGTTTTTCCTGTCCTATTAGTCCTCAATTTCAAATGGCTAAATTACTTTTTCTTTTGCAATCTTTTAAATAAAAACTGGAGCATAGTTTAGAACACATGGATTTTGAATGTACCAAATGTTAGTATGTAGGATTCTTTCCCATCTCCAAATAACTGAGAAATAAGGAAATAAGATTTCCTTCTGTATATGAAACTTTAAATCAAAGCAGCAAACATCCCCATTTTCTGACCGATGGGGACTGACCTTGATGGCCACAGCTGGCCATCTCCAGGTAACGCCCCTGCAGTTGTCATGAGTTAAGTGCTAAAAATAGAAATTGCACCATACAGTACCAATTAAAGAATTCAGGAAAGTTAAGAAAACTTAAAAGGCCCAGAAGTGAAAATACATGTATTATTAGGTGAATGAAAAAATTTCCTGGAGATATTGTTTAGAAATACACTTCCTTGGTGACCTCCAGTAACTTTCTCTGCTTTGGTAATATTTAAAAAGAAGTGGACTCTGGCAGAAGGTCTTACATCATTTTTCCTGCCGAGGTGCATTCTAAGACAGGCATTTTTTAGTAAATGTCCTTGCATGCAATAATCGCTTCTCTAGCATTGCAGTATAACGCTGCCATTTTCTTTCATCTAAGTCATATATGTTTCAGCATCTGACCACTCAAGCCATTATAATAAGAGACAGAAAAAGAAATTACTTTGGTCAGTTTCCTGAGATGCTAGAATAGATGCTGTCAATTACAGCCACAGGTTAGGGGAAATCTTTTGAAAGGGCAGGGGGATCGGTCCCTGAAACCTTATCTGTTTTATTGCAATGTGATGGAATATGAACACGATCACATGTTGTGTTTTCATCCACTGATTGACTAGGTCTTTGGTCCTAAGTGATAATGACAAATACAAATACTCAATGACTTACCAACAGGAGAAATAGGGATTTCTTGTCAGGAATCTTACAGGAAGCCCCAAAATGCAATTTGAACCTTGAAAAAGGAATTCAAGCAAAATAGAAATTCCCCATGATGCTCATGGGCCCAGTGATCATAGCTTTACATCTCCATTCAAAGGTACCTCTTTCTCTTTACAAGATGAGCAGCTGGCTTATCTACCAAGGTCCTGACTTCACTGAGCTTGTGCTTTATCCTCATGCATGGCCTCACGGATTTCCCTATTTTCACAAATATAAATTGTCTAGGAATTATTTGGTGTTTCAATAGGAGATTTACTCCACCGGTATGCTGTGTCCCTAAATGACAAGGTGATTTTCTTTAAAAAGTCAAGTAATGGGTCAGCTCAACAAACAGATCACTTTGGACTGACGTCTGATCCTCGTTTATTTAAATTTTGCACAATCAACAAGGGACATTTCTTTCATTGCTAAATATCTTTCAAGGGCTTAAATTCTATACTAGGTGATGTTCTAGGCCCTGGACTTTTGATGGTGAAAAGGACAGATAAACTTCCTTCTCTCATGGTGTGTATGTTGGGGGAGATCCACAATAAATGAATTAACAAAAAGAAATATGGAGGCAGGGTGGGAGAGTGTTAGAGAGAGGGAGGGAGACAGAAGGGGGAGAAGGTGAAGGCTGACAAGAAAGAGAGGAAGGAAGGAATAAAAGGATGGAAGGAGGGAGGAAGAGTAGGAAAGAAGGAAGGAAGAAAGGAAGGAAGGAGCAGTAAGAACTCTGAAGAAAACAAACAAAAAGTAGAATATATATATGTAAACCATGACATTTAAATACATCACAACTCTAGTTCAGAGGAACATGCAAATTAGAGCCATATAATTTTAAAGGTCAGACAGAGACCTTTGATAGCCCAGTAGGTCTGAGTTATTTCATTGGTGGGCCGTGGCTATATTGGTCTCTTCAGTGTTGCTAAAATAATATAACATGGAAACAAGACCCCCCCACCACAATAGTAAGGACACTGAGTGGTCATTATGCCTCCCTTCTTTTAGAGTCATAATTTATATTACCGTATGAAAGATTCTGGAAAGTCCTGCAATACCTATTCTGTTAAGAAATTCCCTACACTTATTTGGATAGGGAAACTTGTTTTCTGTCCCACTTATTAACCTCCCACCTGACATGTTGTTCTGCTGGTCATCCCATGGGCAGGATGGCTAGTGGAAGAGGCATCATTAAACAGAAAGCTCAGCCTTACTGGAGAGTACCCAAAGGACAATGAAAAAGCAGTGTCCACATCCTAGGAATTTGTTTATTTATTTAAAATTTATTTTTTACTTTTAACAAGGTTCCATTTATTTAAAAACAAAACCAACCAACAAACAAAAAAACCTGAAGGTATGGAAAATGAATACACACATGAAAGTATTTTCTCAGGGAACTACTCAGCTAAGCTAGGTATTAATAAGCACAAGGTGGTTATAAAGAACAATTGCTTGTAGATACCTTTTAAATGAGCATTTTACATAATAAGTTACTTTATTATATACCGAAGTAATGCTTCTCAAGGGGCAGCACCATTTCTGGGCTGAGGGAGTGGAAACAAATCATCTTAGGGGCTTTCAAAATGCAGCACTATCCACCCCTGGAAAAACATTCTGATACACACCCGCCCCCCCCCTTTTTTTTTAAAGCAACCTACAGACCTTCAATTCTAATAAAGTAAATATCAGTCTTTAATATGCCACATAAACAAAAAATTCTTTGGGACCCCCCTTTTTTTCAGAGTAAAGGGGTCTTGAAACCCCACACTGAGAAAACCAGTGTAGTTTCTCCTTAGCCATATATGGTCAGTTTCTGGCTCTGACCTCATAAAGCACCAGTGTGAGGGAATGACCCAAAGCTGCTATATAGGGCCCTGGCTGGGCTGAGCTTTCTGTCCGTTATAGCCCAGGAAGCTGATTTGTGGTGACCTGTTGGACTTGGACCTTTTACCCTGGTATTGTTTATTAGCACGGTTTGTAATATTGACAGTTAATACATAACATCAGAGTAGTTACTGTAGTTATTACTGTTTAATAGCACAGTAATATTGTTGATAGTATACTTAGTCATCGCAGTCAGTATACTTATTATTACTTACTAGCTCACTTGGAGGGCACAGGATCATCAGTGAGCTAGTTACCGAGTCACCATGTCACGTGACTTTAGAGACATCCCTGTCGACCAGGAGCCCGTCAGTGCCCATTACGAACTCCAGGAAATCATCGGAGAGGGCTCCTATGGCCAGGTCGTGCTCGGCAAGCACATCCTCACAAAGACGATGGTGGCTGTGAAGGTCCTGGAGCAACGGGTCGCCGACAGAACGCACCTCTCTCTCCGGGAAGAAGTCCTCTGCATGGCAGACTTGCACCATCCTAACATCGTCGAGCTATTCCACGTGGTCGCCTCGCCGGAATACCTCTTCATAGTCATGGAGCTGGTGCCCGGAGGGAACATCCTGGACTACATCGAGGAGCATGGCCGCATGTCGGAGGACACGGCCCGTGGAGTGTTCAGGCAGCTCGTGTCAGCGGTGAACTACTGCCATGGCAAGGGGGTTGCTCACAGGGACCTGAAGCCGGAAAACGTGCTGATAGACGCCCACCTGAACGTCAAACTTATAGACTTTGGGCTAGGCGCGTCTTTCAACGTGGGTGAACTCAGCACGTTTTGCGGCACCCTCCCTTATATGGCCCCAGAAGTGTTCCTGGGCAAACCGTACGATGGCTGTGCTGCGGACATCTGGAGCCTGGGAGTACTACTTTATGAAATGCTTACAGACACCCTGCCTTTCAAGGGAAAGAAGTGGGAAAAGATGAAGAAGAAGGTACTCAGAGGGCGGTATGTTGCACCTCGTTATCTATCCATTGAGGTGCAACGCTTAATCAGAAAACTGCTGACTGTCATCCCAGAGCAGAGAGAAAACCTGACGACCATCATGCCAGATCCGTGGCTCAACATGGGTGAAGAAGAAGAACTAAAACCCTACGTCCAGCCACCCAGTGAGGCCCTAGACCCCTGGGTCATACAACAGATGGAGAAGCTGGGCATTCACAGGGAACACATCTACGCCACATGGTCAAGTAAAACCTACAATAATAATACCATCGCCACATACCGCATGCTACAAACCCACAAACCAAAACGCCATCCTCCTGAGTTCCAGAGCCGCAGTCCCTCCCCAGCCCAGAAGGTTCAATCACAGTGCTCCATTTTCCATCAGGCAGAAGAGCAGCCTATGCGTGAGCCAGGGGAGAAGGCCCAAGAGTGTGCAGGTCTTAGAGCCATCCTGAAGTACAGTACCACCGTTTTGAAATCCAGGACAACCACCTCCCCTTCCAACGTGGGATCAAAGACCGCCACCTCAGAGGCCAACTGGGGCTCCAGGAACACCTCTCTTGAGCCCTCCATTCGCAAGCACTGCTGGGGCTCCAGGACCATCACTGCCGAACCCTCCACTCGCAAGCACAGCCCAGGCCCCAGGAACCCCGCCGCCGAGCACAGCCCAGGCCCCAGGAACACCACCGCCGAGCACAGGCCGGGCCCCAGGAACACCGCCGCCGAGCACGGCCCAGGCCCCAGGAACACCGCCCCGGAGCACGGCCCAGGCCCGAGGAACACCCCTCCGGAGCACGGCCCAGACCCGAGGAACACCACCGCTGAGCACAGCCCAGGCCCCAGGCACACGGCCCCCGAGCACCGCCCAGACCCGAGAAACACCGCTGCCGAGCACAGCCGAGGCCCCAGGAACACCGCCCCGGAGCACGGCCCAGGCCCGAGGAACACCCCTCCGGAGCACGGCCCATACCCGAGGAACACCGCTGCCGAGCACAGCCCAGGCCCCAGGCACACCGCCCCCGAGCACCGCCCAGACCCGAGAAACACCGCTGCCGAGCACAGCCCAGGCCCCAGGAACACCGCTGCCGAGCAGAGCCCAGGCCCCAGGAACACCGCTCCCGAGCACAAACCGGGCCCCAGGAACACCGCTCCGGAGCACGGCCCAGGCCCGAGGAACACCGCTCCGGAGCACGGCCCAGACCCGAGGAACACCGCCCCGGAGCACGGCCCAGGCCCGAGGAACACCGCTCCGGAGCACGGCCCAGGCCCGAGGAACACCGCCCCGGAGCACGGCCCAGGCCCGAGGAACACCCCTCCGGAGCACGGCCCAGACCCGAGGAACACCACCGCCGAGCACAGGCCGGGCCCCAGGAACACCGCCGCCGAGCACGGCCCAGGCCCCAGGAACACCGCCCCGGAGCACGGCCCAGGCCCCAGGAACACCGCCGCCGAGCACAGCCCAGGCCCCAGGAACACCGCCGCCGAGCACAGCCCAGGCCCCAGGCACACCGCCGCCGAGCACAGCCCAGGCCCCAGGAACACCGCCGCCGAGCACGGCCCAGGCCCCAGGAACACCGCCGCCCAGCACGGCCCGGGCCCCAGGAACACCGCTCCGGAGCACGGCCCAGACCCCAGGAACACCGCCCCGGAGCACGGCCCAGACCCGAGGAACACCACCGCCGAGCACAGGCCGGGCCCCAGGAACACCGCCGCCGAGCACGGCCCAGGCCCCAGGAACACCGCCGCCGAGCACAGCCCAGGCCCCAGGAACACCGCCGCCGAGCACAGCCCAGGCCCCAGGCACACCGCCGCCGAGCACAGCCCAGGCCCCAGGAACACCGCCGCCGAGCACGGCCCAGGCCCCAGGAACACCGCCGCCCAGCACGGCCCGGGCCCCAGGAACACCGCCCCGGAGCACGGCCCAGACCCGAGGAACACCCCTCCGGAGCACGGCCCAGACCCGAGGAACACCGCCCCGGAGCACGGCCCAGACCCGAGGAACACCACCGCCGAGCACAGGCCGGGCCCCAGGAACACCGCCGCCGAGCACGGCCCAGACCCGAGGAACACCACCGCCGAGCACAGGCCGGGCCCCAGGAACACCGCCGCCGAGCACGGCCCAGACCCCAGGAACACCGCCCCGGAGCACGGCCCAGACCCGAGGAACACCCCTCCGGAGCACGGCCCAGACCCGAGGAACACCGCCCCGGAGCACGGCCCAGACCCGAGGAACACCGCCCCCGAGCTCGGCCCAGACCCGAGGAACACCGCCCCGGAGCAGGGCCCAGACCCGAGGAACACCGCCGCCGAGCTCGGCCCAGACCCGAGGAACACCGCCGCCGAGCTCGGCCCAGACCCGAGGAACACCTCCGCCGAAAACGGCCCAGACCCGAGGAACACCGCCCCCGAGCTCGGCCCAGACCCGAGGAACACCGCCCCGGAGCACGGCCCAGACCCGAGGAACACCGCCCCGGAGCACGGCCCAGACCCGTGGAACACCGCCGCCGAGCTCGGCCCAGACCCGAGGAACACCGCCGCCGAGCTCGGCCCAGACCCGAGGAACACCGCCCCCGAGCTCGGCCCAGACCCGTGGAACACTGGCCCCGAGCACGGCCCAGACCCGAGGAACACCGCCGCCGAGCTCGGCCCAGACCCGAGGAACACCGCCCCCGAGCTCGGCCCAGACCCGTGGAACACTGGCCCCGAGCACGGCCCAGACCCGAGGAACACCGCCGCCGAGCTCGGCCCAGACCCGAGGAACACCGCCCCCGAGCTCGGCCCAGACCCGTGGAACACTGGCCCCGAGCACGGCCCAGACCCGAGGAACACCGCCGCCCAGCACGGCCCAGACCCGTGGAACACCGGCCCCGAGCACAGCCCAGACCAGAGGAACAGCGCCCTGGATCACCGGCCGGGCCCCAGGTACAGCGTCCCAGACCACAGACCATTGTCCAGGACTGCCACTGCCGAACTCATTCCTGCTTCCAGCATCACCATCGTTAACCCGGTCTCCCAACGTCACCCTGGGGACTCTGTCTCCAGCCACAGCATCACCAGCAGCAGTCCAAAACCTGATAACATCAAGCGGGGCCCGCGGCCGTTTGCTAGGAGGTGCTTGAACTTTTTTCGGAAACTCGTTTGTCTTCCACCAAAGAATTGGAACGGCAAACGCAGTCAGCAGTACCCCATATAGAATTTGGACAGATAAGGTCCTTTCATGGAGGCCAGCCTCCCCTAGAACATGGACCACTCGGGGAAGGGATGCATATAGGAATAAAATCAGGTATCTGTTTAAAGGAGGAAATGAATGGTAAGATGGTAACTCCATCCCTATAATTCATCCTGACTCATCTATGGAAACTGCCAGAGCCCTCTAACCTTCCTTCCTTGCTTCTTCCTGTAGATTCCTAACTGGAGTGCTCTCATGGTTAAGAAACAATATTCACACATTACTTCTCAAGGAGCATCCAGAGTTTTGCTTTCAACCAATGAGCTTTGGTTTCACCCAAAATAGCAAAATGGTTGAAATGTTGGACTGCACAGTGACTTCTGGGTCTAAATCTTAGCCTCACTTTTACAAACTCTGTGACCTAAGGAAAGTTATTTCCCTTCCCTTTGCCACAGTTTCCTCACATATAAAATGAGTCAATAATAGTATTGACTTTACAGATTGTTCAGTGAACGCATCAGTTAGTAAACATTAGTGAGGTTTTTGTTTTGTTTTGTTTTGTTTTTCCCTATTGAAAGAATTGGAAAGATTTTTCCATGGAAGACCATTCAGTACTCATTCAGAGTTTGGAGTGTATTAGTATTGTGTAGTCAGTTGTTGTTGATGAAATACTATTTAGAAATCAAGAAAGCATGTGTCCTCTCAAGAAAGCAAAATAGAGCGTTCCATAGTGAGTCAACAGGGACAGGACACCTAAGCTGTGAGCTTATCAGGTGTTCCGGTGCAGGTGATAGTTCTGTATTTGGTTAGGTCCCTTTCGTGGTTGCTAATGAAAATCTCCTTTAGCTAGGTTAGGCCAAAGGAGAACTTCTACCACATGGGACATAGACTGCTTCATGAAACTCTAGGGCAGGAATGCAGGGACTCACCCACTGCCTAGAGAGCCACTGGAATGCTTGCTTTTTATCTCTTGAACCTCTCAGAGAGCATCTGCTTCATTCTACTTCTTCTCTGAAGGCCATCTTTATCTACTCTTTATCTTCAGGTCATAATTTGGTGTCACCCTTTTGTCCAGGTCATACTTCTGTTCACATTCAGAGAGTAACCTCTGATCCCTAAGTTTCATCTCCAAACTCTGGGAAAAATACTCTGGTCTTGTTTGGACCAGAAGTCTGTCCATCCATGAGGCTAATGCTAACGTACATACCAGGGACCCACCTCTGAAGAGTGGGTGCCATTCCCTGAGAAAGGGAGAACTGTATGCTGGGTACACACTTCATAAAGATCCCAATAATTTATTTGTCCTGTTTAAGAATGGTAATTCCTGCCCAAGCTATAAACCACCCCTGCCCGTATAATTCTTATGCAGAAGGTCTAGAGAGAAATGTGTTCTTTAATGTTTAGAAAGGTCTCCAGATGATTCTAATGATTAACAAATTAAAAAAAACTTTTTTGGGGGACACTCACAATATGGTGAAAAAAAGGAAAACAAGACTTATGGAAAGAGATTAAGACTGGACTTTGGAAAAGAGATTAAGCCTAGATGAAGTAAAATCAAGAATTTTTAAGTGTACAGAAGACTCATCCACACATAACACCTGTTAGACTCATCCACGGAAAACAGCTGTTTTTTTGTCTCCACAAAGAACAGTACAAAAGCAGGAGGTTATATATAAGGGAACATTTCTTAATAGGAAAAGAATTAAAAAAAAATGTAGAACTCTGTATCTCCGGGGCAGTCTCAACGTACCTGAGGGTGCGTACGTATGCCAGCTGACCTTTCAGAATGCCGTTCAGTAGAGTTTGGGATCCTAGGGCCAGGGTCAGAATCAACAGGCTCAGAAACGGAAAACCAGCTCTCAGGTGGGGATCATGTTACCCAGAGAAAGAAGAGTGAGGGAAACAGCTCCCACTAACCTTCTCTGACCCATGTACTGGGGTCAATCAAGCTGCACTCTCAGCTCCTTTAAAGGATGGGAGGCTTATCTATGTGGAGGCATTCGGTGGGCAAAGAAGGTGGCACTGGCCCCCTCTCTTCTCAGCTCCCAGTCTTGGCCCCAAACAGGATTATGGTCCAGGGCCCCTCCTCCAGGCAGATGGGACCTGGTGAGCAATGTGATGTTGTAGTCACCGTACGGACATGGCTTGCCCTTACTAGGTCTTCAGGTGCTTTCATGAAAAGGGGAAGCAAAGGGTGGAGTCTGGTCTCCATAAGTCATCCAATCAAGCAGGCTATGTCCAGAGTCAAACATGCTGACTCCTACTTCTCTGCTTCTTCATTACCAGAAGCCCATCTGTGCTATGGTCTGAATATTTGTATCCTCCCCACTCATATGTTGCTATCCTAATGCCCAATGTGATGCTATTAGGAGGAGGGGCCTTTGGAAGGTGATTAGGTCATGAAGGCAGATCTCTCAGAAATAAGATTAATTCCCTTATAAATGAAGCCCAAGAAAGTTGCCTGTTCCTACTACATGTGAGGACACAGCAAGAAGTCAGCAGTCTGTGGCCCAGAAAAGGGTTCTCGTGAGATCCTGACCATTCTGGCACCCTGATGTCAGACTTCCAGCACCCAGAATCGTAAGAAATGTTTGCTGTTTAAAGCTATCCAGTGTGTGGTACTGTGTTCTAGGAGCCGAAAGGAACTAAGACAATCAGCCTCTTAGTTATTACATCAGATGGGATGGGGCTTGTTCCCAGGGCCTATTTCTTATAGGCTTAATGCTGACCTGTCAGCCTTCTTTCTTTCTTTTCCAGCTTCTCCAGGTTGGCAGCTGGTGAGTACACTGAGCCAACCTTAGTTTCCAGCCATCCTACTGCCCACCCCCCACCCAACTTCTTCTGGTGGCTGGACAGTGGTAGATACTGGGATTTAAATCTGTGAAAGGAAACGGAGCTAGAAGTTCCACTTAGACCTCAAGTCTTTACCAGAGCTCAAGAGTCAAATAGCTGTAAATACAGCGAGAGCATCAAGCACATTCTTGTTCCTTGGGTACATAACAGTCTCCAGAACCTCTGAGGGAGGGCAGTGAGAAGGTGATTGGCAAGGCAGGTTTCCGGCATTCTTGGATCCCAGGGGACTATCCCATTCAAAGCCCAGCAGATTCAGAGTTACTTGGGGACAAATGCATGGGTCTTAACTACCTTCTTTTCACAGTGTAAATAGACATTTGGCATTGGTTTTCTGATTTCTCAAGGGAAAACAGAACTTCAAAGAACATGAGCGAATAAACCAGATATTTTGGAGCTGCAGCTTGTGCGTTCTCCTGTCTAATCACTGTGGATTGTTGTCTGAACTTCATGAAGGAGCACCATGAGCAAAGGGGAAAGTAATGGTTCCTCAAGTGCCAGCCAAGGTGTCCAGAGGGCCCTAGACCACTGAGGCTTCGACAGGATCTATGACACTGTGGGCCACACATTGTCCTGCTCACCACATTTCCCCTCCAATGATGCCCCCAGGACCAAGACAGGAGTCTTCCTAAGGGGAACCCAGAACTCTAATGCCTTGAACTATTTCTCAGAAACACTTTCCATGTTCTGAAAAGTTTGGGAAGTGTTCTGTGCCATGTTCTCCCTCTGCCCTCGGATATTTTCAAATTAGTTTAGCAAATTTAAACCACTGAAAATTCCCTACAATAAGAGAACCCTTTGGCTTTGTTCAGCTCAGAGAATCTGAAATTTATCTTACCATAGAGCGTTTCTTATTTATTTTTAACATCATTCCTATTAGGATTCTGTGAAGCAAGCATTCTGCCAAACACAGCTTAGAAACACTGGCTCACACCAATGTCCAG
The DNA here is from genome assembly GCF_964194185.1 of Rhinolophus hipposideros. Lineage (NCBI taxonomy): Eukaryota > Metazoa > Chordata > Mammalia > Chiroptera > Rhinolophidae > Rhinolophus > Rhinolophus hipposideros. The sequence goes on from NC_138060.1 coordinate 2,204,551, forward strand.
TTCAAATGGGAAGAGTCCACCTTGCATGGATCTCCTGTGCCCCTCCCCAACTCTCATGGGACATCTGTGGGCTTCACTATAATACTGGGGGTATAGGTTTTTTACTGTCGTATAAAGTGCTCTTTACTACCAGTTTTTCATGTCAAATTGACCTCATTATTAGGGGTGTTTGATGGTTTTTCAGGTAGTCTAGTGCGGGCTCAGCTCTAAAGATAGGGCATTTAATCCAGGCCCCAAGGAAATTTTCATAAAACCATACAAATCTAGAAAGTTAAGGCAACACACTTTTGAAATCCATTTGGAACTACTTGCTGCCTTATTTCAGTTAGTTAAAATACCATGTCTAAAGAAAACACATAATTTTCATTGTCAGTATCAAAAAAATGACAGTAATTGTAATTTCACATCCTTGGTTAAGTTTATTCCTAGGTATTTTATTCTTTTTGCTGCAATTGCAAAAGGAATTTTTAAAATTTCTTTTTCTGAGATTTCATTGGAGGTATATAAGAATGCAATGAACTTTTGTACATTGATTTTGTAGCAGGCAACTTTACTGTGTTTGCTGATTGTTCCTAATAGCTTTTCGGTGGAGTCTTAGGGTGTTCTGTATGTAGTATCATGTCATATACAAAGAGTGACAGTTTAACTTCTTCATTCCCAATTTGGATGCCTTTTATTTTTCCTCTTGTCAGATTGCTCTGGGGAGGACTTCCAACACTATGTTGAAAAGCAGAGGTGATAGGGGACAGCCCTGCCGTGTCCTGAATGTAAAGGAAAGGGCTTCAGTTTTTCATTGTTAATTATGCGATTAGCTGAAGGTTTGTCATATATGGCCTTTATTATGTTCAGGTATTTTCCTTCTATACATGTTTTATTAAATGTTTTAATCATAAATGAATGTTGTATCTTGTCAAATGCTTTTTCTGCATCAATTGATATAATAATATGATTTTTGTGCTTTATTTTGTTTCTGTGATGTATCACATTGATGGATTTGTGTATGTTGAACCATCCTTATGCCCCTGGGATGAACCCCACTTGGTCGTGATGAATAATCTTTTTAATGCATTGTTGCATTCTATTTGCTAGAATTTTAGTTAGGATTTTTGCATCTGTATTCATCAGAGATATTGGTCTGTAGTTTTTTTTGTGTGTATTGTGCTTACCAGTTTTTGGTATCAGGGTAATGTTGGCCTCATAAAATGAGTTAGGGAATATTGTCTCTTCTTCAATTTTTTGGAAGAGTTTGAGCAGGATTGGTATTAGATCCTGTTTGAAGGTTTGGTAGAATTCACTAATGAAATCATTTGTTCCCAGACTTTTGCTTTTGGGAAGGTTTTGGATGACTTGTTCCATTTCCCTATGGGTGATTGGTCTGTTTAGATTTTCCAATTTTTCGTGATTCAGCCTAGGAAGTCTATGTTTCTAAGAACTTGTCCATTTCTTCTGGGTTGCTGAATTTGGTGGCATATAGTCCTTCATAGTATTCTTGCATGATCCTTTGTATTTCTGTGGCGTCCGTGATAACTTCCCCTTTTTCATTTCTGATTTTGTTTATTAGTGTCTTTTCTCTTTTATCTTAATGAGTCTAGCCAACGGTTTGTCAATTTTATTGATATTTTCAAAGAACCAGCTGTTTGTCACTAATTTTTTCTATTGTCTTTTTGTTCTCTATTTCATTTAGTTCTGCTCTGATTCTTATTATTTCCTTTCTTCTGCTGACCTTGGGTTTCATTTGTTCTCCTTTTTCTAGTTTTTTAAGTTGTAACGTGTGGTTATTCATCTGGGATTTTTCTTGTTTCTTGAGATAGGCCTGTAATGGTATTAATTTCCTTCTTAAAACTGCTTTTGCTGCATCCTCCAAATTTTGGTAGGATGTACTTTCATTCTCATTTGTTTCTATTTATCTTTTGATCTCTCCTCTTATTTCTTCTTTGACCAGGTCGTTCTTTAAAATATGTTGTTTAACCTCCACATATTTATGGTTTTCCCTGCTTTCTTTTTGCAGTTGATGTCCAATTTCAAAGCCTTGTGATCAGAGAACATGCTTGGTGTGACTTCAATCTTCTTAAATTTGCTGAGGCTGATTTTATGTCTCAATATGTGGCCTATCTTTGAGAATGTTCCACATACTCTAGGAAAAAAAAATGTATAGTCTAATGTTCTAGGATGAAGTGCTCTATAAATGTCAATTATGTTCTTTTCATCTAATGTGTCATTTTCAGCTGATATTTATTTTCTGTTTGTTTATTTTCTTCTATTTTCTGTTTGCCCCTTATCAGAGGCACTGTTTGCAAAAATCTTCTCCCATTCAGTTGGTTGCCTCATTATTTTGTCAATAGTTTCTTTTGCTGTGCAGAAGCTTTTCAGTTTCATATAATCCCATTCGTTTATTTTAGTTTTTACTCCTATTGCCTTTGGAATCAAATTCATACAATGCTCTTTGAACCCAAGGTCCATAAGTTTAGTACCTTTGTTTTCTTCAATGCAGTTTATTGTGTCAGGTCTTATGCTTAAGTCTTTGATCCATTTTGAATTAATTTTGGTACATGGTGACAGATAGCAGTCCAGTTTCATTCTTTTGCACGTAGCTATCCAATTCTGCCAGTACCATTTATTGAAGAGGCTGTCTTTACTCCATTGTATGTTTTTAGCTTCTTTGTCAAAAATTATCTGTCCATATTTATGTGGTTTTATTTCTGGGTTCTCAATTCTATTCCATTGGTCTATGTGTCTGTTTTTCCGCCAATACCAAGCTGTTTTGATTATTGTAGCCCTGTAGTACAAGCAAAAATCAGGGAGTGGGATACCTCCAGTATTGTTCTTTTTTTTTAATATTGCTTTGGCTATTCGGGGTCTTTTGTGGTTCCAAACAAATCTGATGATTTTTTGTTCTATTTTTTTAAAAAATGCCATTGGGATTTTGATGGGGATTGCATTAAATCTGTATATGGCTTTGGGTAATATGGCCATTTTAACTCTGTTGATTCTTCCAATCCATGAGCACGGAATGTCTTTCCATTTCTTTGTGCCTTCTTCAATTTCTTTCAAAAATGTCGTATGGTTTTCAGCATATAAATCCTTCCCATCCTTGGTTAAGTTTATTCCTAGGTATTTTATTCTTTTTGCTGCAATTGCAAAAGGAATTGTTTTTTTTATCTCTTTTTCTGAGATTTCATTGTTGGTATATGGGAAAGCAGTGGACTTTTGTACGTTGATTTTGTAGCCAGCAACTTTACTGTATTCATTGATTGTTTCTAATAGCTTTTTGGTAGAGTCTTTAGGGTTTTCTATATATAGCATCATGTCATCTGCAAAGAGTGACAATTTAACTTCTTCATTCCCGATTTGGATGCCTTTTATTTCTTTCTCTTGCCTGATAGCTCTGGCGAGGACTTCCAACACTATGTTGAAAAGCAGAGGAGATAGGGGACAACCTTGTCGTGTTCCTGAACATAGAGCAAAGGGCTTCAGCTTTTCACCATTAATTATGAGATTAGCTGAGTGCTTGTCGTATATGGCCTTTATTATGTTGAGGTATTTTCCTTCTATACCAATTTTAGTAAGTGTTTTAATCATAAATGGATGTTGTATCTTATCAAATGCTTTTTCTGCATCAATTGATAGAATCATATGATTTTTGTCCTTTATTTTGTTTATGTGATGTATCACATTGATGGATTTGCGAATGTTGAACCATCCTTGTGCCCCTGAGATGAACCCCACTTGGTCGTGATGAATAATCTTTTTAATGCATTGTTGTATTCGATTTGCTAGAATTTTGTTTAGGATTTTAGCATCTGTATTCATCAGAGATATAGGTCTGTAGTTTTCTTTTTTTGTGTTGTCCTTACCAGGTTTTGGTATCAGTGTAATGTTGGCCTCATAAAATGAGTTAGGGAGTACTGACTCTTCTTCAATTTTTTGGAAGAGTTTGAGCAGGATTGGTATTAGATCCTCTTTGAAGGTTTGGTAGAATTCACTGGTGAAGCCATCTGGTCCAGGACTTTTGATTTTGGGAAGGTTTTTGATGACTGATTCAATTTCGTTACTGGTGATCGGCCTGTTAAGATTTTCCAGTTCTTCATGATTCAGCCTTGGAAGGCTATATGTTTCTAAGAACTTGTCCATTTCTTCTAAGTTATTAAATTTGGTGGCATATAGTCCTTCATAGTATTCTTGGATAATCCTTTGTATTTCTGTGGTGTCCGTGATAACTTCCCCTTTTTCATTTCTGATTTTGTTAATTGGTGTCTTCTCTCTTTTTATCTTAGTGAGTCTAGCCAAGGGTTTGTCGATTTTGTTAATCTTTTCAAAGAACCAGCTCTTTGTCACATTAATTTTTTCTATTGTCTTTTTGTTCTCTATTTCATTTAGTTCTGCTCTGATTTTTGTTATTTCCTTTCTTCTGCTGACTTTGGGTTTCGCTTGTTCTTCTTTTTCTAGTTTTTTAAGGTGTAACATGAGGTTATCTATTTGGGATTTTTCTTGTTTCTTGAGATAGGCCTGTAATGATATAAATTTCCCTCTTAAAACTGCTTTCGCTGCATCCCAAAAATTTTGGTAGGATGTATTTTCATTGTCATTTGTTTCTATGTATCTTTTGAGCTCTCCTCTAATTTCTTCTTTGACCCAGTCGTTCTTTAAAAGTATGTTGTTTAATCTCCATGTATTTGTGTTTTTTCCTGCTTTCTTTTTGCAGTTGATATCCAATTTCAAAGCTTTGTGATCAGAGAATATGCTTGGTATGATTTCAATCTTCTTAAATTTGCTGAGGCTGATTTTGTGTCCCAATATATGGTCTATCCTTGAGAATGTTCCATGTACACTAGAAAAGAATGTATAGTCTGATGTTTTAGGATGAAGTGCTCTATATATGTCAATTATGTCCAATTCATCTAATGTGTCATTTAGGGCTGCGATTTCGTTATTTATCTTCTGTTTGGATGATCTATCCATAGCTGTCAATGATGTATTTAAGTCCCCTAGTATAATTGTGTTTTGGTCAATTTCTCCCTTTAATTCTGTTAGTAGTTGCTTGGTATATTTCGGTGCTCCCTCATTGGGGGCATAAATATTGATGACTGTTATGTCTTCTTGTTGTATAGTCCCCTTTACCATTATGAAATGTCCATCTTTGTCTCTTGTTATCTTTTTCACCCTGAAGTCTGTTTCATCGGAAATCATTATGGCTACACCTGATTTTTCTGGGTACCATTTGCTTGAAGTGTCAATTTCCACCCTTTCACTTTGAGTCTATGCTTGTCCTTGTAGCTGAGATGTGTCTCTTGTAGGCAGCATATGGTTGGGTTTAGTTTTTTGATCCAGTCTGCTACTCTGTGTCTCTTTATTGGTGAGTTCAGTCCATTTACATTAGGGTGATTATTGATATGTGAGGATTTCCTGTCATTCTATCTTTAGTTTTCTGGTAAGGCTGTGTCTCCATTGTTTCTTTGCCTTTTTGTTGTTGTCTGTTATTTCTGTGTGGTGGTATTCTATGATGTTTCCCTCTGTTTCTTCTTTTATTACAGTATATATTTCAGATTTGGATGTTTTTTGAGTGGTTACCCTTGAGTTTATGTAAAAGAAAGTTTGATATTTAGAGTATTCCAGTTTCTTCAGTACGCTTACTTTCTCTATTCCCATATTCCAGTTCAGGCCTTTACGCTCCCCCTTTTTATGTTTCGGTTGCCACAAGTTGTCCCTGTTGATGGTGGTCTAATAGCCTCCTTTAGTATTTCTTGTAGTGCAGGTCGTGTATTAGAAAATTCCCTCAGCTTCTGGATGTCTGGAAAGGTCTTTATTCCTCCTTCATATCTAAAGGAGATCTTTGCTGGATATATTATTCTTGGCTCATGATTTCTCTCTTTCAATAGTTTGAATATTTGGTTCCATTCCCTCCTAGCTTGTAGAGTTTCTGCTGAAAAATCTGATGATAATCTAATGGGCTTTCCTTTGTAAGTTACCGTCTTCTTTTCCCTGGCTGCCTTGAGGATTCTTTCTTTATCATTGATTTTAGACAGCTTCAATACAATGTGCCTTGGTGAAGGCCTGTTGGGATTGAGGTAATTAGGTGTTCTATTTGCTTCTTGGTTTCGAGCATCCAGTTCTGTCCACAAGTTTGGGAAGTTCTCATCGACGATTTGTTTGAATATATTCTCTGTTCCCTTCCCTCTTTCTTCTCCTTCTGGTATGCCCATTATTCTTATATTGCTCTTTCTGATGGAGTCAGAAAGTTCTTGTAGAGTTCTTTCATTTCTTTTAAGTCTCAAGTCTCTTTCTTCTTCCCTCTGTGTAAATTCCAGGTTCCTATCTTTGATGTCACTGATTCTTTCCTCCATCTGGTCAACTCTACTACCTAAGCTGGATATTTTACTGTTAATTTCTTCTATTGAGTTCTTAATCTCCAGAAATTCTATTTGGTTCTTTTTCAAGATTTCAATCTCTTTTGTAAAATGCTCATGGTGTTCTTTGATTGTGTTTCTGAGTTCATTAAACTGCCTTTCTGTGTTTTCTTGCATCTCGTTCAGTTTTTCAGAATTGCGATCTTCAATTCTCTGTCATTTAAATCACAAAGGTCCATATCTCTAAGTTCCTTTTCTGGAGACTTTTCACTTTCTTTCTGAGCTGTCTTGTTGCCTTGGTTATTCATGGCAATCACTGATTTACTATTTCTCTTCCTAGACATCTACAGGAGTGTCTTCTGCAACAGGTTGATAGGTATGCGAAGAGCTTTTGGAGTTCCAAAGCTCTTTCTGTACCAGATTCAGAGCCCGTTTGTTTCAGCAGTTCTGTTTACTCCTGCAGGGATCCGCCCAGATAGGTGGGGCCAGGGGCAGGGTGAGTTGTGAGAGGTGGCCCAGAGCAATGGCGGCGACCACCACCACAGCCAGTCCTGCTTCCACAGCTCCCTCCCCTTTGCCGGAACTAGTTGAGCTGCGAACCTGTGTCTGCGGTCCACAGTTCTCAGAGCAGCAAATATTCTGTCCTTTGATCCGACACTGCTACTTTATAGCTTCTAGCACCGGGCAGGTGGGGGCGGGGCGAGCTCTGGGAGGGTAGGGAGGGGGCGGCTAGTCTCCGTGCCTAAGGCTTCCGTTCTCCGCTCGGCAGTGAAGGCTTAAACCACCGATTTCAGCCCTCTTCCCTCAGTCTTTGCTCCGAGGTCTGCCGTGAGCGAGCGTTGGGTTCAGCGGTTTTATATGCTGCCCCCTCAGCCCTGTGGGCCGTATGCGGAGCCCTAGCAGTCCGAGTCCTTCCCTCTCCCGCAGCAGCAGAAGATCCGGGAGCAGCGGGCTCCGAGCACTGAGCTAGGTCTGAGTCCTGCGCCCGCGCGGCTCCGTCTCCGCACTTCTCCTCTCCCTCCTCCCCCGCTCGCGCGATTCACCCACCTGGAGGTGAATTCAGTAGTCGGCCTCTTCGTCTTGCCTGTCTGCTGTGCAAGGAGTCCTTTGTGGAGTTATTGTTGTCTGATTCCTTGTAAATTCCAGGGGAGCGTTACAGAGGCTCACCTCACGCCGCCATTTTTCTCCTCCAATCTCCTATGTATCTTTTGATCTCTCCTCTAATTTCTTCTTTGACCCTGTCGTTCTTTAAAAGTATGTTGTTTAATCTCCATGTATTTGTGTTTTGTCATGCTTTCTTTTCGCAGTTGATATCCAATTTCAAAGCCTTGTGATCAGAGAATATGCTTGGTATGATTTCAATTTTCTTAAATTTGCTGAGGCTGATTTTATGTCCCAATATATGGTCTATCCTTGAGAATGTTCCATGTACACTCGAATAGAATGTGTAGTCTGATGTTTTAGGATGAAGTGCTCTATATAGGTCAATTATGTCTATTTCATCTAATTTGTCATTTAGGGCTGCTATTTCGTTATTTATGTTCTGTTTGGTAGGTCTATCCATAGCTGTCAATGATGTATTTAAGTCTCCTAGTATAATTGTGTTTTGGTCAATTTCTCCCTTTAGTTCTGTTAGTAGTTGCTTGGTATATTTCGGTGCTCCCTGATTGGGGGCATAAATACTGATGACTATTATGTCTTCTTGTTGTATAGTCCCCTTTACCATTATGAAATGTCCATCTTTGTCTCTTGTTATCTTTTTCACCCTGAAGTCTGTTTCATCTGATATCATTATGGCTACACCTGATTTTCTCTGGGTACCGTTTGCTTGGAGTGTCAATTTCCACCCTTTCACTTTGAGTCTATGCTTGTCCTTGTAGCTGAGATGTGTCTCTTGGAGACAGCATATGGTTGGGTTTACTTTTTTGATCCAATCTGCTACTCTGTGCCTTTTTATTGGTGAGTTCAGTCCATTTACATTTAGGGTGATTATTGATACGTGAGGATTTCCTGTCATTCTATCTTTAGTTTTCTGGTAAGGCTGTGTCTCCATTGTTTCTTTGCCTTTTGTTGTTGACTATTATTTCTGTCTGATGGTATTCTATGATGTTTCCCTTTGTTTCTTCTTTTGTTACAGTATATATTTCAGCTCTGGATTTTTTTTGAGTGATTACCCTTAAGTTTATGTAAAAGAAAGTTTGATATTTAGAGTATTTTATTTTTTTCGGCACACTTACTTTCTCCATTCCCATATTCCGGTTCAGGCCTTTACTCTCCCCCTTTTTATGTTGCCACAAATTGTCACTGTTGATGGTGGTCGAATAGCCTCCTTTAGTATTTCTTGCAGTTCAGGTCGTGCATTAGAAAATTCCCTCAGCTTCTGGATGTCTGGAAAGGTCTTTATTCCTCCTTCATATCTAAAGGATATCTTTGCTGGATATATTATTCTTGGCTCATGATTTCTCTCTCTCAATAGTTTGAATATTTGGTTCCACTTCCTCCTGGCTTGTAGAGTTTCTGCTGAGAAATCTGATGATAATCTAATGGGCTTTCCTTTGTAGGTTACCATCTTTTTTTCCCTGGATGCCTTGAGGATTCTTTCTTTGGCGTTGATTTTAGACAGCTTCAATACAATGTGCCTTGGAGAAGCCTTGTTGGGATTGAGGTAATTAGGTGTTCTATTTGCTTCTTGGATTCGAGGATCCAGTTCTGTCCACAAGTTTGGGAAGTTCTCATCAACAATTTGTTTGAATATATTCTCTGTTCCCTTCTCTCTTTCTTCTCCTTCTGGTATGCCCATTATTCTTTTATTGCTCTTTCTGATAGAGTCAGAAAGTTCTTGTAGAGTTCTTTCATTTCTTTCAAGTCTCAAGTCTCTTTCTTCTTCCCTCTGTGTAAATTCCAGGTTCCTATCTTCGATGTCACTGATTCTTTCCTCCATCTGGTCAACTCTACTACCTAAGCTGGTTATTTCATTATTCATTTCTTCTATTGAGTTGTTAATCTTCAGAAATTCCATTTGGTTCTTTTTTAAACTTTCAATCTCTTTGGTCAAATGCTCATGTTGTTCTTTGATTGCGTTTCTGAGGTCATTAAATTGCATTTCTGTGTTTTCTTGCATCTCGTTGAGTTTTTTCAGAACTGCAATCTTGAATTCTCTGTCATTTAAGTCACATATTTCCATTTCTTTAAGTTCATTTTCTGGAGACTTTTCACTTTCTTTCTGAGCTGTATTGTTGCCTTGGTTATTCATGGCAACTACTGATTTATTATTTCTCTTCCTAGACATCTACAAGAGTCACTTCTGCAACAGGTTGATAGGAAGAGGTCTTTCTTTTGTTTTCCAGTACTTGTTGGTAGAATGTTTTATTTTCTCTCCGACTGCAGCCTTTTTTCCCCTCTCTCACACAGTAGTGCTATGTTTTCTCTGCACTTTTCCAGCTTCTCACACAATGGGGGATTCCCTGGGAGACGGGCCTCTGCTATGTTAACAGTTCACCTGGGTCATAGGGCGCCACGTCCCTGTGGGGATGCAGGGAGCTTTTGAGGTTCCAAAGCTCTTTCTGCACCTGATTCAGAGCCCGTTTGTTTCAGCAGTTCTGTTTACTCCTGCAGGGATCTGCCCAGATAATTGGGGCCAGGGGCGGGGTGAGTTGTGAGAGGTGGCCCAGAGCAATGGGAGCGACCACCACCACAGCCAGTCCGGCTTCCACAGCTCCCTCCCCTTTGCCAGAACTAGTTGGGCTGCGAATCTGTGTCTGCGGTCCACAGTTCTCAGAGCAGCAAATATTCTGTTCTTTTGATCTGACACTGCTACTGTTCTGCTTCTAGCACCGGGCAGGTGGGGGCGGGGCGAGCTCTGGGAGGGTAGGGAGGGGGCGGCTAGTCTCAGTGCCTAAGGCTTCAGTTCTCTGCTCAGCGGTGAGGGCTTAAACCACCGTTTTCAGCCTTCTTCCCTCAGTCTTTTCTCTGAGGTCTCTGCCGTGAGTGTTGGGTTCAGCCGTGTTATATGCTGCCTCCTCAGCCCTGTGGGCCGTAAGCGGAGCCCTAGCAGTCCGAGTCCTTCCCTCTCCCGCAGCTGCGGTAGTTCTGGGATGCAGCGGGCTCCGAGCACTGAGCTAGGTCTGCGTACTGCCCGCGCAGCTCTGTCTCCCCACTTCTCCCTTCCCTACTCTCCTGCTTGTGCGATTCTCCCACCTTTAGGTGAATTCAGTAGCGGGCCTCTTCGTCTTGCCTGTCTGCTGTGCAGGGAGTCCTTTGTGGAGTTATTGTTGTTCAATTAGTTGTAAATTCCAGGGGAGCTTTACAGAGGCTCACCTCACACCGCCATTTTGATGTTGTCCCTTTCCTAATTGTGTTTCTTAACCAAACCTAACTGTAGTTGCACAAAGCATGGTGGCTGATTATTGACAATTTCTCATGAGAACATTCCAGAAACCACCACACTTTCAAGAACTCCAGAGAACAGTGGGGCTTGCAAAGTGCTAGAAGGGTGTCTGGGGTACTGTGGACCTGCTGGGAGTTTTGTGAGGGTGGAGGAAAGGAATGTGGTCAGAGGTGTGTGTGTGTGTGTGTGTGTGTGTGCACGCAAGGTGAGGGTGGAGGGAGAGGAATGTGGTCAGAGGTGTGTGTGTGTGTGTGTGTGTGTTTCCCTTTTTATTTTGGGGCTTAGTTATTAATTGCAGTTCTAGGGGAGGGGAGAGTTGGAAGGCTCAGTTCAGCCACTGCTTTCCGGGAGCAAGCCTGCCCCTTCCCTGGCTCTCCCCGGCTGCCTGAGAGCACGGTCTGCGTGGGACAACTTTGAGCAGCTCTTGGAGTCTCAGCTGGGCTTGTTGCTAGGAGTTTGGGTAAAACGACCCTGTTGTATGGGCCTTTCCATTCTTGCCACATTGGTCTTTTTCCTTTTGTCTAACTGAGGTAAAATTCACATAATAAAAAATTAACCAGTTTAAAGTATATAATTCCATGGCTTTTAATAAGTGCATTTACAATATTGTGAAAGCATCACTTCTATCTAATTCCAGAATATTCACATCACCCCAAAAGTAAATACCCATTTAGCAGTCATGCCCACCTTCCCATCCTAGCCCCTTGACACTACTCATCTGCTTCCCATCTCCATGCATTTACTTCTTCAGATATTTCACGTAAATAGAATCCTACAATATGTGACATTTTGGGCCTGGCATCTTTCACTCAGCACAACGTTTTGGAGGTTCATCCATGTTGTGGGTGTGTCAGTGCCTCATTGCTTTTTGTGACTGAATAATATTCCATTCCATGGCTAGACCTCAATTTATCCATTCATCTGTGAGTGTAATTTAGGTTGTTTCCAGCTGTTGGTCATTGTGAAGAGAGCTGCCACGTTATCCCTCTGTCTCTCAGCAGCCTGAGTGTTCACACCACAACCCCCAGTGCAGTTTACCCCAGGTATTTCTGGGACTCCTTGGGGGTGTTTCACGTGATTGATGTTCTGTTCCAGGTGCTGGTTGCAGCATCTGCTGCCAATGCCTTCTATGGGCGGACACATCTGCCACACCAGCTGGCACCACTAGAGGCCTCAAGCCCCAGCCTGCCAAGCTCACCCTGGGGTGTGCACAGTCTGCGTGCCAGTTCCGTGTGTTGGGCAGGGTTTGGTGACTGCTCATTCTTTACAAGATGGGGACCTTGCCATCTTGTGAGGGCATTTCCTTCTTCCTTCTTAGCCCTCAGGTCTTTTTCCCTGTGCTGGTGACTTTCCCCAGAAAGGAATCTTCTGGTCTCGGAGGGATATAAGAAGGGTGATAATGCATCCTGGGTTACGCAGGACTTTTGGGGTCTTAACGCTGAAAGTTCGTTATCCTGGAAGGGCCCTCTGTCTCGGACAAACCAGACAGTCGGTTACCCTAGATTTCAGCCTGGCTGGGTTGAGTCTCATCAGTCAATGTGTTGAGCTTCCCCTCACCCCCTGTTTTGAATCCCGTGTCTGAGCGTGGCCATCAGTCGTGTCCCTAAGCCCCAAATGCAGGCATACTTGCCCGAAGCTAGCTAGAGGTTAAGCGTCTTTTCTTCTCCTGAATTGCTTGGTTATCTTGCAGCCTGGGGTTAGAGGAAGCCTGGAGATCTAAATTTTCTTTTTAAAGATTTTTAAACTGATCCTCTTACTGTCAACCTCACCAGGCCCCTTGCTTTTCAGGCTCACTGGTCCCTCTGACTCTTGGTTTCTTTGGGCTCTGGGACACAGATAACCTTGTTTCACATTATTTTCTCCCAGGCATGGCTTCAGCTTTCTCAGCTCTGACATATTAGTTAGCATTCATCTATCTGGTTTTAAGCTTCCAAATGTTTTTAAAAAAAGATTTAAAAAGAAATGTCTTGCTTGCTCTTCCCTCCTGCTCTTCTCTTTTCCTTTGTCGGCTTTCTTATGACTTAAAAAAAATCCTTTACTGACACACTAGTGATTCTCAGGAAGGAACGGAGAAAAATGTATTTTTTCTGACATTTTTAACAGGAAGTCTCATTTCCTCAACATGTGAGGTCAGCTTGGGTTTCCATCTTGGCTCAGCCTCTCAGCTAAGTGACTTTGGACAAGTGAACTGACCTCTCTGAGCCCTATTTCCGTTAAAGCCCGGGGCCTCTTTAAAGTGAGAAGAATGGAGTGGGGTAATAATAACAAACCCAGGGACACATGTGAAGCAATGAGCATGGGCCAGGCATGAGCAGTCACAGGAGGATATCTGAGGAAGCATGTTCATGACCCACGTCTCCCGGGGTCTAAGACAGATGTCAGCCTCTTCTGTCCTCCCAAAACCCTCTTACAGGAGCTCATATGCCACTCATCAATCTGAAGGGAGCACACTCTCTCCATTCTTCGCTGCCTTTCCAATTCATTTTCTCTAAAACTTCAAAGTGAAACCTTCTTTCTCCTTCTGCCAAGGGGATCACTAGTCCACACTTTCCTCCTAAACACTGGATTGGGCTCAGCTTGAATGCCTGTCATCAGCTTTCCAGCCTTACATCTGCCCCAGATACTTGTCTTTGACCCCTAATGACCAAGTTCAAAGTCATCTTCCCCTAGGAAGCCTTCTCTAAGCTTGCCAGCCTCCACTTGCGTTTGGGCGTGAGGCAGGGGAGCACAGTGGCAAAGCATTCGGCTCTCGAGTTGTCCACCTGGGTTTGAGTCTGAGCTCTACCACTGAGCAGCTGGGCTGCCTCAGACAAGTGACTGCACGGCTCTGAGCCTCGGTTTTCTCATGAGTAAAATGGGGGTTAATAATAGTAGCTAACAATCATGCATGGGATTTTTCCAGAGATGAAATGGTATGACAGAAGTAAAGAAAATACAGTAAGCAGTGTGTATGTACAAATACTTGATAAAAAGTTTATTATAACTTATGCTTCTGCCATATCTTGTCTTTGATTTAACTGCTGGGCTGTGTTTAACGGGGGGGGGGGGGCTTGTCTTCTCTCTCTTTCTGAACTTCACATCCGGCCTCGGTGCCCAGAAAGTGGTAAGAGAGCTGGGGCAGGAATCCAAAGTCCTGTTTTTCGGGGGCATGGGCAGTGTAGCCTGGGGCAGGTCACATCACTTCTCTGAATCGTTGCTTTTGGAGGCAGTTGGAAGACATAGTCCTGCTGAGTCATATGGGAAAAAGTAAAAAGAGACGTAGCTTTTACTGTATCTTTCTTTCCTCTTTTGGTAAGTCTGACTGCTGCGCTGGGCGGGAAAGCCTCGTCATCATAGGTCCTGACTCTGGCTCTCAAGCTCAGATTTGCATTAGAATAAACTGGGAGATTTCAAAGTATTCATAATGCCAAGCAAGGCTTGCCCTTGGATCAAGGCAACTGGAACTGTGGAGAATGGGTCTGGTTAGAGAGGTTTTGAAAGCTCCTCGTTGGTGCCGATGCTTCTGGATCAAGGCCCGCATGTGTGGTATCCACACTCTACACAATCCTCTTGTCCTTTCAGGAAGTATCAATCAGGCCTTTTTGTCAGGGAGAAGGTGCGATGCTCTTCTCTGGAACATCGGTTTGAATCCCTCCATGGACATGGAGCTCCCTCTCTTCTCAGCCCCCATTCCCTTGTTGGACAGCAGCTCTGAGGACCTGCAAGTCCTTCTCTTCATTGAGCCTAAGCCAGCCTCCCTGGTAAGCCTGTCCCTTCGTCCTTATTAAGGGTGACTCAGCCTGACCCAGGGAAGCCACTGCACATTTGAGCTGCCTCTCATCTGAATGGCTGTGGCAGGGATCACACATCAAGGTCATTCCAATGGCAGGACTCCAAAGGCAACCTTGTGGATTTTGGAGGGCCCCAGATAATTCATAAA
>NC_138060.1:2224200-2305093 GCF_964194185.1 Rhinolophus hipposideros
GTCAGGATGGCCAAATATCAACAACTGCACGTGGTTCCACCTAGACAGGGGTCAACAAAATGCAGCTGTGGGCCAAATCGATCCTGCCCCTGTTTTTGTGAATCAAGTTTTATTGGGACACAGCTATCCTCGGAGGTCCACATGTTGTCTACGACGGCTTTCATGCTGCAGTGGCAGAGTCTGGAGTTGCCACATAGGCCTTTTGGCCTGTAAAGCCAAAATATTTACTGTTTGGTATTTTGCAGAAAAAGTTGTTGACCCTAGTATAAGTGGTAACTCCCAGAGGAGATCCATACGATAGGGTAGATAATAGACAGAAATGAGCAGGAGAAGGAAAGACTTAGCCCCATTAAATGCCCCTTGCTGCAGCTCCTACTTGGGCCAAGACCCCTGGCAGCTGCCCAGCAGGACTCCAGGCTCAGACATACCTCTAAATTAAAGAGATGTGTTGTTAGAAGTCAGAGAATAGGATCTCATCCTGTTTGTCACCAATACCTTATAGCCCAACAGGACTCCTTCCCACCCCCCTAAGGGATGTGTTTACATATACCCCAACCAAGGAGATGCATTTACACATGCCTCTAAACCAAGGGGATGTGTTTACACATGCCCCTAAACCAAAGAAATGCATTGCTAAACGCCAGAGGACTAGGCATCTCAGGGGGAGAAAGAGAGGTAAGAGAAGGGAGAGGAGAGGCAGTTCTACCCATAGAAATAAAGGCCTTCACACAGTGTAAGGCGAGGCTGCTTCCCTGCCTTGGGTCAGCCCGCTCCATGTCTCGGGGTATATTTTCTTTTACTAATAAACTTCTGATGTTCATGCTGCACAAATTTCTGTCTCTTGATTGAAGTCCTTCCTTCAAGAAGACAAGAGCTGAAGTAATTAACGTCATTTTCCTGGTAACACATAGATGAGTCATTTTTATAGCTTCCTTGCTTCCTACCCCCAACGCTGCAGCCTGCGAATAGTAGGTGCTTAATAAATATTGGAGATGGAAAGTAGGCATGAGCCTCCTTCCTGGACAAGGACAATGCCTGGTCTTTCCTTCGTCAGCTTCTCCAGACCTGTGCTTCTGGAGTGTGACTCACTCTCAGACATTTGGCCGGCAAGCCCCTGCTGCTGCCAGCAGAGGCAGCTTCCTCTTTTTTAAGGAAAACATGCTTCAAAAAGTCTCTGAGGGCTTGTGGACACCAATCAGCTGGCTCTTAGCACCTTGTGGACAAAGATGTATAAATGAAGCAAACATATGGATTATATTTTCACCAAAATACACATAGCCTCCGAAATTAAGTGGGAAAGTGCTTTGCAGGGTCACTCCATTGCTTAGCTCTCTCCAAAACTGTTTAAGGAAAGTTTGCTATGTTTGATAAACCTCAAACACAGAGTAAAACTAAACTTTCTCTCCCCAGACTAGGCAGAAATCTCAGAAGGGGTGAGTTGAGGTTCACCAAATTGAACTGCTCATTAAAGTCTTCTTTCGTCGAACTCCACAAATGATTGGCAGCTGCTTATGCCCATTTGGGGGTATATTTTTTCAGTTCCCCTTGGAGGAACAAAATGGAGGCAAAGGTATAATTTGCTAAGGCAGTATTTTAATTTCTCTTCTGATGAATGCCTGGTGTTAAAAAAAAAAAAAACCCTTAACTGAAAAAATGATTGCACATCATACACATTCATGGTCAAGAAAATGAGAAGAGACAGATGAGCACAAAGAAGAAAGTAACAACTAGTCTGGTGTCATTTTACAGCGGTGGGACAGCCAAGTGGTTCTCTGCTAAGATATTTGAGAAGAGTTGGAAGAGAAGTCAGAGTTTGGGGGAAATTGGGAAAGAAGAATGATCTTGCTTATAATGCAAGATGCATTTGGAGGTTGAGGAGATGTGAGAACATTCTTGGGGTGGGTTGGGGAGCTAATAGGGTGAGATCCTCATTGGAATCCTGTTTTCAGTCTCTAAAATTGGTAATCTGGAGGATTCTACCCTTTACCCCAAACCTCTGTGCCATGCAACTATGGGGAGAACCTGGAACTTGGCCATGAGTACCAGGAAAACATGAATTACTTTAACTTTTTTTGTGGGTCTGTTAGACTTTCAAAATACTAGCAGTTGGCAGCATACTTGAAGGGACAAGTGAATAGGCTGAATAGGGTCATTTACTGCCTTGACCAGCATGTCTCACTTGCTCCAGGAAACAATGGGAGTGGGACGTGGTAGAGGTTGACTTGACCCTGACTTGTGCTGATCATTGCAAGTTGTGTCTGAGTTATTTTTTGATGCACCTGAAAGACCCCACTGAATAATTACGCTCAAACCATTTCCAGCCTCCTGCTCCGTTGCTCTCTCCCTGTGTGAAGAATAGACTCTCAGATAATTCCTTTCCCTGCTTCTCTTGCAGCTAGGTTGGTCAGCTGTACAAATCTAGCCTGTAAGTGAGGGTCTGCTAAGTGGGGGCTCTGGGAAATCTTTTTACTTTGCAGAAGAGACTGATGCTATCCCTTTTCCCTATGGCCAACTTATTCCTGACTTCAGCATAGATAAATTGCCTTGAGCTGAAGCAGCCATCTTGTGTCACAAGAGAAAGGCAAAGAGAATAACAGAGGTTGGCCCTGAAATCATTAAAATATGTCAGTGATTGCCACCTCCAGACTTTCTGTTATGTGAGAAAATAAACCCCTGTCTGTTTAAGCCAGTGTAAGTCCAGGTTTTTTTGTTTTTTGTTTTTTTGTTTTGGTATTTGCAGCCAAATGGCCTTTTAGCAGATGCAGCACATGGCTCACTAAGCTTGGCATTGAGACAGATTCATATCATGGCGATGGTATATGAACTTTGTTGTGGCAGAAATAAACTTTACACAGTGTTACAAATTTGGTGGCTGTGTCTGGATCTCAGCAGGGAACTGATGATATACTCAAACAGGGTAATTGAGGAGAGTTTACTAAAAGGAGCATTTACAAAGGTGTCTGGAGGGTTTAGGGAAAGCCCAAGAGATTGGTCAATGCCCAGGGCTACCAGTCAGGAGCTATTACACCCCTAGGCTTCAAGGACAAGGGAGGGAGTGATTATCTGAAGGTAAGGAGAACTGCCAGATGGAAAAGGCTGCCTGGCAGGGCTGTGCAACCGGGGGTAGGGGCTGGCCGCTAACCTGTGGTGACTCAGCAAGGGAATACATTTCTGGGTCTCTCTCTCCTTGCACCCTCAGTGTCCTACCAGTACTCACAGGAGGCCAGAGAGCAAAGGACCCTGTGGAAACATTCTAGGACATACAGCAGGCTAGAGCAAGATGGCAGGTGGATCTGAAGAGGCAAACGGAAGGTCTCCAGCTCAGTGGCCCTGATGAAGGGTCAGAGGCTTTCAAGGGACCTGTGGGCCACCTGGAGAGAACACCTGTCAGGGATCCGAAAGCTTTCCTGAAATTTTGAGGGCTCTTTGATCTGCGCCTTCTCTCCAAGAAGAAGTGGTCTCTGTGTTTCTGAGCAGCGGCCCATAGCCACACTCCGAGCTGTGACTGGCCTCTGAGCTTGGGAGGACCTTTGTAGAAGCTGTTCCTCTCTAGAGCCCCCGCTGAGCTGGCACAAGTCAGAGTGGTACTAGGCACCCAGTGTCTGCATGGAGTGATCTGGAATCAGATTGGATTGCAAAAGTCTAACTTTATTTAAATGTCCCTGGGGGCTCCGATCTACCTGAACACAAACTCTTAGAAGACAATAAAGAACAGAGAACTGCTGTCCTGAATCAGGGGCCTGCCACGTGTCTCATCTTATTCACAAGAAACAGCACAGCCCTACTTTATCCAAGTTGGAAGGAAGGCACAGGAGGGAAAGAAACTTGCCCCAGGCCTTGACCAGTGAGTGGTGGAGCTGACACTGGTTTCTGGGGCTGGTCCTGCCCCTCACACGAGGCCCCTCTCTCACTGGGCAGCCACTCCTGTGGATTTTCACCTCACCAGGGAGCCCCTTTACCAAGGAGGCTCAGAGAAGTTAAGGGACTTGCCCAAGGCCACAGAACTCCTCCAGCCCTCCTCCAGAAGGAACGGTGAGGGCTCCTGATGCCAAAGCCAGTCTTCTTAGCCTGTCGGGCCTAGGTACGGTGTCTTCAGGAGACCCCAGACCCACATGCCAGAAGTGGCTCTCAGTGTGGGTGCACGCTCTGGGTTGTTTCTGGCCTCAACTGAAGTTCACTTGGTTCCTAAAGGAGTTTGCAAAACTGGGTCATTGCACTAGAGAATGTCATTAAGAGCGCTCTCTGAATCAGGCAGACCCAGGTGAGCTCTTTACACCCCTTGAGCCTCTGTTTTTTCACCTACAAAATGGAGTTGTAACTGTCTCATGTTGCGTTCTCCCAGAAGTCAACCTTGAGAAAAGGATTCTAGTGCAAGTAGTTTGTGTCCCCAGGAAATACTAGGAGCAGGTGGGGAGGTGAGCTGGGGAAGGGAAAGCAGGCCATACCAGGCGCATGTTCAAGGAAGCGACCATGTTGGAAGCTGGGGCTTAACCCCAGAGGGAGCCAGTGAACCCCACACAAAGTCATCCCACTCACAGGGCAGAGGGCCAGGGCTACTGACCCACCAACTAGCAACCCTCACTGACTGAGGTGGCTCTGGGGTGACATTGTTAATTCCCTGGCACTTCCAGCCTCCTGGCGAGTGGGTCTGCAAGGGGAGGAAGCCTTCAGCAGAGAAGCAGGGGGAGAAGGTAATGTTGGATTGGGGTGTACCTGCGCAAGGGTGCAAGCGGGCACTGCCAGAGTCTCCCATGCCGACCCCACGGAGTTCTCGTGTGGAGGCCATGAATGATGCCTGCCACCCAGCAAGTGCTCAATAAATGGTGGCCTTATTGGCACTATCACTGTTATCGCGATCACCATTACTATGACCACTACTGACCTGGAGCAAACCGAGAGCCATTTAGTGCTTATTTTTCTCCCTGTGATGATTTTTGATCTCGAAGCGTGTTGCCTCAGCCAGGCATTTTATTTCCCCCAGGGACCATCCACTGGGCAGGAAGCTCTGAGCTCCTGGCCATGGCATGAGAATCCTAGCCCTGTGTGCCTCCCAAGCCCAGGAAAACCTGTGCCTTGTGGGAGGAAACTGGACCTGGCCTCATTCACAGGGCTGGGCTCTGTTTTCTCCAACTCTTCAGAGAAAAGAAAAAACGCACCAGGTCTCTCCCTTCTGCAGCCAGAACAGCCTGTTTTCCCGCCAGCTGGCAGCTGGTGCCAGTGAGGAGAGCCAGGACCTGCGTGCAGCTGTCTCCTGCTCACCCTCCTGTTGTTTCCCTAAAGGTCCTGAGACAGAGAATGGTCCTCTTTGAAGCTTCCAGAGGGTGGAGTTGCTTCCTGCAATTGCCCTCCTTCCTTCCTTTGTATTTCCTGATGTTTCCTCTTCCCACCCCCACTCCCACCCAGTCCATTTCCTTCTCATCCTTTCTCCTTAGAAGCCCTGGCTGAGTCGCCAGGGTGTTGAGGGGCTTCTCCCTCCTCCTTCCTCTTCTGTTTGCTTTGATCTCCAGCTGATGCCGACAAGTGGACAGGCCCACCCACTGACCACATTCAGTGTGGTTGACAAGTATTTTCATGTCCCTGGGGCTGTTGGCCTAGTTGCCTGTGGAAGGGAGGGTGCTGGCGGCAGGGGAGCTGCTTGAGCCCTGCCAGCTGAAGGAGCTGGCAGTGCTGGCTGGCTCGTTACTGGGGAGCTGATAGCTGGTGTTGGGGGGCCGGGGGCGGAGTGGGGCTGGGCGGGGTGGCAGCAGCTGGGGTACTGCAGATCACCAAGAAAATGCAGCAGGCTCCCTCAGGACGGGCTTCCAGGGGCTGCTGTCCAGAAACTTCTCAGGTACCTTACATTCTGGAGAAAATGCCAATGAGAAACAGGTTGGCAGGACACTTGGGTTCAAGGGCTGAATTTGTTACTACTTGGCCACAGGGCCTTGGAGAAAACAACCAGTTCTGTGCCATGATTTTCTGATCCCTAACTGGCTATAAGGACACCTGCATAGGTTCGTTTGCGAGCTCATGGTCTTAGCCCTTACTGCATGCAAAGAAGCCCCGAGCCTCAGTGGCTCCTAACACTCCACCTCTGTAGCTCCTGATTCTGTGAACCAGTAGTGAGGGCTGGGTTCAGCTGGGCGGCCCCTCAGCTTTGGCCCCGCTCACTAACACACCTGCGGTTAGCTGCTGGGCAACTCAGGGCTGGCTGGTCGAGGCTGGCCTAGCGGACACAGTTTGTCTCTCTCCACTGATCTGCCATCCTTCAACAGTCTGGCCCAGGTGGCATCTGGAGTCCAAGAAAGAAAGTGCAAGTTTGCAAGGCGTCTTGAGACATGGACTGGCCACATTGTCACTGCTCCTAAATGTTTTTGGTCAAACAAGTGACAAGGCTAGCCCAGATTCAAGGGGTGGAGAAACTGCAAAGTCACTTGCAGTTTCTTTGGTAGAAAGCTGCCCAGCTTGATAGGAGAAGCTGCAAAGTCACTTTGCAAAGGAATATAGATACAGGGAGGAGAACAGTTTGACTTATTTTGGCAATCTGCTACATCATGAAAAAATAGATTCCAAGTCACTCAGAGGAGCAGAAAGTCTCTCACAGAGCAAAGAAAGAGGCAAAGGGCAAAAAGTCAGCTTAATTCCACCTGCCAGAGGGATGCATAAAAACGTGTGTCTGCATGATCCAGTCATTTTCTAGGCTCATGTAAAGACGTTTTGGCTGAGCAGAAACCAGAATTTGAATAACCAGGTAAACAGAAGAGATGAGAATCCTTTTTTTGGGTTGTCTCTTTACAACCTCTGAGAAATCTAGGTCTCTTGACTTGTCCACCTTTGGGCTTGGACATACACTGATAGGACAAATGAATTTAGATAACTCGGATGGTGGTCCAGTTTCCGGGACCCTTATCATAGGGGATAGAGTCTAGCATGGTCCCCCAGATGTCTCACAGAGCTGAAACATCAAGGGGAGAAGGAGTTCTGGTACTGGTTAATTAAAACTGGCACCTACCCTGTTTCCTCGAAAATAAGACCTTGCTGGACAATCAGCTCTAATGCATTTTTTGGAGCAAAAATTAATATAACATCCGGTATTATATTATATTACCTGGTCTTATTTTACTTTAAGACTTCTTATAATAAAATAAGAACAGGTATTATATTAATGTTTGCTCCAAAAGACACATTAGAGCTGATTGTCCAGCTAGGTCTTATTTTCGGGGAACCATGGTAGCTCATAGGAGGCATGTGTGTTTTCTGGAAGAAAGGAGCCATAGCTATCATCTGAAGAGGAGCTCTCTAATGCTTCGAGAGCTCAAGCCACCTTGCTGTCTGACCCTTCCAAGTGAGTATAGCACAGAAGGCATGCCACTCATGTCTCCCAAGTGACGAGTCGGAATTGCTGGCCACCAGGAGCTGGTGATACAGGTTAGCTAGCATGTCCCTAGGTAGACAGGGAGGTCCCTGGTGGAATAAACAAAGGCAGCCATATCCTAAAACTCCAAGTTTTGAAATCACTCCTTTGCTCCAGGACATAATGTAACAAGGCCTTGAGGTTAATCATAAATTCATTTTGGCCTGACAAACGGAGCTGATCTGATAGATAAGAGTGGGTTATTTTGCTAATTCCTTTAGGATGGACAAGCAGAACAAACTTGGTAGACGAATTTCATTAGAAGGCGCCAGTTCCCTTCTTCAAACAGCTCCCCTTTCCCAAACAGGCAAGGGAAGGTATAAAGTAACAGCTTTTGCCTCAATCATAGGGCACCCCCCATTTGGAACCCCCTCCCGTTCGGGAGCTGCAACCTCTTCTCCCGCTTCTAATAAACTGTCCTCTTTTTAAAACTTTTTGCCTCTCCCTGGTCCGTGTGTCCATTCTTCGGCTTCACGAGACACAATCCCGGCCCACACCCAGAAACTGCCAGCAGACCCAACATCACATACATCACTGGTGCCAGTAGGGATTTGGGGTGCTGGAGTGTGGTGGAGTTTCAGTTCCACCAGCGCCAGCAATGCGTTCATAGAACACACCTGAATCTGCAAAATCCCAGCCTTCCCAGCAGCATCGTGCCTGCGTCTCATTCACGCACATGTGCAAGCCACCTTGGAGCCTGAATGGGCCTCCGGAAATGTCGGCCATCCTCACCTGCTGTCGTTTACTCTTCTGTTTTGCCGACTCTCAACATACTCATTAAACAAACAAACAAACAAACAAACAAAGCAATCCTGCATGGCTTTGATCTCCGTATACATACACACATAGAAGCTGGAGTGTCCAGAGGCTGTCCAGACTGGGAAACCATTGAGAAGACAAGTGATGGCAGCCACATTGTGAGGCATTGCCAACTGCTTGCCCTCCTCCTCCAGAGGGTCATGCAATGTGGATACATTCTAGTGCATTCCAGTTATCCCGCGCGGGTCGCATGTGGTGCTTCTCACTCCCCAAGGCCTGTCCAGCCCCAGACTCTCCAGCCCCCCATGCAGTGGCGGTACCCGCGGTGGGGGGCCTCGGCAGTCCAGTGCTTGCATGTTCCTGCCCACATGGGGGGCACGTCCCTACCCTCACTGGCTGCTGGGGTTGCTTTGTTTTTGTTATGTTGGCTCCGTTTCAACAGCACCGACAGATGTGGTCATACTGGAGGGTGAGGGGTGGGAAGCAAAGGTGGATGAAGGAGCCAATCATTTAGGATATAATCCCATCCCACTAAACATTTTTGAAGAAGGCAGTGAGTAAAGCTAGGCCTGGTCTGGGCCCCTGCTGGCCTCCCTTCATCCCACCCAGAGAGGGGGAAGCTCTGGGCCTTGGGAGCCCAGGTGGAGCTCACCCATGGAGTCCTGCAGAGCTCAGTCACAGCAGCTGCCGTCTCCAGGCCACACAGGGATGGCTTGGCTCTTTGCCTCTTCTTTTGGGGCTTTGTGGGACTGGCTCAGCCCTAATGAGAAGAGACAGGTGAGAGAGGGAGCAGGTCTGACAGAGCTGACTTCCCCTGGCTCTCAGACTTCTCACCTATCAGGTATAAAGGATCCCAATTAACCGCCTCAGCAATGTGAGCCTGGCAGCCTCACAGCCCATCTTGTCACTTGCCTTCCAGGGTGGTGGGAGCAGGAGCAATCCCCTAAAGGGCTGCAGGGGTGTGTGGGAGGGGCCAGTCCCTGGAAGAGGCTGCCCCCTCTCTGGGTCTTCCTGGCCTGTGGTCAAATCACTCCAAATGCCTAAAGCCTTGGGACCCCTTCTGGAACTCACTGCTATTGACTCTTGGCTCCAGCCAGCTTTAGGGAGGGGCCATCACAGGGTAAAGAACTCCCTCTCTCCCTCCCTCATCTACCACCTGCCCATTATTGCTTCAGCTGACTCCCGTTCCTTCTGGGGCTCCTGGGGCTTTTCCACAGGGAGACATGCAGGGGCCTGTCCCTGGCGCATCTGCCAAGTGCAAATAGTTGCTAAAGTTATTTAGTGTGTCCTCACGCCTCCTTGATGTCACTGGTATTCCCTAGGCAAACGCTGCTGGTATGCAGCCAACTTGTAGAGGCCCTGCACACATAGGAATATGAAATGCTTCTTGCTCACTTCTTGTTTGGGGGTGCCTTGAAGTAGTGTCCTCCCACTGGGAATTAGCGTCCCCATTTCTTCTTCTGAAAAGAGGGCAGTGAGAGAAAGCTACCCAACCGCCCCCAGAAGTTGGGAAGGTGGAAACTCAGGGTCTCTTTGATGAATCTCTCTGGATGAGTGTGACAAGGGCTACAAAGAATGGCCACGTGAACTCGCCGATGCCCTTCAGCCAGAACCTTCCCACAGGAGGGGCCATGGCAATGGAACAAGGAGGGTGCTCTCTTTTCTTGCTAAAGACTATACAAACTTCCAGGTACAAAATAAGTGAGTCCTGGGGATGTAATATGCAGCATAGGGAATATAGTCAATAATACGTAATAACTTTTTATGGTGCCAGGTGGGGACTAGACTTCTTGTGGTGATAACATCATCAGGTATATAAATGTCTAATCACTGTGGCGTAGACCTGAAACTAATATAAATGTATGTCAGCTGAACTTTAATTAGTAACACATTTTTAGAAAGACTATCAACAAGCCAACTTTATCTTTCTTTCCTTTTTAATTACATTTTATCCTTTTACTGAGGAGTAAAACACCTTTAATATTTTTGTTGTATGGATAAGTCAACTTTATCTTAAAGCTATCTTTTTTCTTATATAAGCAAGAAATTTCTTACAAAAACAGTAGAAAACATAGATAAGTATAAAAAGAGAAAACCTCCACCCAAATGATTCATAATCTCATTACCCAGAGATGGTCACTATTAACATTTTGGTTATACGCATACTTGTATAAAGGTTTTTAAACGAAAGTGAGACAGACTCACGCACGGTTTTGAAATTGCTTTAAAGGCACTGTAATATGGATTTCTTTCCAAGTCAGTCACATGCGTGCATATTGTGTCAGAACGTGGCTGTGCAAAACAATGTGCCTTGAAACTCAGGGGCTTAACACAGTGGTTCTCAAAATTTTGGTTCAGAACCTTTTTGCACTTTGAAAATCATTAAAGAGCTCAAAGAACTTTGCTTATGTCAGCTCTATCTATCAATATTCACTGTATTGGAAATTAAAACTGAGAACATTTTAAAATTAAGAATTTGAGGTCTGACAATTAAGTTCATGAACTTGTTGCAACGCTGTTGCTAACCTTTTTTGATATCAGAGGGATTACTCATTATGAATTTATATCAACTGGACAAACAGTTAACCAAGTTTACTATTTGGAAGTGCTGAAAAGGCTGCATGAAAAAGTTAGATGACCTGAACTTTTAGCCAACAATTCATGGCTCTTGCATCACGACAATGCACCAGGTCACACAGCACTATCTGTGAGGGAGTTTTCAGCCAGTAAACAAATAACAGTATTGGAACACCCTCCCTACTCAGCTGATCTGGCCCCCAATGACTTATTTCTTTACCCAAAATAAAGGAAATATTAAAAGGAAGACATTTTGATGACATTCAGGACATCAAGGGTAATACGACAACAGCTCTGATGGCCATTCCAGAAAAAGAGTTCCAAAACTGCTTTGAAGGGTGGACTAGGCGCTGGCGTCGGTGCACAGCTTCCCAAGGGGAGGACTTCGAAGGTGACCATAGTGATATTCAGCAATGAGGTATGGAGCACTTGTTCTAAGATGAATTCATAAACTGAATTGTCCGACCTCGTGTGTATGTGTGTGTGTGTGTGTGTGTGTGTGTGTACAGAGGGTGCCAAGAAAATGTTTTAAGACAGGAAAAAACTGTATTAGAATTGTAATACTCAATATATACCGATAACAAAAGCTGAATACAAGTCATGTTTGACTTCTGCAATTACAAGAGGTGCTCAAAGTGGTTCCCATCAGAGTCCAGACACTTCTGATTACGCTGAACTACTGCTTGAGCAACGCTGACCAAAGTGTCCATTTGTATCGCTGCGCATGCGTTTCAATTTCTTCCCGAAGTACCGCCAGTGTAGCCGGTTTTCTACGGTCCACCACATCCTTTAAGGTCCCTCATAGGTAGAAGTCAAGGGGTGTCAAGTCAGGAGAACGTTCTCGAATTTCAAATACCACTTCAAAATGGTCTTGTGCTCCTTGAACGACAACCACGCTTCTGCCATTTTCTTTGACTGTCCTGTCTGTGGCATGGTGACGCTACTATTCATTTCATTAACGCCATCTTTTGAGCGAATGTCATACTACACATTGCTACCGTAATTCATTTCAATTTCGAAAAGTAATACATAGAAACCGTCTCTTAAAAGGTGTGTACATTCTTTTGGCGCCCTGTATGTACACATTTAATGAGGCTGGAACGAGCACCCTTCTGCCCATGTCTGACTCTTTCCTTAGGAAAAAGTCCTAGGAGAGAAACTGCAACAATAGAAGTTCTTGATTCATACTGCCAAATTTCAATCCAGGGGGTTCACACTTGTTTCTGCTCCTTCAGCAAGGAAGGGGCTGCCTGTGAGACACTGGTTTCTGTCAGGGGCTTGGTGTGTGCACATGGGTGCACAGATCTCTTGCAATCACTCGTCTTTATACCTCTTTGACTATATGTACCTATTTGACTATACCTATATACAGTCAAGATAAAGCCTGTGGTCGTCAGTAATTATTACCTCGTCTGAGCAGAGAGCTACTCTCAGCCCTCGTCCACTGCCTGCACAGTGATGCCAAGGACTGTTCTAGACTACTGATTCTGAATTTATCTAAGTGTACTGCTTTCCTTTCTAGCCCCTCATTGACCTTAACTAGTTACTCATTAGAAATTCAAGATGTGACTCTTCCCAAGAAAAAAAGAACGCATTTTTGTTAGACAATCAAGAAGAGCGGAATGGGCAACTCACTCAGGAACAGAGTCCTGAGTCTTGGGGAAACAGGCCATCCCTGGTCACCAGGTGGTGATGCTCTGAATATGGGCCAGCTGGCTTTGGGCAAAACCCACAAATCCGAAGTTATCACCTACAAGCCTTCCCTTCTCTCCCACCCTGCTAGCCCACAGCCTCTTAGAGCTTATCAGCCAACACCCACAGTGCTGAGTCCACGGACCCTGGTGACTTTTGCTGTAATTCTTACCAATGCTCACAGACCTCTTTGACCTATGTTTCTTCCAAACTCTGTTCCCTGCAATTTCCAGAAGAAACCCTGATGAATGGCTCCCATGTCTGGCCTTCTGCTTCTGCTGTTCTTCTGTCAAAATTTCTGTCCCCACTCTTCATCTATCCCATTCTTCATCTAGCTAATTAATAAATTTTCTTCAAAATCTGGCCTAAAGGAATGCTGAAGGTATACCTTTGAGGCTAGGCTGAGGCTCTCAGGGTCTGAATTGACAACTGTAGTAACAGTAGCTCAGGCTGAGATGGAACAAAAGCCTGGTCCTTGCTGTTGCCTAGTGAGGTAACATTTGGCAAGTCAACTGTGGGGACAAAGCCCCAGAAAGCAGTTTCCAGGCTCTCGACCTCACATAGAAAGGTGCTGGCTCAGGTAGTAAATGGCCATCAACTGCGATTGGATGGCCATCAGCTGTGGCTAGTTGGCCGTCAGCTGTAACCCGTGAGCCATTGGGCATTAATATAACTAATGTGGCTACACTAGCAGAAAATGGGGGCTAGCAAGAGCGGATTGCAGAGAGGCGGATGCCGCCGGTGAGAATATAGTGATATGACTCCCCTACTTATGGCTCTGTGGGTGTTCCTTTTTGGCCTCACCGTGTCCTGAGTTTTTATGTGGGGAGCGGGACCAGAGACCCTGCCTGACACCTGGCACAACATCAACTGACTCTCTGAGCTCTAGTTTTTCTCTTTAAAAATGAGACTGATGTCAGGCTTATATATCGGTTTTAGTTGCTCTGATACTTGAATTAATAGAAGTACCTGCCATTTTAATTGCTACAAATACAAAGCAATATAGTTATTTTTTAAAAAAATTCTATTTAGGATTGCTCTGGAAAAAAGTGGAGGATGAGACCTAAACTTGTGTGCACATAGTTCATTTTGAAGAAGTGATTCTTGGGACTTGGGAACCATTGGGGAGGCAGGCCGGCCTATCCAGAGTGCGCGGAGCGGGCCCTGCTGTGGTCCTGCGGCCTCGGCATGGTGCCCTGGAGACAACGTGCTGAGTGCACGTTGGGGGTGCATGGCAATGTGCTGGGCCGCTGGCTGAGCAGGCTGCACCACAGCCCAGAAGCTGCCGAAAGCAGACCCCCAGTGCAGCTGAAGCGAGCCACCACGATTTCCACAGCTCTGGACAGGATGAGAAGGTGCACGGCAAGAGCCTGAGATGGCACATCAGAGCTGTGAAGCCTGTCTCTCATCTGTGAATTCCCCTTGCAGCACAGTACTTGGCACAGAGCAAACACAAAACCAACGGTAAATGAGGGGTGGAGAACATTTTTCCTGTTGAATTTGTGCGTGGCCCTCCACTGTGGTCACGGTGGCCAGGTCCTTATTCCTGGCCTTGTGCTTTCCTGCCTCTCTGGAACTGAAGCTACATGATGCTGGGCTCTGACCAAGGTGGGTTGAGCCACCTCAGTGCCAGGGTGGATTAAAGGCGGGTGTTCCGAGTGAGTCCACAGGGACCTCGTGAGAGTGGGGTGGCCTGGGAGTATCAGGAAACCTTTTTTCTTCTTCTCCCTCCCTTCCTTCTGTCAATCACTGTGCACCATTTACTGTGACCCTAATTGCTGAGAGTCACCTGAAACAACAGTAAAGCAGCATTCGCAGAGCCCAGCGTTTGTTGCCATGTACTCCAGGGAGTTCTGGTCCCGTCCCCACCTCATCTTCAATGATAGCAGTTCCACTTTTATCTCTTTGATATGTTGAGACTGCATGTGTTTCAGTTGGGAATTGTGTGCAAGCAACAGAAATCAGCTTCTTTAAGTGAGGAGAAAAATGTATTGGAAAGTATGCAAACCAGGGATCTGTGAGCAAAGTGTGCGAAAAGGGAGTTGAACAGAGTGAAACAGGTCTGTCTACTGTGTGATGTATTCAACCGTGGTGGTCAAAGCAAGCCTCCAAGAGGGGCACAGTTTGCAAAGTTTCCCGAACTTATTTCTTCCATTCCAAGATGTGCTGATTGTTGGATGTTAGCAGTTTAACAACATTCCAGGATCCAGACAGAAAAGGAAACCAGTCACACCAGTTACACAAAGTGATTTTAAGAAGCATCTTGATTTCATACTTTATTTGTTGTTTGTTATAAGGCAACACATACAGAGCGCTGACCACGTAACAGAGCTATTTTAAAAGCTGTTTGTAAATTGATTTACTCAATCCTATCTTTGGAGGTGGACGAGGGACCTGGAGGCCACTGAGAATGCGCTTCTCAGGTCTCCTGCTGCCAGGAAGGGGTTGGCTGAAGTCGCCAGGGGCGGGCTCTGAATCCATCTCAGCCTTGGGCTCTGCTTCCCACGAGCTGCTCCCAGCACATGACAGAGCCTGTCGGGGGTACTGAGGCAGGCACCTTCCTGGGAGACGCAGAACTCCTCTGGCTGGCCACTGTGACTTGCAAACTATCTACACTCAGAACTTCAACAATTTCTTAGAACTGCACTGCAATCTAAGGTACTTTCTTCCTTTTCTTTCATTTTTTGCGGGAATTCGGTCTGCCTTGAGGTTTCACAATGCTTCCAGCCTCCTCTAGCCTCACCCCAGGCTCTCTCACAGGTGTTTCCCCCAGTACATCTTATTCATGTCATCTCATGGTGGCATCTACTTCTGGCAGAATCTGAACGAACACAGCTGGAACTTTACCTCATTCCCAATTCATGGATGGGCAAACTGAGTCCCAGATGGTTAAGTGACTTGCCCTGGGTTGTCACACTGCTAGGAAGGGGCAGAGCTGGTAATCCAACCCAGGTAGTCAGACTTCAGAGTGCATGCTGTAATTACTTTCCTACGTACCCTCTCATTTAATATGAATATGTGATAAAATAACAAAGCACACTGTAGGATCTAGAAAGTGAGGCACTTTATCATGGGACTCACTTTTTGCGGAGCATCTTCTAGGACTAGAACCAGGGAGCTGTGTTCAGGACCGACGGAGCAGAGGTCAGCTGCCTAATCCCTCTCTCTCCTTCCTGCGAGGGGGTGACCCACCGCTGAGGCACGGCCCACACATAACAGCCAATTAGAAACAGGGGTGTGTATGGCTCTGGCTCCCTGTTCTCCACCCCTCACCTGTGTGACCTCGAGCGAGTCCCAACCTCTCTGAGCCTCAGTTACCTCAGTCACCTCCAAACAGAGGGCTTGGCAATGCATACCTGCTGTTATGATGTGGAGGTGTCATGCTGTGCGTGGGCCTCCTGGCCCTGCTGTTGTCCAGGGACAGGGAGAGCGGACTTGGGGATAAGCCTGCAGCCCTGCAAGGTAGCCCTGCTGCTGCTGCAGACCGTGGTCTTGCAGGGGTGCGGGAAGGACCATGCCCTGCACTTGATCCCCACCTGGCCCTTATCTAAATTTCGTTGTCTGCTTGTGTCTCAAATTCCAGCCCGCCCGCCATTGTGGTGTGTGGTAGAAAGGCCAGAGGCCTGGGAAGTGGAGGCCTGAGTTTCAGACCATAAGTAAGCATTGCTGAGACCTTGGCAAATCAGTGAACTTCTCTGGCCTTGCTTTCCTCCTTTGTACAAAACGGACGGGATGAGAGCAAGAGTTTTTTTGTGTTTTTTTTTTTAGTGAGCTCTTTCAGGCCCCAGGGGTACCTTGGAGATAACAAAGAAGCTACTCTTAGAAGGTATGAGAGGTAGGAACTCCTGCCCGCCCTTCACCATGTCAGCAGAGCATGTCCACTTCTACCCATTTTCCAGACTGGCATTCCATGAGGACCGCTAAGCATTATTAGCTGCAAGCTACAGAAACTGACTCTCCTGACCAAAGAGAAAGAAAATTTATCAAAAGGATAATACAGCCAGGGTCAGTTAGTCAAAGACTTAACCAGAGGTTGGAGGACCAGGTTTGGGGTCAGGGGAATGACGCCAAAAGTGTTCTGAGAGGCCGCACTGGTGGGCATTCCTCCATCATGAAGACTACCTTCCAGCCAGTCCCCTGGCCTTGGGATTTTTGTTCAAGATTGAGTCCAGGAAGAAGGCATTCAGGTGGCTGAGCTTGCCTCTGAGATAGGAAGTAAATACATGTCCTCTTGGAATTCCAAAGTGGGCAGTGGTCACTAAAAAGTATTTCCAAACAAGACCTGTCAAACTGGAACAAGGTACTGTTTTCCAAGAGGTAAACCACGTTAGGAAGAAGGCGTGGGTGCTCAGCAGTCGTGGATATCAATGCTGACTATGCATTTGCTTTTGTTTGCAGAAGAGTCCACTGTTACGCCATTTTAAAGCACTGGGCTAAGTACCCCTCCGGACGAAGTCACAGACATTCATCTCATCCAGCTGTTCTCTGTTGTTGTTTTTGACCATAGAACTACTACACATGCCTCTGAAAGTCCCTCTTCTCCTGACAGCTGGTGGAGAGAGGGCAGGAAGGCAACTGTCTTGAGTTGGTTCTCCAAGAAAGCAGAGCTGGAGAGGGGAGGCTTGCGTGCAGGTAGTTTAATTTGGGAATGGGCCTCATGGAGTGGGGGACAGAGATACATTATTGAGGTGATCAGCACTGCAGACATGGGCTGCGGAGGATCCTCTGAGGAGTCATTTAGACTGGCCCCCAGAATTCTCTAGCTGAAGGACAGAAGAGGAAAGTAGTTATCTGCTGCCTCCTGCCTCCCATTGGTCAAGGTTGCCCATGGAGCGTTAACACGCTTGTATTTCCAGGTTTGGATGTACGGCGGCTGAGAATGCACAGGGTGGGAAGTGAGAAGTGTGGCGTGCAGCTGCGGCCAGGTGCTGTCGGGTCCACCTGGGCCGATATCATGGCTGCAGTGTCAGCTGGAGGCAAAGCCAGGTCGGGAGGGCACCGGAGGGGTTTCACACACTAACTCTTTTGCCGCTCCCCCTGCCCCCCCTCTTAGATGGAAGTTCCCAGGGCATGGATGCCGTCGGGGCAGCCTGGTGCCCAGCAGACTTTGTACATTGCTTGGTGAGACCTCAAGCCTGTGACAAAGGTGCCACCTTTGACTATCTGCACCGTGTACCTCACAGTTTGATGACTGACGTTGCGCTGGGGACTTCACACTGCTTTCCCAATGCCTTTTCCTTAGAGTCTGGACACTAGTCAAAAGGCACCACTTTTGCAGAAGGTACTCACAGGAAGAAATTCGCTTCCTGCTCACCTTACAAAGCAGGTCAGTGGAGAGCCAGGTCAGTGGAGGCTTGAGCAGGTGGGCTTCTTGGCTTTTCCTCAGGCTGCCCAGATAAAGTAGGGGAAAGCTTAGGTTTGAGCCTAGTTTTGTCCCCAGCCAAACTGTCCAAACCTCATAGGAGGGTCCTGGGAGCTTTGTTGCTGAAACTCTGCAGTGTCTGGGGACTCCAAATGGGCCTCACCGGGGGTCTGAGATATTTTTATGTTTTTATTTTTTAAAGTTCACTGGTCTTCAGGTGAAGCCAAGAGGTTAGCCTTTCTCCTATGGCATGTCCGCTCAGGCCCAAGCCCTGTACTCTAACCCTGGATGGAAGAGATTGTTACTGTTATAATTTTATTTTCAGTAAGTATTCATTAATAACCACTTCCACTTGCCAATAGTTATCAGGTCCGAAGCACTGTGCTAAGAGCTTAACGTACCTCAGATTTTAATTGTCCCTTCCTTGGGGACATCTTCCTAGACTTCCCTTTACTCCCCGACCCCTTCTTTGTATGCTCTGATTGAACTACAAACCCTCGCTTTGAGGTACTTATCTCAGTTGACACTTTTATTTGTGTCATTTTTTGATAATGTCTATCTCCCACACTGGAAAGAGAACTCGCCACCACTCACCACCCTACCTCACACCCACCATGCTTACTGAATGAAAGAATGATTAGATATCCTTACCAGAGCCCTGCAAGGTAGAGACAGGATTAGAACACAGGTCCACCTGGCTTTTAGACAGGCCTTCACCATCGTGCCCTGCTGCCCCCAGTGTCCAAGTGAGTTCTTTCTTCCCCTGCCCTGTCCTCCAGTGAAGGGCAGGGGGGTCCCACCCTCTCTCCGCCCTTCTTGTTTTACCTCCTGGCCCTGTCATCTACGTCCTGGCACTCAGCCCTGTGACCCCTCCAGCTGCAAATCCTGCCCTTTGCAAATGCCTTCCATATCGTTCAGTGGCCTCTTGGCTGGCTGATGGTGTGCAGCTCCATCTGCTGCGATGGCATGGTGCCCGCTCACAAGATGGCATGCTATTTTTACCCAGCTTAGGTGCCAAGTGAGCCAGATGTTTTTCAGCAGTGCAGGGAAGCTGAGCACTGCCGGGGTGGAGGGAATCTTCCAAATGTCAGCTCTGCGGGAGCCTGTGGGACAAGTGAAGGAAAGGCTGTGCCTGGAAATGGAGTTTCCCCCAAGGAGTTTCCAGTTCCTGGCACCTGTCTGAGCTGGTTATGGGCACATGCCGGGCTGGGATGGTCTGCTCCAGGGAGGAAATGCCAAGGTCAGCATGGCCACAAGGGCATGTCCTCATCCTCCTGCTGGAGGCCTTCCCTTCTACTGCTGAACTGGCTGCTCGGAAAATTCCAGCCTTGGCTGGATGCCCCGAGAACTGGCCAGATTAGGCTGAGTCCAGGCAGCCTTAGGATCAGCTTTCCCTCAGGACTGACGGAACAGAGGTCTGCTGCCTAATCCCTGCTCTCTCCTTCCTGCGAGGGGGTGACCCACCGCTGAGGCATGGCCCACACATTACAGCTAATTAGAAACAGGGGTGTGTTTGGCTCTGGCTCCCTGTTCTCCACCTCTCACCTGTGTGACCTCAAGCGAGTCACAACCTCTCTGAGCCTCAGTTACCTCAGTCACCTCCAAGGCCCCTCCGCAAAGCTCAGGTTCCAACGAATTGTAGGGAATTACCGTCGTTTTGACAAGCTTTGCTGACCTTTCCCCAGGACCAGCCATTCTCAGACCTGCAGTGGGGGATGAGGAAATTCTGTTCTTCCTACTCAGTGAGTGCAATTCTCACACCCATATGTGAATCCCATTTTTCTCACCCTGGGGGACTATTTCAGAATGCTCAGACCACCTACAAGAGGCTGCCTCCAAATCCAAGTTTCTGGACAAAAGACACCCTTCTCCAGGAGGGCTGGGGTCCATGTTCAGAAAGAGGAAGTGCTTGCAGCTGTGACACCTGAGCGGAGAAAACTAGATGTCAGGAGGGGTTCCCGTGGTCTGACTGAGCAAGCTAATCTGGCTGTCCTGAGCACACCTGAGATGTCTGCCCTGCTGGGCCACGGCGCCAGTGCTTCTCAAACTTGAATGTGTGCTGAACCACCGCAGATCTTGCCAAATGCAGTTTCTGATTCAGTCCGTCTGTGGAGGGCCCCTAGAGCCTATGGGGCAGGCAGACAAAAGTCCTCTCCAAGATGTCCATGTCCGAATTCCTGGAACCTGTGAAATGTCAGGTTACATGCAGAGGAGAACTAAGGTTGTAGATGGAATTAAGGCTGACCTTGAGATGGAAAGGGTGTGCTGCATTATCCGGGTGGAGCAATGGAATCACAAGGGCCCTCACCTACGAAAGAGGGAGGCAGAAAGGAGGTCAGAGTGACACAGTGTGAGAAGGACTTGACCTGCAACAGAGGGAGGGTCCATGAGCAAGGACTGTGGGTGCCCCTAGAAGCTGGAGAGTGCACAGAGATGGATTCCCTGGAGGCTCCAGAAGGGACACAGCTCTGCTGACACCTGGATTTGAGCGAGGGAGACCCGTTTCAGACTTCTGAACTATAACACTGGCAGGTAGCACTTTGGTGTAGCTTGAAGTTTGTGGTGATTTGTTACAGCAGCAAGAGAAAACCATGCAGTCTACATTTCTGAAAAGCTCCTGGGTGCCCAGCCCACAGGGAAAGTGGCAAAGCTACAGGTCCCCCAAGTGTGGGGCTCACTTACATCTGGGCTGGCGGAGGCCTTACAGGAGGGAGCAAGCTGTCGAGTAGCTTCCTGCTTTTCATGACCTTGTTTCACCTCTGTCCTCTTATTCCTCCCTGTGCTGAGAACACTTGAGGTCTCGGTATGTTCCAGGTCAGGGGGTTTCCTGGTCTTTGAGCCCCCTGAAAGAGCTGGGGAAGTTACTGTAGGGCCCCGTACACTTGTGGGTGCTGTTGTTACCCAAATAAGTGAGGCCCCATGCAAATCGCGTTTTTCAAATGTATGCAGGGGCCATGACTAGGACTGCATACAAGGTGGCTGCTTAGAAAAACAGGCTGTGAGGCTTGGCCACACGCTGAGCTCCATCAGGACTCAGGCACCCGACCTGGTCTGGCCCTCCTTTCTCCTCCACATTACTCTTTTCTCCCCAACACATGCTAAGTGAGTCCAGTCTCACTGGGGTCTTTCTGCCCTTGACTATGGGCCTTTCCTGCCTCAGCATCTGAGGGTCTCCTCTTCATTCTCCCTACCCAAGTTGGAGGGCCCCTCTCGGGGGCCTTCCCTGACTGCCCTGAGAAGATGGCTCACCTGGTACTCTTTCTTAATACTCCAGGTGCATTTCTTTGTTATTACAAACTGTTTAGTACAGTTTGTATCTATACACTTATTTGGAGTGTTTGCTTGTTTACCATCTATGTTTCCCTCCAGACTGAGTTCAGCAAGGGCAGGGCTTGGGCATTTGTGGTCATTGGTGCCTGGACACGGAGCACTCATTCTATGATTAATAGAGACTTGTAGACAAGGGGATGGAAAGATAAATGGGTGGATGGACGGACCGACGGACGGACGGATAGACGGACCTCTGAGCCTGCATGAGGACCCAGGAGTGCACCCTCAGGACCTGGGAGTTTGATGCAGAGTCCTGTCTCCTCGAGCGCAGGTCCCCAAGTCCCTCTGTAAAATAGGAGACCCTGCCTGACAACGCTTGTCCTTTTTTCCTTCCCATTTCCTTCCCCTTTTCATCTCCTCTCCTGCTCTCTGAGCTTTATCTCTGTGCAAGGAGAGTGAGCTTGGCTGCTGTCCTGCCAGTGTGATTGGTTGTCTTCTGATGGGAAAAAGATGCATGCTGGGTGCCTGGGCGACCTTTCGTTTCAATCTCAAGTCAGCAGGGCTTTTCTATGGCATGACGCTGAGTACTAGCACTTGTTTTGGTTTTATCCCCAGGGTTTGTCTGCTTGAGGTGAGTCCTCACAGCTGCCAGAAATACTGTGTCTGGCCTTCCGTTGCATCTTGGTGGGGGCAGCATTGGCTGAGAACATGGGGGCGGACTTCAATCGTAGTGGGCAGGGCTGCAGGCCAGAGCGCAGGAACAGCTTCCTGTTGATGGAGTGGTAGACAGAGGCAGGTTTCCCCATGCTGCAGGAGCACGTCCCTGCAGAGGTCTGAGGGAGAGAGGACTCTGTCGTTTGGGCCTGATTTGAATACAGTGGGGTCTGGAGGCAAGATTTAGCAACAGGGAGCCTGAATCTGTGACTTTATGGCTGCCGTGACTTTACTTTTTTAGACTTTATTATCAGTATTTCTCACCATGAGTGGCATTATTAAAAATCTTAAGTCCTTATAAATGCGGAAACTGAAACTAAGGGAGGTTAACTATCTCTTTCAAGGTCATACATCAACATGTCCTAAAAACAGGGCAGTTTGGGCACACAAAGGGAGAATACCACATGAAGAGGAGGCAGAGATGGGGATGACGCAGCAGGCAGGGAATAGCAAAGAATGTCCGTAAGCCACCAGAAGTGAGGCGAGAGGCCTGGAGAAGAATCTCCCTCGGAGCCCTCAGGAGAAACCCACCTCGATTTTGGATTCTAGTCTCCAGAACTGTGACAGAATAAATTTCTATTGTTTTAAGCCATTCAGTTCGTGGCACAGCTGCCCTAGCAAACAAATACACACCCAAATCGCTGTAATAGGTCCCCACATCAATTCCCTGTCCCCTCGTGCCGTCCCCTACCCTGAAACCCTGACTGTAAAGGACACTCCAGTCACAGCCAGAGAGGTTTTCTTAAAATGAAACTGGGAGTAGATCCTCCCCGAACCTTGTCCATTCTATCACTCTGCATTCCATTTCTGAACAACCCCAGTTATGAATATCACACACACACACACACATATGTGCACACGCACACATGCAGCCTTTCCATTTCTCAACAAGCTAAACTCTTTCCCTCCTCTGAGCTTCGGTAAACGCTGTTCCTTTCCATGAAACACTGGTCCCTCCACTTTATTTATCTGTCAGGTCTCACTTTCTCAAGGGTCTTTGCTGGTCACCCAACCATTTAGGCCCCTGTTGTGACATCCAAGCAAGTTGACTGGTAAACTCATCTCATTGAGCAGGGTTTGGATAGGCTCAAGTACTGCCCAACTCACATGGTACAAACTACATACCTATTATGCACAGTAAAGCCACACAGTGGTCTGTGACTGATGAGAAATAGGAAATAACAGGTCCTTGCCCACAGACAAGCGCCCTGTATACAAACGTTACTAGTCACCCTATTTTAATTGGTCTGCAGGCTGAGTTTCATGGTGGTGGTGACTGTCCTGCTCACCACTGATGGGCCGGCACAGAGAAGGAGTATGATAATATTGGATACTTGAATGAATGGGTTAGATTCTGACAGGCAGTGGAGGGGAGAAATTTCTAGGGGGACAGAGGGCCTGAGGACAACATTTGAAGTTGAGAAACCCCTGGCAAACCAGAGACTGCACGCAGTATTTTTAAAAGCCTGATGACTTCACATTAAGGAATTCCTCAAATCTTAATATGGGGCCCAGCCGGATGGATGGAGAATTCCAGAGGAATAGATGGATTCTTTCAATCTTGGGCTGCATTCTGTTTTCACAATTGTTTCTGGCAGAACCCTAAAGAAAAATGCAAACCAGATGTACAGAGAAATATTTCCTTTGTCAAGAAGAAAAGAAAAAGTGGTTTGTCCTGCTCTCACTTTGCTGCCCCTCAAATGCAGGCCAGACTCCCAAACTACCTTGAACAGCTTGAAGAGACTGCAGAAACTCGCCCAGCTCCCTGTGCTGGTAACTGGGAGGCTTGAGCTGGTGGCTGCTGTCCCCTCCCTCAGGGCTCTCCAAGCTGGAGAAACAGATGGAAATGTGATCTTTGCTCCTCCCCATAGAAGAGTGAGCCCTGGGGCTGCGTAATGAGCCTGGAGCTTAATTGAAATAAGAAAGCTTGTGCAAGCAGTTTTGGTGGGCTGCAGGGAATTCATCTTTCCCTTGTATTCTCCAGAAGACACTGTCGCCTGTGAGGGCCTCTCTAGTTCTCCTCCTCCAGGCTCCAGACTCCCTGCCCTGATTGCTGGTGACCTTGACCCAGAAGAGCCAGCTTTTGCCCAAACAAGAAAGCAAGCCAAGTGTGCCTGCAGCAGCCCTCACAGACAATGAAGTGTCCCCGTCCTCAAAGCACTGCCTGGTGGCTGCCACTCTCCCTCCCCAAGCCTATCAAAATGCATCCGTTCATCGCAGAGTCTGACCCAGCTCATCCCAGAGCCTCATCCACGAGCATGTGAGTAGGGTGCTATTGGCCGACCGTGTTCCTTCAGGGCTTCTGAAAGTGTGGTCCCCAAAGAGCACCATCAGCATCACCTGAGTGCTCAGGACTGCTGATTCTCAGGCCCCACTTGCACCTTTTGACTTCAAAACTCTGCATGCGGCCCAGTGACTTCTTAACAAGCCTCTAGGTGACTCATGAGAGCTCACATATGTCCCTAGGTTCTCCTGCCCACATCCCTAAGGGACCAGGTGGGTGATCTAAATGAGGAAATGAGCATACTTGCTCATCTAAGGGAGGAGCATCCAGCAAGCTTGAACCAGCAGTTGAGGCAGATTTTGCCAGATCTTGCCATTTTTCAAGAGTGGCAGAAATATGAATTTTTTTTGAAATGTGTAATCTCCCAATTTTTAAACTTTGGCTTTATTTTTTTCTAGACACAGTGCACGCCTAGTCATTTCCATCAATGACAACTTTATTCTCCCAGTTCCATATTCCATGGACCAAGAGTTATCTTTGATTCAGCTCTGACCCTACCTCCCAGCTATAGGGACATCCTGTCGGCTTCCCCTTCAGATTGCAGCCAGCATTCAACTACTGCTCATGTCTCCACTCGCCTAGGGCCCTGGGCCATGGTACCAGCATCTTCCAGGAGAATTGCAAATCCTCCTGCTAGGTCTCCTGGCTTTCACCTTTGGCCCACGCACTCGACTTTTAACAAAGCAGCCAGAGTGACCCTCCACAAACCAGGACAGATCTTGTGCTACCTTTGCTTCACCTGGCCGTGGCTGCTCATTCCACTCAAGGTGGAAGCCAAAGCTCTCTAAGCTCTACATGACCTGGCCCCATAGCTACCTCACCCCGCATCACCTCCTGTTCAGTGGCACTGAACCCCCAAGTTCCTCAGGAGGCCAGGCACACTCCCCCCGCAGGCCCTCAGATGGCGCTCCCACTGCCTGGGGCATGCTCATAGCTCCTCTCCCTTCCTTCAAGTGTTTGTTCAAATGTCTCTTGCTCAGTGAAGCCCAACCTGGCTGCCCTGCTTAGCCTTCTGTCCCTGGCTTCCCGAATCCCCTGCAGCCAGCTCCATTTATTTTAGCACATACACACATAACGTAATAGCTACATATACATTTATTTGACTGCCTCCGTCTGCTAGAATTCAAGCTCTCTGGGGGCAGAGATTTCTATCTGATTGACTAGTGGAACCCTAGCACCTAGAATCACCCCTGCACACTGCAGGTATTCAGTAAATAGAGGTTGAATGGATAAGTGAATGAATGCAAACTGGATGTTGCTGCCAAGCAGCCCTGCACTTGGAGTTCAATAGGAAGTTCTTGAAGATTTGCTCCAAGACCTCTACTTATTTCAGTCCTATTACCAGCAGATCACAGGAGGATTTAAGAACAGAGAGTATTTCTGGGGTCCTTGAATCAAGAGCAATTTCCGTTTCCTGTGTGTGGCCCAGTCCTGCCCTCATCTAGACAAGCACTCATGCCCTCACCGAGTTCTTTCATTCTGGACAGTGGCTTCTCTGAAGCCTACACAGTAACTGACCTAACCCAACGTTTTCCAAAACATATTCTTTGTAATATTGATTCCATGAGAAATAAGTTCTGGAAATACATATCTACACACTCTCTCCTTGGAGCTCATAATACATGTTACAATTTTAAAGGCTGCAAGAAGTCTGGTTGTGAATATTTTCTCTATTTGTGCCTGTGTTTCTCAAACTCGTTGGATCACACAACCCCTTCCCCAATAAAACACCTATTAACAACCAAGGACACAAATATCCTCAGTAACCAGTTTCATATTTTTCATCCTTTTGTGGGCAAGACACTGTCGCCCATCCATTTTCTCAGCCACATGA
The DNA here is from genome assembly GCF_964194185.1 of Rhinolophus hipposideros. NCBI lineage: Eukaryota > Metazoa > Chordata > Mammalia > Chiroptera > Rhinolophidae > Rhinolophus > Rhinolophus hipposideros. The sequence goes on from NC_138060.1 coordinate 2,250,086, forward strand.
ACCACTAAATTTCCTTTTTGTTTGCCTAACCCTATTTGAGTCAGTTTTTCTGTCATTCGTAATGGTGAGAGTCCTGACTGAAATAGATAAGGTTGGGGTAGTGGGGTAGTACAAGTTGGGAGAGCAGTACAGACAGAAATTCACAGTCAGCTTGAAAGCATGGGCATGAGGAAGTCTCAGTATCCCAGGAGGTTCATAAACTGAAAAGTTTAAAGGTGGCGCCAGCTTCAGGCATGGCTGGATCAAGGATCAAACCATGACATTTGGACTCAGTGTCTATCTCTCTTCCAGTTCAGTGTTCCACTCCACACTCCACTCTCATGGTGAGAATATGGCTACCACAAGTGACAGCCTCACCTCCTCTTAGGTTCAAATCCAGCTAGAAAAAGCCAAAATGTTTTCTGATAGCCCCTCAAAAGTCTTTAGCTTCACTCTGGTTGGACCTCCTTAGGAGACCTGAGCATCCTTGAACTGTGGCCAAAAGGACGGGACGCACTGACTGGCGTAGGATCAGGCCTTGTATTCCATTCCTGGAGCTAGACTTAGAATCTACAGGAACTGAGAAGTAATAAAGTACAGATTCCCTGTGAAAATCAGCCATTATTGCTGGCAGCAGGGGGGATGGATGCTGAGAAGGTAGTGCTCCAATGTGCACTACCCAGCCCATCGCACACAAATCCAAACACTCAACCTCCTCCAAAAAACAGTCCCAGACCTCCCAAGCCAGAACTAAGCATCCCTCTTAAGGAATGAGAGTGTGACGTCTACAAACAAATACCTGTAGAATACCAACCCAGAACCTGTGAGAGGGTGGCTGTTTGCATCAGGGAGGTGGCTGGGGCCAGGGAACAAATGGGACGGATGCAGGAGATATTTAAAGTTGACCTCAGTAGGACTGGTGATTGATTGTATGTGTTATGAGGGAAAAGACTTAGAACTGTGCTTCTCAGATTCTAACCTGAGATTACCTGTGGGGTGGGCGGTTGTTAAAATGCAGATTCCAGCTCAAGTTCTGGGGCGGGGCTTGAGATTCTGCTTTTGTCACAAGCTCTGGGCCCCCTGAACACGCTTGAGTGGCAAGCACTTAGGGCCTCAGTGTCCAATGTGGTAGTCAAGTGACTATTAAGCACTTAGAATGAGGCTCGTCGAAACTGAGATGTGTTGGAAGTATAAAGTACACACCAGATTTCAAAGACTTAGAATATAAAAAGACCATAAAACATCAACTTAGTAAATCTTACTGTTGAATTAATAATATTTTGAATGATTTAGGGGTCAAGTGAACCATGTGATTTAAATTAATTCCAGTTGTTCCTTTTTTACCCCTTTCACTGTGGCTGAGACAGGTTAGTTAGCATATTGTTAGGTAGACAGGGGGGTCCCTGGTGGAATAAACAAAAGGCAGCCATATCCTGAAACTCCAGGTTCTGGAATGTCTCCTTCACCAGGACAAAGATATGAGAATGTGCCTTGAGGTTAATAAATTATCTCATAAATCCCTTTTGGCTGGACAAAAGAGCAGATCTGATGATAGGAATGGGTTATTTCATTAATCCCTTCAGGATGGGCAAACAGGACAAACCTGATATGTGAATTCTATTAGAAGTCTCCAGCGCCCTTCCTCAAGCAGGCAAGGGAAGGTGTAAAAGGAAGAACTTTCGCCTCAGTCGCTAGGCAACCCATTTGGGACACCCACTCGTTCCGAGAACTGTGGTGACTCTTCACTCTGTAGTTTTAATAAACTATCCTCTTTTACAACTCCTCACCTCTCCTTGGACCATGTTTCCATTCTTCGATTTCACGAGACACGATCCCAGCACAAAGAAAATATGCTACATCATGGCTACTAAAAAATTTAAAGGGACATATGTGGCTTGCATTACAGTCCACATTCTGTCTTTGGACATCTCTGGCTTAGAGGGCTCATTCTGGAAGACTTGGCTCAAATATTTGCTCCTTCTGGAAGCTTCTTGATCACTCCAGCTGAAGGAGATGTTTCCCACAGGCACTCTTTTTTCAAAAACCATGTACGTGTCACATATCATCATTGCTTTGCTCTGTTGTAATTGTCAATTCTCCAAGGAGAGTCTAAGGGTCCTCCAGGACAGACACTGTCTGGCTCTGTCTCACCTCGTGAGCCTGTCATTCTCCTCACGAGGATTGTTGATTGAGGCAGGCTTCTCTGTTGGCACACGGTTGCCTCTTGAGGGGCTCTGGCAGAGTGCTACTGAGCAGACAACAGAGCAGAACTTGGTTCTCTGGACTCTGGTTCATGGGGTTTGGTAGAACCTCTGGAAGCTGCTCACAGGCCAAGAGAGCATCATTCTTGGGACACAGGGAGGAAGGCAGAAAAACTGGTGGCTTCTGAGGGAGCAATTTCCATGTGCTTCTACCCTCTGTATTTACCCTCAGGGCAAGTGCTGGGCCATGCTTAGGTGGCATGGTCATTCCTTTAACAGGTCAGGCAAGCTGGCATGCTCTCTGCCTCCTGCTTCTCCCTCTCTGTGGCCAGAGAGTTGTGGGACTGGCGTGTGGCCCCATGGAAAGAGGCCCAGCCATCTCCGTCTCCTCAATGCTACTATTTCCTCCCTTCTTCCTGTCTGGCAGCTGGGCAGGGTGTGTGGCCAGCCCCGCTCCATCTTGGGCCCTGGGGAGCAGCCCAGTTCTCTCTCTGCCTGCACCTCACTGGATGAAGGGTAACGTTAGCCACTGCTCCCCCTCTTCCTTACCCACATTGTGGGGTAAGTTCTGAGATGCAAGTTTGCCTTGGGGAGGTTCTCCAAATGCAGACTGTAAAACAAAGCTTGGGGTGCAAGATGCTTATTAGGAATCAAGGGCTGGCAAGGGAATGGAGAGGGAGCTGGACTGGAGCTGTAGTGCACGCAAAGCCTCAGACTTGGCCAAGCCCGCAGTGCGCTTGGGAGTCAGTGTCACCTATCAGTGCCGTGGCGGAAATGGCCTGGCCCGGGAGACGCCTGGCCTCTCCACAGTGGAGGCTGCTGCTGAGCCGCACTCCCACAGCTCCCTTCATTGAAGGGGTGGTCTCTGGGTCTACCACAGACCTTGACACAAGCATTTGGGTGCAAGAAATTTACCTGAGTGGTGATCACAGGGGGCAAGGTGAGAGAGTGGGGAAATGAGACAGGGGAGGGAGGCAAGTCAATACAGGTCAGTTAATGATCAGGTTACTGCCAGAGACACCTGGGCTCAGTTACCCTGGGGACCTCTGGGACACTGCACAGGGTAAGGAAGGGTAAGCGAGCTGGGCGCTCCCCGCACGAGGCAAGGCCTGAGGCAGTGATGGGGGTATCTTAGGTCTCCTGCCTCCAGGGGACCTCCGCCTGGACACTGCTGCAGCTGTGAGGACAATTAGGTCCAGCCCCTTAGGAAGGATCAGCTCTCCAGGCAACACTGCCCATTTTACCAGCATCCTCTGCCTCGAGGGATGGAACCCTTGCCTGCCTCAGCCAACAGTGGTCTTGCCACTGGTCCTTGGGAATAACCTATTTTCTTCGCAGCCCCAGGAAAAGTAACCGAGGAGCGATCCTGGAGGGCAGGCATCGAGTCTCATTTGGTCTGGAATGCCCAGCTCCTAGCATATGTGTTCCATCAGTGTTTGTGGCTGTAAGGAATTCTAAAGAAGGACCAAGGGGAGGAGGAAGGGGCATACAATAGGAAGAGCCCTGCGTGTATCCTTCGAGCACCACCAGTTACTAGGACTTCACCCAGTTCCTTCAGTAAAGCTCCCGGTGCGTCCAAGTCCAAAGTGCAGACAACACTGAAACCATCTCCTCTGTCCTAATAAAACAGTCTCTGTCTAGCAACTGCTTCCCATTGATGTCAGACACGCCATTCTCTCACTTAATCCTGTCACCCTATGACACCAGTGTTAGTATCAACACCCCTGTATTAAAGATGGGGGAAATGAGGCACAGAGAGGATGATGGGTGTGCCTAAGGCTGGGCAGCTAGAAAGTGGCAGAGGGGGGAACTGAAGCCAGCCTATCTGTCAAAGCCAGGGATCCAGCCCTCAACAGGTGCTCTGATGACGAGCTTGTTTTGCCAGAACTTAGTCCAGCTTTCCCGGTCAAGCTCTCAGTTCAGCTCTTCCAGAGATCAGAAGCCGAGGCTGGTGGGAGCCGTGCTGGTTACTGGCCAGAACAAGTCCACTGCAGGTAAAAGGACCTCATGCTGGTGAGGAACGTGCTAACCGTGAACCTGAGAGACGTGCCAGTACTCAGGCTTTTCAGTACCTTCCCTGAAAAGAGTTCCTTAGGCTCTGGGGAAGAGTTGGGGTGGGGTCCTTGCTGTCCTCACCGAGTCCCCACACTGTGTCCCCTGCCCTCCTCAGCTCCTGCCTGTTGCCCTGCAATCACCCCGACAAGAAGTACAAAACCTCCTTCTGACTCTTCACAACGCAGCCTTCGAACTCAAGACTGGTTTATCAGCTCCCCTCTTCCTGAAGTTCCCAGTGATGGAGCCAGCCTCGTTAAAAGGAGGGGACTAAGGTAAAACGAAATCAAGCACTCCCATAAATGTTTCATTTGATTTCAAATGAAATCAAGCCCCCTGATCTTCTGGGGGAGGGGGCTCTGCCAGGCCCTCGTATGCCCAAATTCTCATCCAGATCCCAAGAAGTGGGCCAAGATGGAGGACCTAACAGCTCTTCCGGCCTCTGATTTCTGTGGTCCGTGAAAGTGTGTGACGGGGCGGACTGAGATACCACTGGGAGAGTAAAGGGGGCGCGGTGATTAAACCAAGCAGTGCTGTTGTACAGAAAATAAGACGAGAGACCTGGGGAAGAAAAGGGCCAGGGAGTTGGCACCAGGAGTCAAGGCTGGATTGGGAGAGGGGCACGCTGTGGACTTCTGAGCACAGCTGAAGGCCCGCTGTGCTCAGGTGGGCAGGGACCCCGGAAAGGGGCAGAGGGGAACGAGGACAGAAAAGGGAGCAGCAGTGCTGTTCATTAAGCACTTACTGTGGCCGGACCTTTCCTCTTCGGATCTCATTCAATCCTCCTAACAGCATTGTGAAGTGTTAGCGGGGATGGGGGGGGGTACTACTACTGTGTTTCCCCCAAAATAAGTCCTAGCCGGACCATTAGCTCTAATGTGTCTTTTGGAGCAAAAATTAATACAATACACGGCATTATATTATATTATAGCCAATATTATATTATATTATACTGAGTCTTACATTATATTAAAATAAGACCAGCTCTTATATTAACTTTTGCTCCAAAAGACACATTAGAGCTGATGGTCCGGCTGGGTCTTATTTTCGGGGAAGCGCGGTATTAGCAGGGATGGTAAGTGGTGAGAGTGGTGAGAGTGGTGGGAATGATGGTGGTTGCAGTGTAGCAGTGACTCTCTCCATTTTTGAAATTTAAACCTCTGAGATTATTCGATTTGACAGTGGCTTGGCTTGGGACTTTTTGAAAGCTTTTTTCTTCCTTTCTTTGCTTCCCTCTCCTCCCCCCAAACATGATGACTGTCTGTTTACTGTACATTTACTCTGCATATCAGTTCCAACAGTTGTGTTTACTTCGGGCCGTGTGCACACCTGGCCCGTAACTTGGGAGGGGTTTTCACATCTGTGTGGGATTCATTCCTGACCCTGGGGCAGACCAGCCTCTAGGAAGCACCTTTTCCTGAAGTGCCTGGCCAGCTTCTCCTTCTTTTGTTTTGTTCCTCCTTGCGTGTCCATAAAACCTTGTGGCGGTATTGAAAGAGAAAGGCAGTCTTTCTGACAGGGAGTCCACTGTCTTCCCTTAGTGCTGGTATTTTGGAATAAATCCTACTTTTCTTTCCACCAACCTCGCTTCTCGAGTTTCAGCTTTCGTGTGGTGGGCAGCTGGGCCTTTTGGTAACAGTAGTTGTAGAAACATTAGTAGCAGTACCAGTACTAGTAGTGGTGGTGGTGGTGGTAGAAGTGACGGTAACAGCAGCAGTAACAGTCGTAGCAGCGTAGCAGCAGTAGGAGTGATGGTAGTAATAGCAGTGCAAGTGGCACAATTAATAGTTATATTAGCAGGCCCATACTAGTGACACATATTGTAGCTCTTGCACTTCCATAGTGATAGTTACGATGTCCTAAGTCCTCCCCATGTCCCCAGCACTGTGCTGTCACCTTTATGTGCATTCACTTGCTGAGTTTTCACAAGGGTCCCATGAGAGAGTCTGAGCTTGCTGAACAAACCCGGAACACTGAGTGTACTCTGCTGTCCTGTGGCAGCTCCAATGTCCCAGCACTTTAGAGAGGAGGAAACGACGGCACTCACTTGTCCTGCGACTCATGGTAGAACCAGGATTTCAATCTAGGAGTCTGAGTGCACGCAGAGCCCCCGGCAACTCTGTTTACTGATCCTTCTTATCGCCTGCAACAGACAGCACAGTGACACCTACTAGTTCAAACAACACCGACTCATGTGGGCCACATGGTCTCCCACAGCCTTGTACAGCGACAGCAGCCACAGACAACGTGTCATGAAGTGCAGGCAGGGCTGTGTCCAATTAAACTTTATTTATGAAAGCATGTGGCTGACAGGTAGGGTAGCCAGATAAAATACTTTATTTGCTAAATTTGGCAACTTTATGTAGGCTATAACTAGACCGTGGGCTATAGTTTTCCAGCTTCTAATGTAGTGAATGCCTAGTTTTTGCACTTGACAAGCATTCTCTTAATTCCTAGAACACATCGATGAAGAATGAGTTATGATTCCCATTTGATAGATATGGAAACTGAGACAGAGGGGAATTCAGTGACTTGCCCAGCGTTGTGTAGGTGGCAAGTGTGGAGCTAGGTTTCGAACCCAGGCCTATTTGACTCCTTAGCCTCATTGTTCCCAAAAGACTTGTGGAACAAAGAACCAGTGCTCCCAACAACCCCATAAATTTAGGTCTCCCTGCTTCTCCTCCCACTCCTCTATCTCTGAAACCAGCTGCTCCGCTCCTCGTATCTGATTTAACCTGGATTAAATCAGAGAAGAAAGACAGAGGACGAGTACCATGGCAGGGCCATTTGTTGGGGCATCATATTTCCTGGTGACAGATCTGCTCTGAGTGCTTGGCCTACTAGTGGCTTCTTTTTTAGAGCATGTGGCATTAACTGCTGACTCCTCATGTAAGCTGACATCTCTGGCTTTACCCAAGCTAATGCAGCAGAAGAATGTCTATGGGGCCCATGAATTCTACTGCTGAGTCTAGGTCAGTGCTTCTCAACTGGGGGTAGGAGGTCATTTTGTCCCCAGGGGACAATGGGCAATGTCCGGAGACATTTTAGGCTGTCATAGCTTGGGGGAGGTGCTACTGGCATCTGGTAGAAAAGCAAGTATGCTGCACAGCATCCTCCAATGCACAGGACAGCCCCCACAACCCCACAATAAAGGGTCAGCTAACTAAAATGTCAGTAGAGGCAAGGTTGAGAATCTCTGGTCCACGGTACTGGTGCCGACAAATGGCGCTGCGTTGGACCTGCTTGCTCCCATCCTTTGGTCCCAGCCTCCTTGCTGTCACACTGCTTCACCATTTCATTGCAGGTGGAAGATAGGGTGCTGACCAGTGAAGGTTCTTCAATGTGAAAAGCTCTGGTCATTGCCTCCTGTTTCCTGTTCTCTGCAAAAGGTACCTTCCGCTCCCCACCATAAACTTCACTCCTACTTGCCAGGCCTATTGCATCAATCAGTGTCTAACCAGAAAGACAACCCCTTCAACTATTTGCAATAGTTCAATTGAATGTGGGGAACTGGAGGGGTTGAGAAGACAAGGAGATGGGCCACTACTACCTGTAAGCTATGGAGATGAAGGCCGCAGGTGAGATTACAGGATCCCAGTGGCCAGGGTAACCTAGGAAGTGGCCTGTCCATTGAGCACTGAAGCATGGGGAAGATATTGCTGCTGAAATGGACAGAATGGAGAGTGAGAAAGACTCCCAATACCTCCAACTGGGCAAAACAACTTGGCTAAAAGTCAGCTAGTCCAGGAAACTAGGAAATGCAGCTCCCAGACTTAGCTCCTGTGATAGGTAAAGCAGACCAAGGGGAGGGTAGGAAATGGAACTGAGTGCAGCAGACCTGGGACTGGCTTGTGGAACCAAGAAGGAAGGAAGGAAGAAGTGGAAGGATTTTGGTTGTGCCCAGGAATTCTGGGCTGGTTTCAAACTTTCCCGAAAGAAGGAGCTTGAGTGAAGAACTGAAGTTACCTATGAGTTCCCAAAGGCATGTCGAGGAGAACCCTTGTGTGGGGATCTTTTGTGTGTCTGTATCCAGAAGATCCTGGATGGTAGGACAGATGCTTGGTCAGCTTCCTGTGGAAAGCGGTCTCTCAAAGTAGGAAGACCACCTGATCAAAATCTCCTGGGGGCCATTAATCATGCCAATTCCAGGCCCCCACCCAGAAATCTAGAATCAGAATCTTCAAGAGAAGAAGGGGAAGAGACAGGGAATCAGCATTTTTAACAAAATTCCCTAGTGGCCCTTCTATCCTCTGCGGTTGGAAAACCACTGCAGAAAGGTCACGTTAGCACATGATTGGGGACCTCTACCCCCCAAATTTGCCACTTAGTTGATAAGCTATGGCTATAACTCAATTATTGCCATTCTCTTCTTTGCAATAGTTTCCTTGGAGTGGGGAAATGTTTCCTATGGGCACGTTATATTGTTAAACTAGATTCCTTATAAAAGGGAAAACTGATCAGCTGTTGTTTTTCTTTCTGCTTGAATGAATTGTATACTGTGTGTGTGTGTGTGTGTGTGTGTAGGGGCATAGGGAGATGGGAGAATGGCCCAACATTCCAAGAGAGGGTTGATTTGTGATTTAGAGCCCCTATAAAGTATTCCTGACCCTGAAGTCCATTTCTTCTATGGGCCAATTCCCTCTCTGAACTCTTCTCTAATGGTAATAAAAATCAGTTCATTTTCCCTGAAAACCTACTGTGTGTCAAACACTTTGAATATGTTACTTCAATTCCTTACAACAGTTCTGTCATGTAGGGATCAAATTTCCTCATAGTGACGGCTGAGGAAATAAAGACATAAAGAGGTAAAATAATTTGCCTGAAATCATGGAGCTAGCTGTCAAAGAAAAACCATCCAGCCTAAGAGAAAGGTTCTAAGAGCTTATTCGAGCCAAACTAACTACAATTGCTGGGAAGCAAAGTCTCAATACATTGAGAAAATGCTCCGGAAAATGGCCGTTTTGCAACTTATTTCATACATTAGAATCAAAGGAGGAAGATTACATGAAATCCTTTGGTTGTAGATTAAGGGGTTGGGAGAAAGCAAAGCAGGTTAATCTCTGGGATTGGATAAAAAGCAAAATGGAGACACACACACTTCTTTTACATTGGTGGGTACAGGATAGTTAGTAGAATCCTACAGCACATAGAGATAGTATTTGGGGAACAAGAAAACAATGAGAGATTTTGTAGTTTTCTGTTCTGGTGTGGTGGGTTGTGCCTCCTGGGGGGTCTGTAGAAAGTGATTACTCTGATATTCCATGGGTATGTTATCTTAGATGCAAAAAGAAGACAGACAGGCTCACTTAAGGTAAAGACTAACCTTTGTTAAGGAAGCTACAGGCCAGGACTCGCTTTTAGTTAGGAATTTTTATGTTCAGACCATCCTATGTGGTTATTTTCAGTCTCCTGAGCTTGTCAGGTTTAATATGTGGCCCGTTTTCCATCCACATAGCAAAGCAATGGAAACAGGATATGCAATATACTTATAAGTTTCAGAATAAATCCTCTTTTTTCATCACTCCTCCAGGAAGATTATGAATCAAATTAATATTTAAATACTCAGCTGGCACTTCTGGCACAACAGGGTGAGGACCTTTGCTAACCCATACCTTGTGAAACTGGGGAAAATGACATAAAAAAATTTACATCTGTGGAAATGATCCTAAGGGCACACAGAAAATGAAAACCCTTTAAAAACCTACTAATATTCAATAAGAACTGTGAAAGACTATGAAATTTGAACAAAGACCCACTCCTTAGCTCAGCAAAATGGAAACTCCATTTTAGACTGATACAGCTAAGAACACAGGGATTCCTCTCGGTCTAGCTCTCAGGATGTTAGAATTTCCCATCCTGCTTCCCGCTACCTGTTGCTGAAGGGAAGTTTTGGGTGAGTGAGGCTAAGAGGTGGAGATGCCCTTCTTATATCCAATCCCCACTTATGGAATGGACACTGGACCACTGAGAACATTGGGGCCCAAATAGCCCTTCTTTTGGCTTATGGGTTGGGGGTTCCACACTGAGAGAAGCCAAGGTGACTTAGGACTGTGGCCCTTCCCTCCAACAAATGATAGCTCAGATAGAAATGCACTATTGTCCCTGTTCCGACCACCAGACCCTTGGTTTAGAGATTTTGCCTGGATGGAGAAACAGGGCCTAGAACAGACAGCTCTAAATTTATCCCCCCCAAAACTGACTTTATTTACAACCAAGTGTGGAGAAGTTCGAACCAAAGAACCCTCTCAAAAAAGTGGAGGCTAATAGATTCATTGGAGATATAAACTAAACTATACCCAATTAGTTTGCTGGAGAGAAACAGAGAGAGAGATAGCTGGGAAGAGCCCTCAGGAGATAAGAAAAAAAAAATCTCAAACACTAACCTCAGCAGCTATCCCTTCAAAAGAAACAATTTGATTGGATTAGTCTATGAAGCAATTTATGCCCCAGGGTATTTTGACAATAACAGAGCAATTAGTCACCAATTAGTGGTGTTTAGCAGCTGGGTCTGGTCAGAGAAAAAGAAAGTCTGACAAAACCATTGTCATCTTGGGGTGACTATGGGCACACCTCAGGCTGAGACTTCTAAGGAGAAAGTCAGAGGTTTCACACTATATGGTGAAAGAGACCACACTAAAATAATGTGGTCAGTCACTAAACAAGCAAACAACAATAACAAATTCCAGAGGAGATGGACCAGTACCTAGAATTGCTCCAATATGATCTAAAATATCTAATTCCCAACACCAAATTATAAGACTTCAGAGAAAGAAGAAAGTGTACCTCATACACTGTGGGAAAAAATCTCAACTGAAAATGTCTGTCAAAGTGACCAGATTTTACAAAAATTGAAGTACTTTATTATAAATATGTTCAAAGAACTAAAGCAATTAAACAAGTAAAGAAAGGTATGATGAAAAGGTCATCAAATAGAGATTATCAATAAAGACATAGAAAATACTTAAGAACAAACTGGAAATTCAAGATTTGAAAAGTACAATAACGTAAATGAAAATTTTACTAAAGGGGCTCAACAATAGATTTGAACTGAGAGAAGAAAGAATTAGTGAACTTAAAGTAAGATTCATAGAGATTATATGATCCAAATAATAGGGAAAAAAAGAATGAGAAAAATGGATCCTCAAGAAATGTGACGTCATCAAAACGGCAACGTGAGGGGAGCCTCTGTAAATCTCCCCTGGAATTTACAACTAATTTAACAATTATAACTACACAAAGGACTCCCTGCACAGCAGATAGGCAAAACGAAGAGGCCCACTACTGAATTCACCTAAAGGTGGGTGGATCCCACAAGTGGGGAAGGAGGGAAGGGAGAAGAGTGGAGATGAAGCCCTGTGGGCACAGGACGCAGACCTAGCTCAGTGCTCTGAGCTCGCTAAATCATGGAACTACCGCAGCTGCGGGAGAGGGAAGGACTCGGACAGCCAGGGCTCTGTTTACGGCCCACAGGGCTAAGGGGACAGCATACAACACGGCTGAACCCAATGCTAATGGAAGAGACTTTGGAGCAAAGACTAAGGGAAGAAGGCTGAAAACAGTTTAAGCCCTCAATGCCGAGAGGAGAAGGAAGCCTTAGGCATTGAGACTAGCCGCCCCCTCCCTACCCTCCCAGAGCTCACCCCGTCCCCACCTGCCCAATGCTAGAGGCAGAACAGTAGCAGTGTCAGATCAAAAGAACAGAATATTTGCTGTTCTGAGAACTGTGGATCGCAGACACAGATTCACAGCCCAACTAGTTCCGGCAAGGGGTGGGGGAGCTGTGGAAGCAGGGCTAGCTGTGGTGGTCGCTAACATTGCACTGGGCCACCTCTCACAACTAACCCAGCCCCTGGCCCCATCAATCTGGGCGGATCCCTGCAAGAGTAAACAGAACTGCTGAAACATACTGGCTCTGAATCTGGTGCAGGAAGAGCTTTGGAACTTCAAAAGCTCTCCGCATATCCACACGGACACTGCGCCCTGTGACACAGGAAAACTATTATCAGAGGAGAACCTGTCTCCCAGGGAATCCCCGCATTGTGTGAAAAGCTGGAATAGTGCAGACAAAACATAACACTACCGTGTGAGAGAGAAAAAAGGCTGCAGTCAGAGAGAAAATGAAATATTCTACTAACAAGTACTTGAAAACAAAAGAAAGACCTCTTTCTATCAACCTGTTGCAGAAGCCACTCCTATAGATGTCTAGGAAGAGAAATAATAAATCAGTAATTGCCATGAATAACCAAGGCAACAAGAAGGTTCAGAAAGAAAGTGAAAAGTCTCCAGAAAATGAACTTAAAGATATGGAAATATGTGACTTAAATGACAGGGAATTCGAGATTGCAGTTCTGAAAAAACTCAACAAGATGCAAGAAAACAGAGAAAGGCAGTTTAATGAACTCAGAAACACAATCAAAGAACAACATGAGCATTTTATGAAAGAGATTGTAATTTTTAAAAAGAACCAAATAGAATTTCTGGAGATTAAGAACTCAAAAGAAGAAGTTAAAAATGAAATAGCCAGCTTAGGTAGTAGAGTTGACCAGATGGAGGAAAGAATCAGTGACATCGAAGATAGAAACCTGGAAATGACACAGGTGGAAGAAGAAAGAGACTTGAGACTTAAAAGAAATGAAAGAACTCTACAAGAACTTTCTAACTCCATCAGAAAGAGGAATATAAAAATAATGGGTATACCAGAAGGAGAAGAAAGAGGGAAGGGAACAGAGAATATATTCAAACAAATTGTCGATGAGAACTTCCCAAACTTGTGGACAGAACAGGATCTTTGAATACAAGAATCAAATAGAACACCTAATTACCTCAATCCCAACAGGCCTTCTCCAAGGCACATTGTATTGAAGCTGCCTAAAATCAATGACAAAGAAAGAATCCTCAAGGCAGCCAGGGAAAAGAAGACGGTAACCTACAAAGAAAAGCCCATTAGATTATCATCAGATTTCTCAGCAGAAACTCTACAAGCCAGGAGGGAGTGGAACCAAATATTCAAACTATTGAAAGAAAGAAATTTTAAGCCAAGCATTATATACCCAGCAAAGATATCCTTTAGATATGAAGGAGGAATAAAGACCTTTCCAGACATACAGAAGCTGAGGGAATTTTCTAATAAATGACTGGCACTACAAGAAATACTAAAAAAGGCTATTCAACCACCATCAACAGGGACAATTTGTGGCAACCAAAACATAAAAAGGGGGAGAGTAAAGGCCTGAACTGGAATATGGGAATAGAGAAAGTAAGCATGCTGAAGAAAATGGAATACTCTAAATATCAAACTTTCTTTTACATAAACTTAAGGGTAACCACTCAAAAAAAATCCAGAACTGAAATATATACTGTAATTAAAGAAGAAACAGAGGGAAACATCATGGAATAGCACCACACAGAAATAACAGACAACAACAAAAAGGCAAAGAAACAATGGAAACACAGCCTTACGAGAAAACTAAAGATAGAATGACAGGATATACTCACATATCAATAATCACCCTAAATGTAAATGGACTGAATTCCAATAAACTGAACACCAATAAAAAGGCACCGAGTCGCAAATTGGATCAAAAAACTAAACCCAACCATTTGCTGTCTCCAAGAGACACATCTCAGCTACAAGGACAAATATAGACTCAAAATGAAGGGGTGGAAATCGACACTTTAAGCAAATGGTAATCAGAGAAAATCAGGTGTAGCCATAATGATATCAGATGAAACAGACTTCAGGTGAAAAAGATAACAAGAGACAAAGATGGACATTTCATAATGGTAAAGGGGACTATAGAACAAGAGGACATAACAGTCATCAATATTTATGCCCCCAATTAGGGAGCACCAAAATATACCAAGCAACTACTAACAGAAATAAAGGGAGAAATTGACCAAAACACAATTATACTAGGGGACTTAAATACATCATTGACAGCTATTGATAGATCATCCAAACAGAAAATAAATAATGAAACAGCAGGCCTAAATGACACATTAGATGAAATGGACATAATTGACATATATAGAGCACTTCATCCTAAAACATCAGACTATACATTCTTTTCAAGTGTACATGGAACATTCTCAAGGATAGACCATATATTAGGACATAAAATCAGCCTCAGCAAATTTAGGAAGATTGAAATCATACCAAACATATTCTCTGATCACAAGGCTTTGAAATTGGATATCAACTGCAAAAAGAAAGCAGGAAAAACACAAATACATGGTGATTAAACAACATTCTTTTAAAGAATGACCGGGTCAAAGAAGAACTTAGAGGAGAGATCAAAAGACACATAGAAACAAATGACAATGAAAATACATCCTACCAAAACTTTTGGGATGCAATGAAAGCAGTTTTAAGAGGGAAATTTATATCATTACAGGCCTATCTCAAGAAACAAGAACAATCCCAAATAAATAACCTCACATTACACCTTAAAGAACAAGAAAAAGAACAAATGAAACCCAAATAAAGCAGAATAAAGGAAATAATAAAAATCAGAGCAGAACTAAATGAAATAGAGAACAAAAAGACAATAGAAAAAATTAATGTGACAAAGAGCTGGTTCTTTGAAAAGATTAATAAAATCGACAAACCCTTGGCTAGACTCACTAAGATAAAAAGAGAGAAGACACTAATTAACAAAATCAGAAATGAAAAAGGGGAAGTTATCACGGACACCACAGAACTACAAAGGATCATGCAAGAATACTATGAAGGACTATATGCCACCAGATTCAATAACCTAGAAGAAATGGACAAGTTCTTAGAAACATATAGCCTTCCAAGGCTGAACCATGAAGAACTGGAAAATCTAAACACACTAATCACCACTAACAAAATTGAATCAGTCATCAAAAACTTTCCCAAAAGCAAAATTCCAGGACCAGATGGCTTCACTAGTGAATTCTACTGAACCTTCAAAGAGGATCTGATACCAATCCTGCTCAAACTCTTCCAAAAAATTGAAGAAGAGATAGTATTTCCTAACTCATTTTATGAGGCAAACATTACCCGATACCAAAACCTGATAAGGACAACACAATAAAAGAAAACTACAGACCAATATCTCTGATGAATACAGATGCAAAATCCCCAACAAAATTCTAGCAAATCGAATACAACAATGCATTAAAAAGATTATTCATCATGACCATGTGGGGTTCATCCAGGGCACAAGGATGGTTCAACATCTGCAAATCCATCACATAAGCAAAATGAAGGACAAAAATTATATGATTATACCAATTGATGCAGAAAAAGCATTTGACAAGATGCAACATCCATTTATGATTAAAACACTTAATAAAATAGGTATAGAAGGAAAATGCCTTAACATAATAAAGGCCATCTATGACAAGCCCTCAGCTAATCTCATAATTAATGGTGAAAAACTGAAGCCCTTTGCTCTACGTTCAGGAACACAACAGGGCTGTACCTTATCACCTCTGTTTTTCAACATAGTGTTGGAAGTACTTGCCAGACCAATCAGGCAAGAGAAAGAAATAAAAGGCATCCAAATTGGGAATGAAGAAGTTAAATTATCACTCTTTGCAGATGACATGATACTATATATAGAAAACCTTAAGCAATCTACCAAAAAGCTATGAGAAACAATCAATGAATACAGTAAAGTTGACGGCTACAAAATCAACATAGAAAACTCCATTGCATTCCTATATACTAACAATGAAATCTCAGAGAAAGAAATACAACAAACAATTCCTTTTGCAATTGCAGCAAAAAGAATAAAATACTTAGGAATAAACTTAACCAAGTATGTGAAAGACCTATATGCTGAAAACTATAAGACATTTTTAAAAGAAATTGAAGGAGACACAAAGAAATTGAAAGACATACCATGCTCATGGATTGGAAGAATCAACATAGTTAAAATGGCCATATTACCCAAAGCTATATACAGATTTAATGCAATCCCCATCATAATCCCAATGACATTTTTCAAGGAAATAGAGCAAAAAATCATCAGATTTGTTTGGAACCACAAAAGACCCTGAATAGCCAAAGCAATCTTAAGAAAAAAGAACAATACTGGAGGTATCACACTCCCTGACTTTAGCTTGTACTACAGGGCTACAATAATCAAAACAGCATGGTATTGGCAGAAAAACAGACACATAGATCAATGGAATAGAATTGAGAACCGAGAAATGAAACTACATATATATGGACAGATAATTTTTGACAAAGAAGCAGAAAACATACAATAAAGAAAAGACAGCCTCTTCAATAAATGGTGCTGGCAGAATTGGAAAGCCACGTGCAAAAGAATGAAACTGGAGTGCTTTCTGTCACCACGTACCAAAATTAATACAAAATGGATCAAATACTTAAGCATAAGACCTGACACAATAAACTGCATAGAAAAAAACATAGGTACTAAACTTATGGACCCTGGGTTCAAAGAGCATTTTATGAATTAGACTCCAAAGGAAAGGGAAGTAAAAGCTAAAATGAACGAATGGGACTATATAAAATTTAACAGCTCTGCACAGCAAAAGAAACCATCAACAAAATAAAGAGGCAACCAACTGAATGGGAGAAGATTTTTGCAAACAGTGCCTCTGATAAAGGGCTAATATACACCATAAACAATGAACTTATGCAACTCAATAACAACAACAAAAAATAACCCAATTGAAAAATTGGCAGAGGACCTGAAGAGATATTTTTCCAAAGAGGCAGACCGGTGCAGCCGTTATGGAAGGCAGTGTGGAGGTTCCTCAAAAAATTACGAATAGAATTACCATGTGACCCAGCAATCCCTCTCCTGGTATGTACCAAAAAAATCTGAAAACATTTATCCATAAAAACACGTGTGCTCCAATGTTCATTGCAGCTTTATTTACCATGGCCAAGACATGGAAACAACCAAAATGTCCTTCAATAGATGAATAGAAACTGAAGTTGTGGTATATGTACACAATGGAATACTATTTGGCGGTAAGAAAAGATGATATAGGAACATTTTTGACAACATGGATGGATCTTGAGAGTATAATGCTAAGTGAAATAAGTCAGACAGAAAAAGAAGAGAACCATATGATTTCATTGATATGTTGTATATAAACCAAAAACAACAAAATGAGAAAAAAAAAACTCATAGACACAGACAATAGTTTAGTGATTACCAGAGGGTAAGGGGTGGGGGTGGAAGGTTGGAGATGAAGGTAAGGGGGATCAAATATATAGTGATGGAAGGAGAACTGACTCTGGGTGGTGAACACACAATGGGATTTATAGATGATGTAATACAGAATTGTATACCTGAAATGTATGTAATTTTACTAACAATTGTCACCTCAATATATTAAAAAAAAAAAGAAAAAAAATGTGGGATACTATTAAATGCCCTAACACATGTATAATTGTTGTACCAAAAGGAGAGGAAAGAGAATGGGAAAGAAAAAAATATTCATAGAAATAATGGCTGACACTTTCCAAATGTGTAGAAAACTTTAGTCTATACTTTCAAGTAGTTCAACAAATCCCTAGTAGGATAAATGCAAAGAGATTCACAAACAGATACAGTATAGTAAAAATACTGAAAGCCAAAAGCAAGCAGAGAACTTGCAAGCAGCAAGAGACAAGACTCATCACTTTCAAGGGAACCCAATAAAATTAACAGCTGACTTTTCATCAGAAACAATGGAGGCCAGAAGCAGTGGGGCAATGTATTCAAAGTGCTCAAAGAAAAAAAAAAAACACCTGTTAAACGACACTTCTTTATCCTGCAAAACTGTTTGAAAAATGAAGGCAATGCTTGCAGACCCATTTTCCAAATACTAAAGAAAGTTCTTCAGATGAAAGCAAGTAACTCAAGATAATTTTAATCCACCTCAAGGAAGTAAAGAATAAAACAAGAAAAAATAAAACAAATCATAGTAAAGGTAATTTTTTATGAAAGATAGTATAAATGTAAATTTATTCTCCAGTTTTTCTTAACTAATTTGAAAAACAACTGCATGAGACAATACGCATAGAATGTGTCGTTGGGCCTATAACATGTAGAATGTAACATATTTGCCAACAACAGCACAAAAGAAGCAGGTTGAAGCAAAGCTGTGTTGGACGAAGGAGATGACTCTAGACCAGGGGTGTTCAACGTTTTTTCAATGGTTTTCTCCAAGGGCCATATGCAGTAAAATGCGCAAACAGCGGGCCACTCACTCAAGGTGAAGTACATATTGCCTCACCTGGTTTATTTAAGTAAACTAAATATATTTTTGGAATTTCTTGCGGGCCAATTAACAATGGATTGCGGGCCGCAGTTGGCTCGCGGGCCGCAGTTTGGATACCTCTGCTCTAGATGGTAACCCAAATCCACAGGAACAAATGATAACAGAGAAGGCTAATATAACAACAACTATAAATACATACTTGTTCTCCTTTCTTCTCTTAGCTCCTTTGAAAGGCATAGAATTATACAGAGTAATTATAAGAATGAATTATTGGGTTTGTAACGTTTTTGGATATAATATACATAAAATAATAACCCAGAAAAGGGAAAAGGGGATGGAACCATAGGCGAGTAATGTTTTGATATCTCACTGGAATTAAGTTAATATACATCTGAATCTGATTCTGATAAATTAAGACGTATATAGTAAGCTTGAGAGCAATCACTAAGGAAATAACTAAAAAAATAATGACGGTATCACTAAGAAAATAAAATACTTCCTATATTTACTCAGAGATTTATTGAAAGGAATCAACTTATGTGACTGGCGGCAGGCCAGGACTGTGGTGGGTCTGAAAGCTGTAGGGCAGGCACTCAGGGAGGGCAGGAGCTGGCCATGATGTCCCCGGCGGAAGTTCTTCTTCCTGAGGGACATTTCAGTTCTGCTCTTTAGGGCTTTCAATTGCTTACACTAGCCCACCAGAGTGCACAGGATAGTTGCCTTTACCTAAAACCAACTGGTTTAGAAGCTAATCACATCAACAAAACACTTTTGCAGCAACACCTAGGTCAGCATTTAATCGAAGGAGTGGGATCTATAGGCTAGCCAACAGGACACATAACACTGACCAGCACACTCCCAAATAAACTTGGGACTAAGGTTTTGCTTTAGAATCAGCTTTCAGAGGAACCCAAACTAAGACACAGCTACACCACCCACTTCCTCAATTCAGCACAGCGGTGGTTCCTACCTGAAGGGAGTGAAGCTCACTTCAAAGGAGCGACTCCTGGGGCAGCCCACATTCTCACAACCCTGTGGCTTCCTGGGTGTGCGCGTCCCGAAGGTTATCCATTTGGAGTTTGTGTCAGCTCTCTCTTGGATTGTGTTTGCTCATGCAAGGCCAAGTTTGACACATTATTTTGGCTGTCACAGGCCCCTGTATCCATAAGCCAGTGTTTTCTGTCATCACCTTTGCTAAGCGTCCCACGATCCAAATAAATACTGCATCTCATGAGTAGTATTACAGCTGTCTTAAGAAAGCACTCATAGGAAGGTTCCTGATTTAAATATTTTTTCCCCATTTTCCCCAAGCCTAGCATAGAATATTTCACAACAAAGATTGACTCAGGGCAGAAAAATATCAGATAAACATTGCCATATGTTTTTAAACCATGTAGGATTATTATTACTATTATTATTTTTAGTGAACTGATACTACTCTAAAATCTTCAGATGAGGATCCTTTACATTTATTGTTGTTAAAAACAGAAGGAAACAATTGGGTTGGGGGAGGCCCATTTGTCATGCAGGGTGTCATGCGTGGTCTCTGGTCCCGCTCCCCACATAAGAAGAACGCAGGTCATTGTGAGGCCAAAAAGGAACACTGTCGTGCGGGGGACCCTGCTCGCTGCGCCATTTGTCGTGCAGGGTCTCTGCTCCCGCTTCCCGCCCAAGAACGCAGGACATGGTAAGGCCAAACAGGAACACCCACGGAGCCATAGATAGGGGAGTCAAACCAATATATTCTCGCTGGCGGCTGGGCTGGAGACACAGGAAGCAGGATCTACATAATCTGCCTAACAGCAATCCGCGCTTGCCAGCCACCATCTTCTTGCTAGCCCCCATTCCATTCCTGCTAGCGTAGCCACAGCCGTTATATTAGTGGCCAATGGCCTATGGGTTACAGCTGACGGCCAACTAGCCACAGCTGATGACCATCTGATCACAGTTGATGGCCATTTACTACCCGAGCCAGCACCTTTCTATGTGAGGCCGAGAGCCTGGAAACTGTTTTTTTGGGGCTTTGTCCCCACACTCCACCCCTACAGGGTCTCGCCTCACAATCTACGCGACAAGTGTCTTCTGCGAGGGTCCCTGTGCGAGGAGCCTGGAGGTGAATGCAATATCCTGGACACAGCCAGGCTCTTGAGTACAGCCAGGGTTTCTCAGGGCACCACCAGTACTTCTGGTCACAGCCAGATTTCCTGGGCTTCTTAGGGTACCACCTGTCTCCCCGGGCACAGCCAGAGTTTCTCAGGGCACTGCCACTCTCTCTGGACACAGCCAGACTTCCTGGACACAGCCAGGGCCTCTCAGGGCACTGCCACTCTCTTTGGACACAGCCAGACTTCCTGGACACAGCCAGGGCTCTCAGGGCACTGTCACTCTCTCTGGGCACAGCCAGACTTCCTGGACATAGCCAGGGCCTCTCAGGGCACTGCCACTCTCTCTGGGCACAGCCAGACTTCCTGGACACAGCCAGGGTCTCTCAGGGCACTGCCACTCTCAATGGGCACAGCCAGACTTCCTGGACTCAGCCAGGGCCTCTCAGGGCACTGCCACTCTCTCTCTGGGCCTCTCGGGGTACTGTGCTGGAACAACAGTGGCTCACATCAAGGTGCTTACATATTATCAATGGCGGCCAGTCAAGACACAAAAGCAAATATCCACCAGTCCCACTACATGGTGGTATGTTCCCAAACAGTCAAGCGTCCATTAAATCAAGAATAGAAGGCAATTACCCATAGTCCATAGTCATTTGCCAGGGCTGTCCTGGGGGTGAGGGATGACCTTGACCTCACCCTCATCTCCCACGGAGGACTCAGCAAGCGTTTCCTCCTGGGACTAAAAGTCCTGCATCCGGGCTGTCTCAGCAAGCAGTTCCCAGCCCACAGGGCGGCAACAACCTTCGCTTTCTCCGCTTTCTCCGGCCTCTGCTGGTTGGGGAACCATCCACATCTTTCCACCCCTCTACAGGGATCGAGCTCTCCGGCAGCTGCTCTCCTGAGACTGAGTGTTCAGACGCACAAACTGCTCCACTGCCCTTCGGAAAGCTTTGGCTGGCACCGTATCCTGCCGACTACGCCATGTGTCGTGCGGGGGACCCTGCTCGCTGCGCCATTTGTCGTGCAGGGTCTCTGCTCCCGCTTCCCGCCCAAGAACGCAGGACATGGTAAGGCCAAACAGGAACACCCACGGAGCCATAGATAGGGGAGTCAAACCAATATATTCTCGCTGGCGGCTGGGCGGGAGACACAGGAAGCAGGATCTACATAATCTGCCTAACAGCAGTCCGTGCTTGCCAGCCACCATCTTCTTGCTAGCCCCCATTCCATTCCTGCTAGCGTAGCCACAGCCGTTATATTAGTGGCCAATGGCCTACGGGTTACAGCTGACGGCCAACTAGCCACAGCTGCTGGCCATCTGATCACAGTTGATGGCCATTTACTACCCGAGCCAGCACCTTTCTATGTGAGGCCAAGAGCCTGGAAACTGTTTTTTTGGGGGCTTTGTCCCCACAAACACCCACGGAGCCATAAGCAGGGGAGTCACACCACTATATTCTCGCTGGCGGCTGGGTTGGAGACACAGGAAGCAGGAGCCACACTATCCGCAACCTGCCAACCACTTCTCTACCAACCAACCTCACTTGCTAGCTGCATTCTGCTGTGCTAACTGCAATCCACTCTTGCTAGCTCAGCCACCATCTTCTTGCTAGCCCCCATTTTCTGCTAGTGTAGCCACGGCAGTTATGTTAGTGCCCAATGGCTCACTGGTTACAGCTGACGGCCAACTAGCCACAGCTGATGGCCATCCAATCACAGTTTACTACCCAAGCCAGCAGCTTTCCATGTGAGGCCAAGAGCCTGGAAACTGCACTCCTGGTTCAGTCCCCACACCCATCTTTTCTGTTCAAGACTTTCTATAATTTCTACAAAAAAAAAAGTACCAAGAGCCTAAAGACTTTGAGGAGTGCTTGCGGGATAGGGTCCAGGAGCCAGGCAAGTGCTGGTTACCTTGTTTTAGCTAATGAGAGTGAAGACCTTTATCAGCTGGTACATGCCAGCACTGTGCTAAGTGCTATTCATGCTGGATCTCACCTGATTTTCAAGACCACCCTGTAAGCTAGGCGCTGTTTTTACCCCTAGTTTCAAGATGAGGAAACAGAGGCCCAGACGAGCCAAATGGCTTGTGCACTGTCTCATTGGCATAAGCACAGTTGGGGCTTGAATTCTGTCTCTGTACAATTCCAGAATGTGTGCACTGTGTCACGCTGCTGCTTCACTAGCTCCTAATGCCTCCGTTATGGACATAAGCCATCCATAACTCCCGACTCTTCATGGAGATGGTCTCAGTTATGCCTCAGTGATGTCATTTAAAGTCATCGTTACCTGTGGTGAGGCTCAGGTGGAAGAGAGCAAGATTTGGAGGGAATGGTGAAAACGAGAATTTGTATTCCCATAGGAAAAATCTCTACTTCCCTATCACTTACATACAACATGTCATCAAAAGGAAATGACCTTTGTGACATGGAAACAGTGTTGCTTAAGACATGGACTTGTCCTCCTACATTTAGTTAAATGATTAATTTTCTTCATATTAACTTAAAATGAGCCCATTTAAAAGAGTACTTTTTTCCTTTAAAGCATTGCTCATTATGCTATCATTTTAAGTAATTAAATCAGAATAAATGGCTCCGTGAAGCTATTTTAATGTAACATCTAATTATATCTGACCTAGACTATGAACTATAATCATTAAGTACATGAACTGTGTAATGTTCTGCACGTTCTTTAATAATTTATATGGCAGAACTCAGCTGCATGGAGCTGGAAGCAGGAACAGTATCTTCCATGACACGTGTTATCTGCCCAGGATTACAGAGGTGGCCTGTCAGTCAGCTACTCTCCCCTGCTCAGCATCCTTCCCTCTCTGTGATGGCCAACTCCCAATGGAGGGAAACTGTTTATATTTTGGGTGCACATAGATTATTTTGACAAGGAACTCAGAACAAGTCAATGAAATTGGTAGTATTTACACAGTTCTGCCAACTGAAATGTTCTCTGGGCCTGACAAAGGTGGCCTCACCAGGAAAGCATCTTACCAGAGATGCTGAGAAGGTGCTTGGGCCACCGGTCACGCTCTGGCTATTACTGGAAGGGCCTTCCCGTGTTTGAATCTGTACCTGAAATTTGAAGTTTTTCTTGGCCATGGGAATGTATTTTTGGCTGCAGCTCAAGAGAAGACCTCTTCAAAACCAGGAGGCATGTTTCAACCAAATTTTGGAAGACATGTCAGTGTGACAGTTTTTGTTTTTGAATATGTAAGTGAGGAATTTTGTTTTAATCCATTGCTATTACCAAAATTGGTTTCAATTTTGGACCCTTTTTCCTTCTTTTGCATGTATCATTCTTATTGGGATACTGTAATAATTGTTTTCTCTTTTTAAATATTTAAGCATGTCATGCTTTAGGAAACAGAGGTATTTTTTTCTATTGCCTTTCTTAGGGAAGAGTAGAAAACAAAATATTTTGGTCTCTAAAACGAAAGTACAAATCCACTATCCCTTTTCTGCAAGCCCGAAAAGTCTGGAAACTGAAAGTCTTGTCATTCAGCATGGAAACCTGCCCTGCCCTCTGATCATTTCCTCTCAGCCTGACCTGTGGTGGTCTGTGCTTTTGGTTAGCCGGCACGCTTGATGCTGCCTCTATGGGCATCCACAGGCTCCGCTCACACGTACCGTGTGCTTCATTGTCACATGCTGCCCTAGTCCCACTAGGGGTATGCCCTTTCCTGTAATCTGAAAAGTTCTGATTCCCTAAATATTTCTGGGGCCCAGAGACAGGGTGTGAATGTGGAATGAAGGTGATGTTAATAACTCGTGTGTCAAACCCTCACAGTATTCCAGGCATTTTATGTGTGTTGTCACTGTGAATCTTCATGGTTACTCATTTTATAGATTATTTTCATTTATCAGATGAGAAAACTGAAGTTCAGAGAAGTGACATGCCCAAGGACCCAAAACTAATATATTTATCAATATTTATGAATATTCTTTTGGATAGATAAGGTAGGATAGATAAGGTATTATTATAATATTTAGTTTTTCTGGCCAGATAAATAGCATTTATGACTCCTGGGAATGTTTAGCAGAGAGGAGACTGATTTATCCAAATCATGTGCTGTTTGTGCTTTATGTCGTGCCACATCCTGGGCAGTAGAAACATAATCGCATTTAGAGCTCACGGTTAATGGCCGAGGAGCTCTTACTGCATGTGAAGTCAGAACCATGTGTTTTTGCTCATTTTATCCTCACAGCAAACCTGTAAAATGAAAACTGCTATCTCCCTACCGCCCCACCCTGTTTTATAGATGGGAATGCTGAGGCTGAGAGAGGCTCTCTAACTTGCTTTGAGGTCACACCTGTTCTAAATGGCCATGCTGAGATGGGAGCCTGTTCTGATATCCAGGCAGAACAAACACCACCTTGTCAACTCATGCTAAAGCTGAGAAGTATTAAAATTCACCAAGACACAAGAAAAGAGTTACACCACTGTGGGGACAGAGCCCCAAAAAGCAGTTTCCAGGCTCTCAGCCTCACATAGAAAGGTGCTGGCTCAGGTAGTAAATGGCCATCAACTGTGATTGGATGGCCATCAGCTGTAACCAGTGAGCCATTGGCCACTAATATAACTGCTGTGGCTACGCTAGCAGAAGAATGGGGGCTAGCAAGAAGATGGTGGCTGGCAAGCGCATATTGCAGAGAGGCGGATGCCGCCGGTGAGAATATAGTGATATGACTCCCCTACTTACGGCTCCCTGGGTGTTCCTTTTTGGCCTCACCATGTCCTGCGTTCTTATGTGGGGAGCAGGACCAGAGACCCCGCCAGATGCCCCGCACGACAAATGGCGCAGCGAGCAGGGTCCCCTGCGTGACACATGGCGTAGTCAGTAGGATACGGTGCTGGCCAAAGCTTTCCGAAGGGCAGTGGAGCAGTTTGTGCATCTGAACACTCAGTCTCAGGAAGACCAGGAGGTGCAGCTGCCGGAGAGCTGGACCCCCGTGGAGGGGTGGAAAGACATGGATGATTCCCCAACCAGCATAGGCCGGAGAAAGCGAAGGTTGTTGCCACCCTGTGGGCTGGGAAGTGCTTGCTGAGGCAGCCCGGACGCAGGACTTGTAGTCCCAGGAAGAAATGCTTGCTGAGTCCTCCGTGGGAGATGAGGGTGAGGTCAAGGTCGTCCCTCACCCCAGGACAGCCCTGGCGAATGACTATGGACTATGGGGAATTGCCTTCTATCCCTAATTTAATGGACGCTTGACTGTTTGGGAACATACCACCATGTCATGCAGGGGACCCTGCTCGCTGTGCCATTTGTCACGCAGGGCGTCTGGCGGGGTCTCTTCTCCCGCTCCCCTCATAAGAACGCAGGACACGGTAAGGCCAAAAAGGAACACCCATGGAGCCATAAGTAGGGGAGTCAAACCAATATATTCTCGCTGGCGGCTGGGCTGGAGACACAGGAAGCAGGATCTACATAATCTGCCTAACAGCAATCCGCGCTTGCCAGCCACTATCTTCTTGCTAGCCCCCATTCTTTCTGCTAGCGTAGCCACAGCAGTTATTTTAGTGGCCAATGGCCTATGGGTTACAGCTGATGGCCAACTAGCCACAGCTGCTGGCCATCTGATCACAGTTGATGGCCATTTACTACCTGAGCCAGCACCTTTCTATGTGAGGCCGAGAGCCTGAAAACTGTTTTTTGGGGGGCTCTGTCCCCACACACCATGTAGTGGAACTGGTGGATGTTTGCTTTTGTGTCTTGACCGGCCCCCATCGAGAATATGTAAGCACCTTGACTGTGAGCCGCTGTTGTTCCAGCACAGTACCCCGAGAGACCCAGAGAGAGGGCAGTGCCCTGAGAGCCCTGGCTATGCCAGGGGAAACAGGTGGTACCCCCTAAGAAGCCCAGGAAGTCTGGCTGTGCCAGAAGGACTGCAGTGGTGCCCTAAGAAACCCTGGCTGTGTCCGGGGAGACAAGTGGTACCCTAAGAAGCCCAGGAAGTCTGATTGTGCCCAGAAGTACTGGTGGTGCCCTGAGAAACCCTGGCTGTGCTCAGAGAGCCTGGCTGTGTCCAGGATATTGCATTCACCTCCAGGCTCCTCGCACAGGAACCCTCACGGAAGACGCTTGTCGCGTAGATTGTGAGGCGAGACCCTGTAGGGGTGGAGTGTGGGACAAAGCCCTAGAAAGCTAGTTTCCAGGCTCTCGGCCTCACAGAGAAAGGTGCTGGCTCGGGTAGTAAATGGCCATCAACTGTAATCAGATAGCCATCAGCTGTGGCTAGTTGGCCGTCAGCTGTAACCAGTGAGCCATTGGCCACTAACATAACTGCTGTGGCTAGGCTAGCAGAAAGGAATGGGGGCTAGCAAGAAGATGGTGGCTGAGCTAGCAAGAGCGGATTACAGAGAGGCAGATGCCGCCAGTGAGAATATAGTGCTATGACTCCCCTACTTTTGGCTCCGTGGATGTTCCTTTTTGGCCTCACCATGTTCTGCAATCTTATGTGGGGAGCGGGAGCTGAGACCCCACAGGCCACCCTGCACGACAACCACAGCCAATGTAACCTACAGCAAAAGAAAACTTAACCAATCACAGGCCCATAAATCTTATTCTTCTAACGTAGTTTAAGGAGCTGGCACCCTAAGAGGGGCCCATTTCTTTGTGCGCTGGAGACTAAAGACCAGCCAGGAGGGTCTGGCCGAAGCGCCTGCATGAGGTTCATGCTGGCTGGAGCGTACCCGCTACATACGTCCTTTTCTCCCTTGTCTCAAACTCTCCTGTCAGTTTCATGAAGGTGGCTTCTAGTTCCTAAATTAAATCAACAGATACTTGAGTTACGGCCATGTACCAGGCAGGCCCTTCTAAAGGAATGAAAACAGACCAGTGAACAAATCAGTCTTGGCTCTCAAGAAGCTTATGTTCTAGTGGTAGGAAGGTTCATCATTAAGAACAAAACGAAAACATGGGATGTCAGTGACTGTTGATGAGTAGGGCTTCTTTCCGGGGTGATGAAAATGGTCTGGAATTACACAGTCCTGATAACTGCACAACCTCATGCACATACTAAAATTCACTGAACGGCATACTTTAAATGGGTTGATTGCGCGGTATTAAATAGCAATAAAAGTACTCTATCAAGAGGTAGGAAGAGATAAGAAGAAAAATAAAGCAAAGTAAGAGCCTGAAAGTGAAAGCCAGCTGCTGTGTTAGAATAGTCCTGGAAGGTGGGAGGCGCTGTTGATGGCCTCCCATCTTCTCTCTGTCCACCTCAAATTCACTGGGGGAGAATTTTGGCCCTGCCAGCATCTCCCACCTCCGGGACATACATGACTCTGATTCTATGCCCAAGTACCATGCTAAGGCGTAGAATTTTCCCTGCATGAGCAGATAGAGTCGGGCCAGCTAAGCAATGGGGGTTGCATTGCGCTGAATAGTGACTCCCCAAATTCATATGTTGGAGCGCTAACCCCTATGTGGGGACGGAGCCCCAGGCTCTCGGCCTCACATGGAGGGGTGCTGGCTCAGGTAGTAGATGGCCGTCAGCTGTGGCTAGTTGGCCGTCAGCTGTAACCAGTGAGCCATAGGCCACTAATATAACCGCATGGCTTTGCTAACAAAAAATGGGGGGCTAGCAAGAAGATGGTAGCTGAGCTGGCAAGCGCAGATTACAGTTAGCACGGCGGAGTGCGGGTTGTGCATTGCAGAGAAGTGGACAGCAGGTTGCAGACAGTGTGGCTCCTGCTTCCTGTGTCTCCAACCCAGCTGTCAGTAAGACTATAGTGGTATGAGTCCCCTACCTATGGCTCCGTGGGTGTTCCTTTTTGGCCTCACCATATCCTGCGTTCTTATGTGGGGAGCGGGAGCAGAGACCCCGCAGGAGACCCCGCATGACACCCTAGTTCCTCTGAATGTGATTGAATTTGGAGACAGGGCATTTAAAGAGGTGAATAACTTATAATGAGGCTCGTGGGGTGGGTTCTGATCCATCTGCCTGGGGTCCTCATAAGAAGAGCAAATTTAGACACACAGAGAGACACCAGGAATTTGTGCACAGAGAGGAAAGGCCATGTGAGGACATGGTGAGAAGGTGGCCGTCTGCAAGCCACGCAGAGAGGCCAGGACAAACCAAGCCTCCCACACCTGGATCTTGGGCTTCCAGCCTCCACAACTGGGAGATAATACATTTCTGTTGTTTAAGCCACCCAGTCTGTGGGATTTTTGTTATACCAGCCAAGCTGACCGTAGCCAAACCCACAACTTAAGCATGTGGTGTCAAAATAGTATAATGTGAGGAAGGCATGATCAGGTTACCACTCCCCTGAGAAGGAAAGAGAGACCATGGATTCTCTCCCTGTTCGTAGGGCTGGGAGGTAGGTAATCAGCTCAGACTGCCCTCTCGTCACTAAACTAACAGCCAGCACATATATATATACATATATACATATATATATATGTATATATATATATATATATATATATATATATATATATATATATATATATATATAAAACAAGAAGGCAGATATATCAGTTTCAAAGGGTGAATTTTATCTACATCTATCTAAATAATATAAATTTTGCCACATATTTTTTCTAATGTCTGTCTTCTGTATAATTTTTATATCATGCTATCGAAAATGCTGCTTGAGATACTTCAATGGATAAATTATTCTGTACTCCACTTCTGCAAAAAATTCCACTCTTTGATGTGAAAATTATATGCACTTAGAGACCTGCTAATATGAGAATGATTTGGGAAGTATAAAAGAAAGGGTGGCAGCTGACTCAGGGCGCTTCATCGTTTGCACCTGCACTGGGCGACTCCTGAGGGGACATCCTGCCAATTCTTGTCACCCAATGTGGTTTTCAGTTTCAAAGGCCATTGGGTTTTTGAAACCTGATGGGGGTAAGCCTATTGCAAAATATGACCACTTTTTAAATATTAAGTGGCTGGGAATTACTAGGGGAGATTAGCATTGTATTAGAGAACTTTCATTCATTCATTTGTTCATTCATTTATATACCCATTCCACAACTATTTATGGAACACACAGTGCTAGATATTCACAGAGAACAAAAGAGATGGCGTGTCTGCCCTTTTGGAGTTGTCAGAACTTAAGATAGTGAAGGTCTGTTAGAAAAGAACACTTGGAATCTACTCTAGATGAGACCACTGCTACTCAGGGTGTGGTCCGTGTAGCGTCTTGGGTGAGACTGTTAGAAGTGCGGAGTCTCACAGGATGGCTCCCCCAGACCAAGTGAATCATAATTTGCATTTTAATAAGATCCTCAGGTGATTCATATTCACAGTCATCCTTGGCTACTCATTGGAGTCATCTGGGGACCTTAAAAAATTTCTGAGGCCCAGAGGGAACTCCCAGCCAATCAAATCAGTACCGGTGGAGGTGGGACACAGGCATCTGTAGGAAACCACTGCTCTAAATGTGCCAAGTCAGTTTCTGGGGTAGAATGTATTTGTGATAAGCCACTCAGACAAAAGCTAATGGTAAGTGCCCAGAACCCTCTGAGGGAAGAGACTTGGAAGATCTTTGGCTGATGGAAGGAAAAGAGGGGATGAAGCCCAAAGGTAATTGGGGGGTGGGGATGGAGGAGTCCTGAGTCGTAGAGCTTTCTTCCTTCCTTCCTTCCTTCCTTCCTTCCTTCCTTCCTTCCTTCCTTCCTTCCTTCCTTTCTTTTTTTCTTTCTTTCTTTCCCCTTCCTTCCTTCCTTCCTTCCTTCCTTCCTTCCTTCCTTCCTTCCTTCCTTCCTTCCTTTTTTAACATCAAGTATTGACATAATTTCAGTTACAAAAATGTTGCAAAAATAGCACAAAGAACTACTTAATATGCTCCACCCAGACTTCCCAGCCAGATGATTTCTCTCTCTCTCATTCTCTCTCTCTCTCTCTCTCTCTCTCTCTCCATATACATATTATATAATATGTATACACTCAAATGCACTTATATATTTCCCCTTCTCCCAAACCACTGAGAGTAAATTGTAAACATGATTCTTTAGTATGTATTTTCTAAAACCAAAGACATTTTCTTGTATAGTCACAGTACAATGATCAAAATCAGGCAATTAACATTGATACAATACTATTATCTAGTCAATAGACGTTATTCAGATCTTGCCAATTGTCAACACTGTTTTTCATAGAAGAAACTCCCAAATCATGTGTTGCATTCAGTTTTCATGTCTCTTTGGTCTTTAACTGGAACAGCTGCTTAGTCCACTTTTGTGTTTCATGACATGGACATTTTTGAAGTGCACAGAACAGTTATTTTATAAGGTGCTCCTCAGTTTCGGTTTGTCTAGTGTCTCTTCATGGATGGGCTGAGGTTACGCACCTGAGGCAGGAATAGCACTGAGGTGAGGTGGTCCCGCTCAGTGCATCATGTGCTGATGCCTTTGGCGCTGTCTCCTCCATTAATGGTGGTGTCAACTTTGACGACTTGGTGAAGGTGCTTCTGCCAGTCTTCTCCACCGTAAAATTCCATTTTACCTTTGCAATTAGTTATATTATGATAAGATATGTTGGGACTGTGTAAATATTGTCAGTCCTCAAACTTTTACCAGCTGGTTTTAGCATCTGTTGATGATTCTGGATGGAATCAGTTACTATGATGATTGCCAAATGGTCATTTTCTATAATAGTTTCATCATTCCTTTCATATTGTTATTAGTTGGCTTTTTGTTTTAAGGAAGAGCTTTCCCTTCTCCCCATTTATTTATTTATTTACATAAATTCATCGATTATTATTTATTCCATGTGTTACACTTGTTTACTATTTAATGTTCAGATTATCCCAGATTGGCCAGTGGCAGCCCAGCAACCTGGCTCCTATGTTCTTTCAACATGTTCCCGTCATTCTTTGGCATTTCCTTACTTTCTGGGACCATAGGATGTTGCAGGCTGAGATCTTTCTTTAGGCCCATTGGAATACTCTAGGGCTGACACTTTCTAGGAGGGCTCTCACTGTTTAACACTGACTGATTGAACAAGGAGAATTTTTGTGAACATTATTCGTAAGACAATCACCACTGCAGTTTTGAACATATAGAAGTACTATATTTGACTTTCAACAATGAATGTTTTTCTGAAACAGTGCAAAAGTGGAGTTTGGGGGGAATTAAATTTTGTTTATAATAGCACAGTTGTCTTGTCTACATCTAACTCTGTAATGTTTTTAAAGCAAGTATCATTTATGGACTCTTCCTAAATTTCCATAAGATTTTAACTTAGTTCTCATAGAAACAGCAATGTTTATTGCCATTTCGATTTTTGAGATGAGTCCTCACCAGTAATATTGTCTCTTTTAATAAATAACAATGTTATTAAAATGGGCTCTAAAAATGGACTGAGTATTCATACACTTAGAGAGGGTGACTTGAGTAGTCACTGTATATTTTTCTTGTTTCTAGAACTTTCCCTAGAGCACAAGTTCTAATCCAATGTTGATTTTGCCTCAGGAAACAATTTGACAATGCTCGAAGATATTTTTGTTGTCACAAAAGAATAGGGGAGATGCTGTTACTGGGTAGAGACCAGGGACGCTGCTAAACATCCTACAATGCACAGGACAGCCCCACAACTAAGAGTGATCCCACCCAAAATGTCAGTAGTGCTGACGTGAAGAACGTTGTTCCAGAGGAAAGCGGCCATCGTTTCCCAAAGTGTGCTTTGTAGAACAATCCTCAAAAGCACGCACTCAAAAGGGTCTGAAGTTATTTGGAAAGCATTGCATCTTATGGTTCCATCTCGAGCATTCACAACATACCCAAATATATTAAGGGCCCTGAGAAGACCGTTAGTCAAACTGGAGAAATAAAGAAACGTTATTTGCACTAAGTGTATTCCAAATGAACTTGCCTCTAGATCCCTTTCTTTGTGGAATACTGGTGAAATACTGAACTAGCCTCTGAAAAATGCACATGTATGCTTTCTAATGAGCTTAATAAATCTGGCTCTGCTCTCCATGAAATAGCAGGGAAAAACTGGGGTAGTGGAGGGATCCCCAAATTCCTTATGGAAGATTCCCAGTAGATTTGGCTGTCATTAATTCAATCCCTATGTATCTATTTCATGCAAATGTCTAGAGGACAGGTATGACACCAATGGGATGGTTTTAACAGCAACAGTGTTCTCTTCTCCCATTATCCACCGGTTTTATTTATTCCCCCCCACACCCAAAATTCCTATGATAAAGCCCTCTCAACACAAGCGTATTTGGAGATAAGGCCTCTAAAGGAGGTATTAAAATTAAATGAGGTCATAAGGATGGGGCCCTGATCCCATAGAATTGATACATTTTATGAGAAGAGGAAGATATACCAGACCTTTCTATCTCTCTCCATATGTGTGGAGGAAAGGCCATGTGGGGCCATAGTGAGAAAGTGGCCATCTACAAGCCAAAGAGAGAGGCCTCACCAGAAAATAATCCTGACTAGCACCTTGATCTTGGACTTTTAGGCTCCAGAACTGTGAGAAAATAAATGTCTGTTGTTTAAGTCAATCTATGGTTTATTTTTTTGTTTGTTTGTTTTGTTAGGGCAGCCTGAGCAGACTAAGACACCAGTAAATAGTGACGTAATTGCAGTCAGGATTTTAAAAGTTGATGAAACTCTATTGTGAGGATAAGTATACAAAGACATGTATTTCTCTAGATATGATTCTTTTCAAATTTGCATTTCAGCTCTTGAATATGTCAGGTTACAAAAAGAAGAAAAACACATTTCTTTTAACCAAATGACAGCCAATCTCTGTTCTAGACCTTATCAGACTTAGAAAATAACTTGGGAAAGTTGACTTTTCCATGTGTGGCAGAGGCTGCTGGTTGCCACCTATTTTACCCACTCTCCCTTCTCTCTGAGTAATGGAACCCTGTCTATTTGAGGTGGCAGTGTACCCAACAGAAAGACAACATTCCAGTTTTACTTACAGTTAGGGTGTTTATGTGATTGGTGTGGAAATGGTGTGACTTTCGGGTATGACTGTGAAAAAAGTAGATACACCTTGAAGATGTACTCCTTTGTCTTTCCTTCCTTTCCCCACTCCTGGCCTGGAAAGCACTTGTGGTAGCTGGGGCTCCCACAGCCATCTTGGATCATCAAGTGACTCTAAGGGTGGAAGCCACTCATTTTGAGTTTAGCAAAGCAGAAAGATAGGAGCATGCAAGTCTGATAATACCATGGGTACACCATAGTAGCACTAAAGTATCTGGCCCTGGATTTCTCTTTTTTATGCATGAGAAAAAAACCTCTAATTTGTTTAGACTTATTTTGGCTGCATATGCCTTTTCAGTTTTCAATAAAGGTGGTTAATGATTTTCCAATTTTACATTTAATACATATGTGTGTACATGCACAACACAGATATGCCTTGAATTAGAAAACTTGTAGAGAACAATGTTTCCCTTTAGAAAGCATGTGCTTTCCCCTGAAGATAATTTATTTTCAATGACTACCTTCCCACAAGAGGTATTTTGCCCCCAGCAGAGGGAATAAATGCTTTTGAAAATGGTACATGTTTTGTTCTGCTTACTTCATATAAATTCCAAAATAAATGAGTACTCTAATAATTTAGTGCATGGCAAGTGATTTGTACCATATGCCCATGTCAGGAATAAAGGGACCCGGTGCATTTTTTTATCTGACTGTTGAATTGGGCTCCTAAACTTCCTGCCAGCTTGTACCATCAGGCGACCATCTGAGACAGAGCGGGTCTAGGGTAAGCCACTGCTGGGCCTCATCACGGCAGAACCTCACAAGCATCTGAACTCAGAGAGCGGCATTTCCCCTCTTCTAGAAAGTTTAAGTTGAGGGGCCTCTGGAGTGCTGTAATCGGATGGTTAGGGAGAAGGAGGCAACTTGTCTGCTAAGTGAGATCTCCATCCTGTGCTCCCTTAGACATCGCTCTGTTATTTCAGAATTACAGTGAGTATTAGCCAGCTCTTACTAGTTCCCCTCCCTCTCTTCCTCCCTTCCCTTACTCTTCTCATAAGTAGTAACAATA
This sequence comes from Rhinolophus hipposideros, assembly GCF_964194185.1. Taxonomy (NCBI): domain Eukaryota; kingdom Metazoa; phylum Chordata; class Mammalia; order Chiroptera; family Rhinolophidae; genus Rhinolophus; species Rhinolophus hipposideros. The sequence goes on from NC_138060.1 coordinate 2,284,616, forward strand.
GTCAACATTTATTGTACATTTATTATGTGATAGTACTTGCTCTGTGTCCTCTGTTCATTTGATCTGTGGGTACCATTATTAATATCCCCAGTTTATAGAGGGGCAAACCAAGACTTTCAAATGTTGTGCAAAGACCCTGTTTCCAAATAAGGTCACATTCTGAGGTCCTGGGTGGACATGAATTTTGAGGGGATGCTATTCAACCCACTAGAGTGCAAAATTTTTAACTACTAGGAATACTGTCTTGTGTAAAAACCAGCCTCGTGCAATGTTTAGTTTTGATTGTGTGCACACGTGAGTGTGTGTGTGTGTGTACTGTGTGTGCATACGTGTACGTTTACATTCCCTGGGGGAAACATTTCATGCAGAATGCTTAATGCTTCTCTAAGCACAAGTTCTATCCTAAGAGACCAAGATGCATTCTCTTTAACAGACATGAGAACCAGCCCAGACCCTTAGGCTTTTACTGGGTGTCAGCACTCCATCTATCAGGTTTGCCTGTGTCCAGAAGGCTGTTTTCATGAATTTTTATGGCTGCTGGAGACTCCATTAAAGACACGTTCAATCAGCGACCTGGCAGTGACAGAGCCCAGTTGCTCACTAGTTCTCTCTTTTGAAATTTATAGAGACCATAAAAAACTCATAGGAAGTCCTTTGGCCTTGGCATTTGGGTTGCAGTGTTCCCTTCAGAAGGCAAAATGCCACTGAAGACCATTTAGATATTTGTTTTTGCGTTTCCTGGGATTGGGTTCCAAAACCACGCTTCCCACCCAAACCCTAGGCCTCACGCTACAAAAGCCAGTCTTGGGAATGAGGGAGCCTCATTAGAGAGACAGAAATAGTGCTTATTCATCTACTTTTTCCCTTTCCCACCTACCCAGGGGCTGGGAACATATCAGCAAAGTTCTGACCTTGGCCATAGGTTGACATCACAGCAAACGTGACATTCTGTCATGCGCAAATAGCCTGAGTTGGGCCATTTGCAGTTGTGCAGCTTCTAGTATCCACCCCCCAAGCACATGTGGTAAACACCTGGTTTGCCAGCCCCGCATCGTGTCAGCTAAGAGCAGCCTGCTCCTGCGCTGGGGGCCCTCCTGCCTCCCTTAGCGTCTGTACCTCCCCTGCCAGCCTCCCCACTCACGATGGGCCTGCCACTTACACCTGGACAAATCAGACACCTTTGCAGGACTTCTGCTGAAACTATTAAAAGGACCACTTTCCACGGGTACTGTGCTGGGCCTTGGCCCTCAGAGTCGTCTCCTACTTCCATATTCTTTCTCTAGTCTTATTCTGGAGCGTATTCTGGAGGGGTGGCCTCTGCAGGCTACTTTCCCAAGCACCCTTGCCAGCTGGCTTCCAGTTGGGTCTGGCCAATAGAAAGCACTGGGGGAGACTGAGGGTAAGAGCAGGGAGGGGCCCGGGTACTCCTGGCTCCGTGTCTCCGCCCTGTGTCCAGCAGCAGCTGCAGCCCCAGCGCCTCTGTGGTCCCAGCCTTCTGCAGGCCGGCCCCCAGCCTCTGGGCTACAGCATCTTGCTTCCTTGTCTCTGACCTAAGGGCCTCCTTCTGTGCCTAATCCCTGGGTCGGTCAACATCCCCAGGTTGTTTCCTAAGCAACTCTACCACCGCTGTAAACAATTCCCTGCATTATATTTTCTCCAGTGTAAATGGCCAAAGTGGTTTCTGTTTTCATGAGTGATATAAGAGAAAAATAATCTGGAACTGCAGCAGACCATCACGTGCGGAGACTTAGTCTGAGAATGAATCTAACAGGGAGGAAAGCAGGATTGAGACAGAAAGAAAAAGGGAAAGAAAGACTGAATCCTGAAGATGTGTGAGCTCCTGGTTACGGCTCTGTCTGAGGCCCTGGGCTTTTCGTATATGTTAGCCAATAAATCCCACTCTGTCCCCACTTTGTTGTTGTTGAGCTGGTTTGAGTTGAGTTCATGTCACTGTGACTGAGAGTCCTATCATAGTAATACTGAATGTCGTGAGATGCCCATTACGCATTATTTTTTGTTTTATTTTGGTTTTGTTTTCAGCAAAAAGACTGCTTTTAAAAGGTTCTTTTTCAGAGGCAGCAAATCACCTTAGAAGAGATTTCTTTTGGGGGGAAGTTATAAAAATTCTGTAGTTAGTGAAGTATGAGGCCAGTATTCCACTAGAGTTCCTAGAAGGGGCTTGGACAAAGGAGTTATTTCACTGTTCTAAGTTGCAATGTTTTGTTTTGTTTCTACAATTCTGTTTTGTAAAAATCTATGTGTGCATCATAGATGTATGCATATGTTAAATTACTGTGGTACCTTGGTTTTTTAACATAATGTGTTCTGGAAGACCGTTTGAGTTCTGAAACGTTCAAAAACCGAGGCATGGTTTCCCCGTAGAAAGTAATGCAAAATGGATTAATCCATTTGAGACCTTTAAAATCAACCCCTAAAACTGCAAATTTAGCATGAATTTTACTATCTAATGATTCCATAGATCCACAAAATTTACGGCATTCAGAAACTGATATATTCGTCAACGGAGACGTTCGAAAACCCAGGTACCACTGTAATCAAAATGTATACTTTATGTGCAGTTTAGTCCATGTAAATTTTTAATAAAGTTGAAAAATGCAAAAAATAAAAATAGACAGGAATACTACTCAGTAATAAAAAGGAGCGACCTCCTGGTATACTGGATACCTTCTACCTGAGTCTCCAGATGAATCTCAGGCCTGTGATGCTGAGGGAAAGAAGCCAGGTACAAAAGCAGTCATGTTACATCATTCTGCATATATGGAACTCTAGACAACACAAATCTAATCTATAATGACAGAAATCAAATCAGTGTTTGCCTGGGGACAGGAGTGGGTAAAATTACTTGGGATGAGACACAGAGAACTTTTTGGAATAATGAAAATGTTCCTTGCCTTAATTGTTGTCATGGAGACACAGGGGTATAAATTAGTCAAACTCTCTGAAATGTACAATGAGAATGGTGCATTTTCTAGTGTGTAAACTACACCTAAATAAATTTGATAGTGTAAAAAAAATCAATGTGTACATTCAGTATGATATGTTTTTCCTGAATGAAAAGCTATTATTAAATCCACAATATGCATTGCCGTGTTTAGTGGATCAAAATGGAGAAAATAAGGCCATGCACATGATGTCACTACAGCCAGCAGTGAGTATTGTGCTCAATGGAGATCAGGATGGCTGGGCCAGAGCAGGTGGAGTAGGGCATTCTGAGAGCTCTTTTGTAGGGGATCTTAGTTTGCACTGCCACTCCAACTCAAAAGCTTATTGGAAGGTGGGCAAGAACCTTTGATACTAACTTTAAAGTCCATAGGTTTAAAGTGGAATCACACAAAAGCCAGGCTTGAATGGGTGGGTGTAAATCTACGTTTAGGCAAGTGAGTGAGGGTGGGGTCCTGAGAGCGTGGAAGAGGACAGCTGGCTGAGTCAACTGACCATATTTGTGGGATTTTGTGGACCAGATGTCCCCACTGCCAAGAGTCTTGAAAATTCCTTGGGAGTCAAGTGGATGATAATGAAATGGGCTTTGTGCAATTCACTGGTTGGGCTTGAAGTGATTACATGAGCATTACAAGAACGCTAACCAATTTTGGCCTCTGTCCTAATGAAGTCAGGCATTTGGTTACAAGAAATTTTTGACATGAGTCACTGAGTATGACGTGACTATGGTAGAAAATTCAGCTAGTCCCTAAGGCACGCACCAGCAGAGACAATGCTGTGCTGCAGGTATGGGTGTCGAGGGGACAAGAAGTCTAGAGTATGGAGTCACGGTGTTCAGGCATGGCCCCCGATTATGGCCAGAGAGGGTCAGCAGTGGGGCAAAGTTTTTGAGAATTAATCTGTCCCTTTGCACTTTCTCTCCCTTCTCTTTTCTCCCCTTTCTCCATTATTCTGATAGGCAATATATTGGTTATCTAAAGTGCCCTCATATTTAATAGCTTAAAAACAACATACATTTATTATGTCACAGTTTCTTTGGGTCAGAAATCTGGCCCTGGCTTAGCTGGATCCTCCAGCTCAGGGCGTCTCACCATAATAAAGGTATTGACCTAAGTCTGTGGTCTCATCTGAAGGATGAGCTGGACCTCCAGGTCACTCAGTGGTTTCAGTGGGACCCCCTGTGGGTACGAGACTGAGAACCTCATTTCCTCACTGGCTGTTGGCTAGAGGCTGCTCTCAGTTCCTGGCCAGGTGGTCCTTTCCATCAGGGCAAGCATGTGAGAAGAGCCAGAGTGTGCCAGACAGAAGTCGCAACCTTTTCTAACCTCTCAGGAGTGACATCTCATCATTTTTCATCATATTTTTTTTAGATGCAAGAACCCTAGGTCACACTCAAGGGGCGAAGGTTCCATAGGGTGTTACCAGCAGGAAGCAGGGTTCTTGGGTGCCATTGTGGAAGGCTGCCACAGTGGCAACAACATTTATCAAGTCCCTACTCTGACCAGAGTCTAAGATTCGTCATTCAAATATGAGAAGAGAGATTTTCTGGTCTCAGGGGTGTTTCATTCGAGATAAAGAGCTGACCGAGTGAGCCAGCAAGTAAGACACGGGGTGATAAATTTATTGAGAGAAGTGTGCAGTGGAGCACAGCAGAGACAACGTGGCTGGAGCCAGGCTGTGCCCTGTGTCACTATGGGGTGTTGACCAACAGATGTGCTGGTGAAGAAGCCACAAGGATTGTCCATAATACTGCTGTTCATTGCCTAGATTCAAAATGGAAGGTGATGCTAAATTTCAGGTAAATGTCAATGAAAAAGAAGACACAATTTTTATTCCCATCCACATTACCAGACCTCCAACCATGGGCACCATCCACAGCAGTAAGAACTCTCCATTCTCCACCAGACACCTGGGTCGCTTTTCTCACTTAACCACTCTCTGGGCTATCCCCAATGACCTTTCCAGAGAAGGGAAGAGCAGGCCAGAAAGTCAGACAGGTGGGGATGGATTCTGTTCAACTGCTTTGTGGCTGTGTGGCCTTGGGCCAGTCACTTCAACTCTTTGAGTTTTATTTTTTTCATGCCTGTTAAATGTGGAAATGCAGATGTATGGGGTTGTAAGAAACAGAATGCCTGACATCAAGACCCTAATACATAGGAAATGGTGAGTTACAGTTTTTATTATCACTCCTCATCTGAATTTTATCCATATTCCTCTGTGAGAGCACCCCAGGCCATTCCAATTCTCATCTCAGTTCCCTCCTTTAGAATTCCTCTTTGTAAATCTAGATTGGCACTTGGTTGCCAACTTGTGAGTGTAATTATATGTATATTTTAATGTGTTGGCAAAAACAAAAAAGCCGCCACCATTTTCTGGGAGCTTAAAAATATTCAGAGAACGTACCAGGCATTTTACATCCTCACCCCATTTAAACTTGCATTAGTTATCATTCTTTTTAATTCTCACAGTAATGTTATACAAATACTAACATTATCCCATTTTGCAAATAAGGAACTGAAATGATCGGTCCAGATTTATGAAGCTAGTTGGTAGCAAAGCCAAGAGTCTAACAGGGCAGTCTGAGTCTGGGGTTACTGAGAACAAGAGCCACGACTTCTTTCTTATCCAGTTTTGTTTTATCATTTCCTGTCAGCATATCTCACAACTCCTAGTACATCATAGGCCAACAGTTTGTGCCTGTTTGCTGGGGAACAAATAGGGATAAAGAATGTGCAGTGTGGCATGATAGAGAAAGTTCCACAAGGAGAAGAGAACCCTGGCTATTATCTCACCTCTGAGACTACCTATGGGTTTGTCCTAGTGGATGTTGCTTTGCCCTTTTGGGAAAAGGTCCTCAGCCTCTGAAAATAAGAGGTTAAGGATCTGGGCTCTAGGGTTATCAGCCTGAATTCTAGTCCCCAGCTCTTCTACCTTCTTTGTGTGTGACTTTGGACAGACCCATGCCAAACCTCAGTTTCCTAGTGTGTAAAATAGATAGAACACTCTCTTTACTTCCAGAGATGTTGGGAGAATAAAATGAGATCATGCATATCTAGTGTACAGCACTGTTGTGTATTACATAGCACTGTATTACCTGGCGCATACAAAGTGCCCTAAAGGGGGCTTTGTGAGGCTGCCAGTGCAGTGTGTGGTAATTAGAGGCCGGCAGCGATGCTGGGCGGACTGTGCTACACAGCCAGACAGGAGAGACATCATGGGGAGATTAGTGCCCTTGACAAAGAGGAGAAAGGTGGTGAGTCTGCTGCCCACTTAGGCAGCCCTGAGGGTCCCTTCAAACCAGTAGGTTTTCCTCCGTCTCCACGGCTGACATTCCTTCTCCTCAAACCATAAGAGTAGGCTGGAAAATAAGAGTTGCAGTCAATTAGCTTTTTGTTATGTCTGTATGGAATTTGGCAGCCAGTTTGATTTTTTTTTTTTTTTGTCATGGATTTGGCCACATAAATAATTTGGAAGAGGAGAGCACTTGGCCGCAAGGATAGCAGAGCATCGTTGGAGGAGGACAAACTCTGGCATTAGACCAAGTTGCTTGCAAGTCCTGCCTCTATCAGTACCAGCCAGGGAACTTGTAGGATGGTACTTAACCAATGTTGAGCTTCAGTTTCTCATCTGAAGAATATGGGATCATGGTTCTTCCTTCCCTGTCTTGAGAGACTGTGCATACAGTTGGAAGATAATTAACTTTCAGAAAATGGAGCTATTGATTCGTATTGCAGTTAGCAACAGTAAAAAGTGACAGAGTTTCATCTTGGGCTTATATTACCCATTCCGGAAACAAATTCGCCTCTCAGATTGCTAATGACATAAGCACAGTCCACCAGGAAGAACAGAAGTGACTTCCATGATGTAGCATATTCCACCAGAAAAGGTAGATTGTGGCTCTTTATCTGACCAGCCTTGTTATTAAAACTATACGGGTGATGATGAAAACCATATGATTAATCTCTTCCTATGAAAAAGTTCAGATACTATAATTCATGCATGAAGATGTTTGAAATGATACCATTTTATCACCCAATTATTTGTGCATGAGTTCCTTGCAGAAACCCAAAGAAAAAAGATCGCTTTATTCATGCCACAGAGACCAGCAGAAAACATTAAAAATGTTTCTAAATGTTGAACAAAGCTCCATTGTGAATGGGAAGTGGTACGCGTGATAAATAAGCCGTTATCCAAATTTCATAAAAACTATAAAGGTAACTGGCAGAAATAGTGAACTGGTTATTCACTCATAAATATAGGCTGTCTTAAATATCCTGGCCTATCCTGTTTAGTTGATTCATGACCATTCACCAAAGGCAAGGATTCCTGCTTCGGAAGATTTCTCACCCGGCACAACATGTCATTATCTTATTAACAGTTCTGGAGATGTGATGAACTCTGGTTAACTGGCCTTGCTGACACCTGTGTTTGGTTAGAGACTTGGCTAACGATGCTTGGAACTGTGTGAAAATGACCCCCCTCTCTATGCTTCATTCATTCTCCCGAGGAAACCTCCTGGCCGCAGGGAAAAAAGTGCCCAGCACAGCAATGCAGAGCGAGTGCAGGTCATGCTTTGGCAGTAGTCCTTCTAACCTGGATTCCATAGCTAATTGCATTACTTCCTCCAAATTTTGTTAGCGCTCATGCACGAGGTTCTTGTGAGCAGTTGGCAGCTCAAGGGCCCATCTTGGTTTCATCCTGACTATGTCTCTCTAGCTTGCTGTTTGCCCTCCATGGCTAGGCCGCTCCAGATGGCAAATGGCCATGGTTCGGTAAATTACCACTTGAACAACATCTCTGATTGATTGGCGGTGCCTGCCAGAGTGGGAGGTAGGAAAAGATTCTGCTGCCTTGTGTGGCCTAGGCGGGGAAGAGTGCTGTGATTAATTAGGGATGTCTGCCACAGGTCTAGGACTGAAGAGTAGTGAGGTTCATGCCATCTATGTGCAATCCTGGTCTACTAGGTAATGTGGCAATGCACTCAGATATGATAGCAGGGTATGATATGGTCTGCAGCAAGCCTCTGATGTTTCCTGTTCCACTAGTGCAGGGTGAAGATTGGAAAAGTTGAGGGATTGGGGTTTATATAAGGGCCCTTTTAAGTATTAAATGGGGGTGCACCCCCCTTTTCTCCCCAAAGGTATTACACAGCTGCAGCTACCAGGTCCACAGGGAATCCTACTGTGAAATCTCAAGATTGTTTCCCTCGTTTGTTTTCACTGCAAATTTCACACAATAGCCAGTGAGGAATAGTAAGATAGTGAGGTCGATTTAGTGGATTTAGAGAGTAGTGGCTTTGAAGATCCCTAAATGTGTGGATCCAGATACAGAAGCGGGGGATTGGGGAGAAGAGCTCCTATGATGCCAGGCATTTAACTCATTTAATTTACCCTTTTAAGGACTCTGTGAGTTAGGGACCATCAGTCCCCGTTTTCCAGGTATAGAAACAGGAACTCAGAGATGCTGACTTATGTTCCTAAGTCACACAGCTGGTACTATGTGCTGGAGCTGGAAGTCAAACCTAGGTCTGTGTGACCTCCAAGTTTAGGCTGTCTCCTTTCTAAGTCACCGCCACCACATTAACCTCCAGAATCCTAGTCTCTAGGGAATGGTGGCCAAGGACATCTAAAGCCCCAAGACTGAAGAAGTCAGTAGCATAAATTCAGTTCAGTCAGCCACATTTAGGAAGAATCACTCCAAGAATACGTGCTTCCTGGTGAGCTGATTTGAGCTTGACTATCTTGCTTCATGGAAACCAGGCTGAGCAAAAAGAGGAGTTGACAAGAAAATAGAGGGTTGTCCTTCTAAAGAAGCCTCAGGCTTTAAATTAGTCACTTCCGAGGTCTCCTGTCTGATGAGTGATAGAATTTCATCTACTTGTCACCAGAGCCAACAGAACACAATGTGCTGGATATGTCCCTGCTGTTCCCCTGCAGAGAGAATAGACGATTCCTGCTTCATACCCTTAGGAGACTGGGGAGGGCACGGACAGCCCTCTGAACCACTTTTCCCTTTCTTCTGGGAGTTGCAATATACAGAGTAACGGCTGTCACTACATTCTCCAACAAAGACACTGTCACTCTCTGGTTTGCTCTTCTTGGAGAGAAGGGAATGTCACAAGCTTCTCCCCACTTCCTACCTTTGTGTTAGTTAAGAAAGGCTCACTACTGCAACAAATAAACGCCCAATCTCACTGTCTTAATATAATAAAGGCTTATTTCTCACAGTGAAATGCTGGTTACCATGGTGTAGCTGGGAAGTGAGGATCTGTTCCACTCAGTCATTCAGGAACTCAGACTTTTTCCACCCTCAGTTCCACCATTCCTTAGGGTCTCAGAGTCCTGCCTTGCACTGTCTAGCAGATGAGGGAACAAAGCATGAAGTGTCACACAGGAGGTCTCCAGGGGCCAGGCCTGGAAGCGGTGTCCATCATGGCTGCCCACATTCCATTGGCCAGCTCTCAGTCATATGGTCATATCTCTCTGCAGGAGATACTGGGAAATATGGTCTAGTTGTGTCCCCAGTAGGAAAAGGATATTGAATTTGGTGAACTCATATCACTAGTACTATCTCAATCTCCACCTGAAATGGTCACATCTGTATGTTAAGAAAACAAACAAATCATCAACAAAAGGGATAGCACCAGCCCAGACATATTTGCTTATTTAATCTTGAGTAGGGGAATTTTCCAACTCACATCTAGGTTGTTGCTTCTAAAAATGAGGTACACAGTCTCCTGAAGGTGTGTGGTGGCTGCCAAAGTGCACATGTACCCACCAGGTCAATATATGGTGTCATGTAGGTGCAGCAATTTTACCAAATGTTTTAAGGGAATTAAAAATGTTGAATTTTTTTTCTTGAAAGGTTTAGACACAATTATACCCAAGGGAAGTCAAGAATTTCTGCTACTCCTCAGGTTAATAGTCTTCCATGTTTGAGTCTCCTTTTATTGACTCTAGGAATATTCCTCCTCTTTTCTTTACTTTTAGGAGAAGTCGAAGAAGCTGTTTGTGAAACATTTGACTAAGGATATGTCTTTACCACCTTTTTCTTGGTTCTAAGTTATAAGCATTTCAAACTCGATGCGGGGAATGAATTGGAGTTTACTCAAGATATAATGACACTACTGCTTTCTGAGCCAACTATGAGTCAGGTACAGTGCTGAGAGCTTACGTGTGTTCTGGTTATCCACTGCTGAATAGCAAACTACCCTAAAATCTGGTGGTTCAAACAACCATTTTATTATCTTATGATCTTGTGGGCCAAGAATTCAAGCAGGGCTCAGCTGGCTGATTCTTATGCACTATAAGACATCAACTGTGGTTATTAGGTGGTACAGAGCTGACAAGCTAGTCTGATGGCTTCAAGGTGGCTTTTCTCAAATGTCTGGCACTTTGGCACAGACAGCTGAAACACTAGGCTCTGTCCTACCTCTGTTCCACTTCAGTGGCAGCTCAGGGTTCCCAGAACAAGTGATCTAAGAATGCTGGGCAAAAGCTGCAAGGCTTCTTATGAAGCCTTATCCAGCCTCGGAAGTTTCAAAACATCACTTCTGCCACATTCTGCTTGTCAGATAGATAACTAAAGCCAGCCCAGATTCAAGGTTGATGGAATTAAAAGCCACTTTTGATGGAAAAAGTAAACAAAGAGCTTGTAGTCATCTTTTGTCTACCAGTGTATGGATTATCTCGTTTAATCCTCATAGCATCCCTATGAGGTAGAAATCACTTTCATTCTCATTTCAGAGTTGAACAAACTTTATTTGCTTGGTCACTGATTCACAGTACCTATTAATCCACATACTATCTAAACAGAGTTAGTACTTTCAAAGTCTAATCTAAATGACTACTGAATACAAGAGCCCATTTACGAAAAGTCCCTTACTCTGCTGAGAAACTTAGAACTAAAATGATGGCATTAATATTCGTAATAGCTAACTTTTTGAGTACTTACCCTGTTCCCTTTACTTTCAATCGTCATTACAGTCGTATATGTTAGTGTAGTATATTGCATTATTGTTCAAAACACTGGCCTCTCTTCCATGTGGGAGGATTATTCTTCCCATCCTATGCCTTCAGTCTTGGCTATATGACAACTTTGGGGCCGTGAAGAAGGAGCAGAAGTGATATGTGCCACTTCCAAATAGAGAAGCCTTGTGGTTCTGCCAGGATCTCTTTTCCTCTGCCATGAGATTGGCAGTGTCCCAAGTATAGGCTGCCATGTCAGCCTGCATCACAGAATGAAGAGCACATGGAACTGAGCACAGCCAATCCACAATAGACATGGCCTGGAGCAAGCACTAAGCTTGTTGTTGCAAGCCCATTGTGATTTTGGAGTTGTTTGTTACAGCAGCATACCTTAACCTAAGTTGACTGGTAGTATTAGTTTTCCCATTTCACACATGTTGAAGCAAGTATAGAATAGTTAAATAATTTGCCCAAGGTCTAGGACTTAACCTTAGGCTGTTTGATTCCAGAGCCCTCAGTCTTAACTCCTAATCTTCTATAGAAATGATGAAAATAAAGACTCCGGCAAGAGAGGAAATGTGCTTGAGTTGTGTGTTTGGCTACTATCCTAATCAGTTTGGGCTGCTATGACAAAAACACCATAGACTGGGGTGGCTTAAACAATAAACATTTATTTCTCACAGGTATGGAGGCTGGGAAGTCCAAGACCAAGATGCTAGCAGACCCAAAGTCTGGTAAAGTCCTATTTTTTAGCTTGCAGACAGCTGCCTACTTGCTTTGTTTGACAGGGATGAGGCAGAGGGGGAAGGGAGAGGGAGACAGGCAAGCTCTCTCAAGTCTCTTCTTATAAGGGCACTAATACCAACATGAGGCCTCCACCTTCATGATCTGATGACCTCCCAAAGGCCATCACCTTGGGCTCCAAATGCCATCACCTTGGGAATTTAGTCTTCAAAGTATGAATTTGGGTGTGACACAAAGACGCAGTCCATAATAGCTACCTGATGCTCAGATCCTCTGATCTTTAGCTCACTGAAAACAACTAGGGTGCCAAAGGCACCCCTGCCTTTTAAGAGAGTGCTACTGAGACGTCTTTTGGCCTGTGGATGCAGCTGAGTGCTTTATTTCGTCGCAAGGGAGACAAACTCTATAAATGTTTTATGAGCATCGAATTTCATAGTGTTTACAAGATGGACATCACTTGGGGTGATTTAGTCTTTCCTGGTCTGACATGTTTCTCTGCTCCTTTTGTCTAAGTAACAGAAAAAGGAGAAAGAAAAATAGAAGCACTCTGGTCCATGAATTACCAGGAGTTGAGGGATTATCTGGAGATTTCTTCTTTTTCATGTTGTGCAAAGAATTGCCCACTTCTTAGTCTCTGGCTTTCTGGGTAACAGAGGCATGAAAAGAAGAGGGGAAGTCACATATCGTTAAAATGGGAGACTTCTTGTGGAATTGGACTAGGGTCCTAGCTTGTCGCCTAAATGTTGGGTTTCTAGAGCCCATGCAATTCTGGGCAGCACTTCTTCTTTGTCTTGGAGTAGTTCCCTTTGCCTCCTAATGATAGATAGTATATAATTTAAAACAATTTTGGCTGCAAGTTGTATAAATGCAACTAAAAGAGGCTTTAGGACAAGGAAATGTATTAGCTTGCATAACCAGAAGCCCTCAAGTAGGGCAGTTCTAGGAGTTGCTTAATTTCGTGGCTAATGACATCATTCAAGACCCAGGTTCTTTCCAACCTTCTGTTCCCTAATCCTCAGAGTGTTGGCTTATCTTGTTCCCCTCATGGTCCCTCCATGGCTGCTAAGTTCCATGTGCAGAAAGCAACGTCTTCTAGTGAAAAGGGAACTTACTCCTCACATGCTGGCTTAGAACAGTTCCCCGTGATGGAAATTTGCATGCAGGCAGGTTACTGGTAAGTGCTCTCAGGAACAAGAGCTGATGGGGCATAAAAGGCAGAATGGGCCAGAGGCAGCCGTTACAACAGAGGCCTCAGCTAACCCCACAGAGCACTCTGGGGTTGTCTGGGCCTTCAGTTTCCCAAGTTGAGGCAAGAGGCCAGATCTTAGTGCTTGTGTATTGACCAGTCACTGGATTTGGGTGTACCCTGAGGAGGGGGCATAATCTTGGGCAATGCTCTCTTGGAAGGTATGAGGATGAGTGCTTCTGTCCTGAAGGGGGACTCTGGGTGGCAAACCCAGTTTCTATTACATAGGCTTCTTTTTATGAGCAAAATGTGTTTCCTGTATGCCCCCTTTGTGTTCCCATGGCCAGCATTTCATATGATGTCCATTTCTAAGCTACGTGTTGGTTAAGGCAATGGAGTTAGCATGGATGCCTTTGACTGCAGAGGAGTCACACTCTGGGGACAGTGTGGGTTCCTTCAGAAGCATGCAGCTGTTCTGGAGAAGGTGAGTGAGGCTGGTATGTTAGCAAGGAAGATGGACAGTGGGATGGCTGTTCGCTGACAGCAGGATCTAGTTCATGTAATCCTAAATATTTGTCTGATATACTGATGCTGAGCACAGTTCAGGGAACCCCAGATAAAAGGTGTCTAGAAATGTCCGCATCTTTCAGTGCTCACAGGAAGAGCATACAGGAGAAGTACAGGGCTGCCTTGCACTGTATGTGCCAAGCTGTGTGCAGAAGCAACATGGGAGGAAAGCTTTCTCTTCTCCATATGAGCTGCATTCAAAGTGGGCTTGTGGGGCTTGTCTGGTGACTCCATTGTTCTGACTGCCAACATGTGTAGATGGCCCCTAAAACATCAGGAACATCTCCACTGTGTGCTGACGTGTTCTGGTCCTCGTTAGGGAAACCTGCATCTTAGTTTGAGGTCCTCCTAGTACAGACTTCAAGACAAAGATTCAAGTGCAAGCCATTTATGTAGGAGATAGAGGTAGGGACGTGGGGATAGTACACAGGAAAGGAATGCCAGATTTATACAAGATGTTGATTAAATTTGAATTTCAATAAACAATTATTATTTTTTTTTTAATATAAGCATGTTCTGTGCAATATTTTTCAGATAAATAATAACTTTTTAGTATATGTGACAAATATCACCTGGGACATACTTATACTAAAATACATATCACTTTTATCTGAAATTCAAATTTAACTGGGGTCCTGTAACTTTTATTTGTTAAATCTGACAATCTGAGATGGTAGCCAATAATGGTGCATGATCAAGTTAGCCCCTGCTGGGCGTGCTTGGGCTTCATACCCCTGGGGACGCTGTAACCAGTCAGAACACATGCCGCAGAGGTGCTGTGCCCAGGAGGCGAGGGAGCTGCGCATTTGTACACGCCCTGCAGTTGTCTTTGTTTGAGAGCTGGGGGTGGAGTGGGGTGCTTTTCCTGTGGTGGTGATTTCCTGGCTCTGCTGACCTCTCATGTACAGACAGAGCAACCTCCTTTGTGTGACTTCTAAGAAAACTCTCCTGACTGCTGGAAGTCGGAGATGCCCACTGATGTGGAAAGGCCCAAGCGCTATGAGCAGGGCACCTCTGGCCTCAGTTACAGAATGGATGTCCTACATAGTGCTAGAAACTGTTAGAAGCACAGACTTTGGAGTGAATAGATTTGGGTTGGAATCTTGGTTCTATCACTAAATGTGTGACCTTGGACGTATTACTTAACTTCTTGGCTTCTGTCCTTCGCAGTAAAATGGGTTTAATGATACCTACTTCATAGGGTTATTGTGAGGGTTAAAAGCAAAAAGAAATATATACAATGCCTGATACCTGGTACTGATACCTGGTTCAAAAACTATGTGATCATGGTGATACTAAAGTATATAGACTTTGAGATCAGACTGACCTGAACTTGAGTGCTAACTCTACCATGTACCAATCGGTGGCCTTGGATAAGCCACGTGCGCTCTCCGTCTCAGTTTCCTTGTCTGGAAAAAGTGGATGGCACCACCTTCTAGGACTCTTGTGAGAGTGGCAAGGTACAAGGTGTGCTAAGTGCTCAGTGCCTGGCACAGAGCAGCCAGTCGGATCCCTGTATGTTTGTGCCATTATGCCTTACTGAAGGTGTGAGGAGGAGGTGAGTGCGTCACTGACCGGCCCCTGCCTGACTTGAGGCGTAAGTCTGCCAGGGAATCAGATACCTGATGGAAGTCCTAGGTGGGATAAATTAAGCGTAGGGGGCGGGCTGGCATTTCTAGGGAAAGGGGGCCTGTGTAGTCATTAGGAATTGCCATTCCTCTGGACACACAACCCCACCCCACCTGCTGGAAATTCGGCCTGGTCACGTGACTTGCTTTGGCCAATAAACCGTGAGCGAGGTGGGCGGCGCTTCCAGACAGAAGCCTCAGAAGCCCGTGCACACCTGGTCTGTGCACTGCACGTGCGCCCCGTGCCATGTATTTTCCTCTGGACACACAACCCCACCCCACCTGCTGGAAATTCGGCCTGGTCACGTGACTTGCTTTGGCCAATAAACCGTGAGCGAGGTGGGCGGCGCTTCCAGACAGAAGCCTTAGAAGCCCGTGCACACCTGGTCTGTGCACTGCACGTGCGCCCCGTGCCATGTATTTTCCTCTCTGCCATGACCAGCAAAGGCTGTACTGGTGGAGGCTGGGGCCCTGAGACCAGCCGCCAGCCAACCTGTGACGGATGCACGAGTTGCGTGGGAAGTCAGCTCTGCTGCGTGGACGGCCGTTTCCATAGCGCCACCTCGCCTACGGGTTAGAAAACCAAGCCTGTCAGATGGCCGGAGCCCTGCCCGTTCTTGCGCACATTGAGCAGGACTGCTTTCATGCTGCAAAGGCCCAGCTGAGGCGTCACCCCTGCGTCGCTGTGTCAGCGATCATCTGGCCCTTGAAGCCGACACTGTTTACGACCCGACCCTGCACAGAGTTTGCCAACCCACATTGGCCTGTCCTTGCGGACCTGGGTTATTCATCCTCTGCTGTGTTTCAGCCTGGGATTTGTGTGTGGCCCGAGATTCCACATGGCTAATAAGCTCCCAACGGGTGTTGATGCTGCTGGTGCATGGACCACCTTTGAGTGGCGAGGCCTGCGGGCGGGGCTCCGCCAACTCGCCCCACGGCTATGTTGGGCTGGGTAATCCTGGGTTGTGTGGGCCGTCCTGTGTATCGTGGGATGTTTGTCGTCCTCCGTGGACTACACTCACTAAATGCTAATGGTTCCGCCTGAGTTGTGACAATCAAAAATGTCTCCAGACATTACCAAACATCATCTGGGGACAAATCATCCCTAGCTGAGATCCGCCGCTCTAGGGTGTCAAGAGTGTGTCACAGTTCTCTGGGGTCTTGAAAACCAGTTCTTAGGCAATAGGGTTGATACATCTCCCACCTGTCTGGCCCTAAGAATGACAGAAATGGTGCAGAATACGGGGACCCTCTCCGGCAGGACAGGCCAGGTACTAGGGAAATGCAGAGGATGCCAGGAAGGAAAAGAGTGAAGTAAGTTACACTTTTCTGCCCTGCTTAGAGTAATGTGGACTTTTAAAATGTTTTATTGAAAAAACCTGGAGAGAATAGGTGGATAAATTTGATGAGAAAGTTTAGAGTCTGAAAAACAAGTGTAATTTGTGGGCTTATTTGCTACTGGCTAAAAAACTGGCCAGCTATATCTGCCCCTCAGACATTTGAAGTTTGGTCATTCTAGCCCTTCTGCAACCTTCCCTGTTTTCCCACCACACATACAAAGCAGGATTGATGGTCACTTTTATTCAATCCCTGTTTTAAAGGAGAGAGTTCCCCTGCATGTCCCAGGGAGAACTCTAACTTACATTTGCTGCAAGATCCAACCTCAGACTAGATAAACCAGAGGTGGGTGGCCACAGTGCATTTTCGGAGACAAACAGCACAAGTGAAGGTGCTTTGAAATCAGGGGCACTAGCTTCATTCGTCTGCGTGTGGCTGTCTAGTTTTCCCAACACCATTTATTGAAGAGACTGTCCTTTTCCCATTGTATGTTCTTGGCTTCTTTGTCATAAATTAATTGACCATATATGTGTGAGTTTATTTCTCGGTTCTCTAATCTGTTCCATTGATCCATGTGTCCATTTTTGTGTCAATACCATACTGTTTTTGATTACTATATCTTTGTAATATAGTTTGAAATCAGGGAGTGATACCTCCAGCTTCGTTCTTCTTTTTCAAGATTACTTTGGCTATTTAGGGTCTTTTGCGGTTCTATACAAATTTTAGGATTCTGTTTTCTACTTCTGTGAAAACCACTATAGGAATTTTGATAGAAACTGCACTGATTCTGTAGATTGCTTTGGGTAATAAGGAAATTTTAATGACATTAATTCTTCAATCCATGAACATAGAATGTCTTTCCATTTATTTGTATCTTATTTAATTCTTTCAACAGTATCTTATATTTTTCAGTGTACTGGTCTTTTACCTCCTTGGTTAAATTTATTCCTAGGTATTTTATTCTTTTTGATGCAATTGTAAATGTGAATATTTTCTTAATTTCTCTTTCTGATAGTTCGGCATTCACATATAGAAACACCATAATTTTCTGTGTATTAATTTTGTATCCTGCAACTTTATTGAATTCATTTTTCAGTTCTAACCATTTTTATTGTGGGATCTTTAGGGTTTTTAATATATGTCATCTGCACCTAGTGACAGTTTTACTTCTTCCTTTCCTTTCTTGCCTAATTGCTGTGGCTGAGACTTCCAATACCATATTAAATAACAGTGGAGAGAGTGGGCATCCTTGGTTTCTTTTTTAATCTTGTTTCTGATCACCGTTAAATATGATATTAGCTGTGGGTTTGTCATAAATGGTCTTTATTATGTTGAGGTATGTTCCCTTGAGAATTTTTATCATAAATGCATTGTGAATTTTGTCAAATGCTTTTTCAGCGTTTATTAGGATGATCATATTATTTTTATCCTTCATATTGTTAGTGCGGTGGATCAGAAAGATGCTGATGTTGACCCATTCTGTATCCCTGGGATAAATCCCACTTGATTATGGTGTACAACTCTTTTGATGTGCTATTGAATTTGGTTTGCTAATATTTTGTTGAGGACTTTTATACTTATATTTATCAGGGGTATTGGCCTGTAATTTTCTTTTTCTTTTCTTTCTTTCTTCCTTCCCTTCTTTCTTTCTTTCTTTCTTTCTTTCTTTCTTTCTTTCTTTCTTTCTTTCTTTCTTTCTTTCTTTCTTTCTTTCTTTTTTTTCTTTTTTTTTTTTGTGTGTGTGTCTGTGTGTGGGGTATCCTTTTTTGGGTTTTGGTATCAGGGTAACGCTGGTCTCCTAAAATGAGCTTGGATGCAGTCCCTGAAGAATTGTCAACACGTCTCAATTTTCACCATTTACATCTTACCACAGGAAGAAACCCCCAACAATCTGTTTTGTTTTAATAGTTTTAATATTTTTTGCAGGCCTTTTGATGTATAATATGGTTTATTATTCTATTTATTTTTCTGGTCTGCCTAAAATTACTAAAGCCATATAAGATTATTATTTTGAAACTTCAAACAGTACAGAGATGGCTGAAATCTTCTCACCTCCCTCCACTCCCCCTCCCCAGGATGAAACACTATTGGCGTGATCCCACCTGACCTTTCTAGTTATTTAATGGATGCGTAGTATTTACATATGAGAACATACTACAAGTGTATAGGATAATTCTGCTTTATTGTTTTTATTTAATATCAGGGCCAGTATTAGGGTGAGATGAGTGAGGCAACTGGTGAATAAAACTGAAAGAGGTTCTCTCAGGTGCATGCTTGCTCAGGTCAGCACTTGTCCAATCCTGAATGTGAGCAAATTTTGAGCAAACTTTGCATGCTAGGCACCTCCCTCTTAAGGGCACACTCACTTACAGGGTCCTGTAGGTGTGCCTCACCCTAATTTTTCCCCTGTGTCTTATCTCTTAGATAGCTCTCTGTGTCGTTTGAAATAGCTCTACCTCACATTGGGGTCGTGCAGTTTAAGTTTAAAAGGTAACCAGTGCCTCAATTTCATTTTTAGCCACACAGCGAGTGCATGGCAGGAGCAAAACTACTTGGGTGCGACTTTTGGAGATGTGTTGCCGCCATTACCTTCTAGAAACTTCTATGCTAGTGTTGCTTGGCTACTCATCTCCATCTCTGAACTGCCCAAGTTAATGGGTGGAGAGGAGGAAGCTGACAGAGATAAAGTCGATTTACATCAGAAAAGGCCCATAGCTACTTTTAGAAAACGGAAGACAAAGTAAGAGAAAGGGGCAAGAGGTAGAAAAATGGGATTTGGTAAGAGCAGCTGCCTTTTAAGTGAAAATTTGGAAAAAGAAATGTTCATAGAGTAAACTTAGCACATGTCACACAATGTGATTCAATCTTCACTACCCCTTCACGTCCTCTTGGAAGAACTTTGTATTACTCTTCCAGGTTTTCTGGAGTTGAATTTGTGTTGTTTTGGGTGCTTTGTGGCCTAGAAGCCAGCCCCCAGGCCAATGGACTATCACTGGGTTACATGTATCTCTTAGGTAAAGTTGATGTGGGATCATAGGGGCCTGGGAAGGTTACTCATTTTTCAAACAGTGAGTTCTCCAATCAATAGGGAATAATTAAGACACAGGGTTACAGACCACTTTAAAAAGTTTGGGAAAGCTACAGATCTACTCAGAACAATGTAGGTAAACAAATACACACACAAAATTTTTCCAGGCATATTCAGGGCATCCTTGAGCCGCAGGGGCCTAACCTTGAGCCTTCTGTCAAGGGTGCTATGGCGGGTTCTGCCTATGGCCAAAGACACCTGCGAATCAACTCAGATTGAAAATTTGCCAAATCAGTGAGCCTCACAGTCTATGAGGATTTGATGGAGGCAAATACGAACTTGAAACTGAGTATTTTTGAGCCCTGGTCTCTCCCACTTGACAACAAGAGGTATACTTGGTGTTTGGCAGAAGTTTCTGACTCAGAAATCTTACAGTGTAAGTTTGCCTCTGAAATCCCAGTGGAGACCATTAGTGGAACAGTTTGCAGCCCCTTGCTTTGCTAGATGAGCCAATAGTTGTTCTGTTTTTAGGAGGCAGCTATCCAGGACTGGGAAGGGGCAGACTAGAATATTCTAAGCCCAACTGAGAGGTCCCTGGTGGAAGATGAAGAAAAACAAGGATATAAATCCTTGGTGTATGGGAGAAGCCTGAAAGACTGGAGATTATGTGCAGTCCTGAAGAGATGTAATAGGAGTCTGTAAGTTGGGGTTTTCCCCATTGTCCTGATGGAGAAACTGACCTAAAATGGTTCCCTGCCACGTGAAACTGAGCTAAACTGGTGGTCTGAGCAGAGAGAGAAGTCCCCAGCCTAAGCACCAGCCCACTTCTGTATAACCCTCTTCAAGCCACACCCTGAGCCAATCACCAGAAGACACTTACCCTTTCCCCGACTCAAGGAAGTCCACAACCCATAAAAACCTGCTCAAAACCTTGCTGGGGGCTCAGTCTTTGGGAAGGATCCTGCTGGGCCCGCCGGTGTAATAAAGCTGACCTTCCTAACTCTCTGAGTGCCGCTTTGGTTCTTTCTGGTCCTGGTATCAGTAACATTCTCAGAATAG